>NC_090448.1:1035991679-1036301844 GCF_031143425.1 Pleurodeles waltl | reverse complement strand
AAATTAGAATCTGCGTCTCTTTAAAGTGGTGGTGGAGGCCTTGCCATCCTTTCCTGGGGGTTTGGATGACATCCCTTCTGGGGAGGAGTGGGCACAGGTGCAGGAACTTGGGTGGTAGGAGCAGGCTCCTCATGTGGCAGTACCTCCCTGTCTGTGGCTGGCATTGGTGTACTTGGTCCAGATATGAATTGAGCACAGACAGAGGAAGATGGTATGGAAAAAAACATGCACATGCAGAGATAGATATAAAAAAGTTTTGCAGTCAGGGAGCTCATTTTGTCATTATGGTTGTGGATTTCCAATATGAGCTCCCACTGCACCTCCTTGAGCTCCTGGAGCTCAGTTACAACCAGGACCATCACTTCTTGGGACTCTCATACTGCTTTCAAGACTTGTTCAATGGTGGTCTGGCTGACAATGATGCCAGTGGTCTCACTTTGCTGTTCCACAGATTCCCTACCACAATGCCTACCCCCACTACCCTGTGCCCTTGAGGCAGTGTGCCCCATCCCACCAGGCACTGGAACAACTGGAGGCAGTGTTGAGATTGTCTCAACAGCAGCCAGAACTGGCTGCCACAAACTTGGGGGCAGATTTAAGGAAAGTGGCGCTGCACCCAGTGCAACGCAACTTTCCTTGCACCCCTTAGCACCCCCCTACCACCACCATGTGTGCGCCATATTTAAAATACAGCATACATTATGCCTGGCGCAGGCATAATGTGGCGCAAGGGTTTACAAAGTGGCGCAATGCATGCATTTGCAAATATGACACTGGAAAAAAGCCACTTAAGCGCAGCCTTCGTGTCAAAAAAATGTCCCTATGGTGGAACTAAAGTGCCGCTAGGGGCTCTTAAATATACCCCTTGGTGTAAAGTTCTTCTGTACAAGTGAAGTGGAGGTATCCAAAGACTGAGATGTGGTTTTAGCTAGGGTGGGAGGTGTAGGAGTGGGCCAAGTGTGACTCACTGAAGGTGTCTGCGCAGACAGACCAGATGGCCAAGGCTGCTCCCTATCATCTAGACTAGACTTACAGGAGTGGAGTCGTCACTGAAGACTTGATCCTGGTCTGGAGTGGAAGTGTCTTGAGTAGTAGACTGTGGTCCCCTGGTCTGGGATTTTAGACCTGAGAAAGGATACAGACAATATGTTATTAAAATATGGTTTGTACTTCATATGTGTCTTTAGCTACAAATGGGGAAACGTAAAAAAGTAAAATCAGACTAATAGAATGTTTATACCTTTGTGTGCTTTTCATTGATTTAAACAGATGCAACCTCCGGTGATAAGATGTCCTGAAATCCAAAATGCTATTTTCTGAAGTGTACACTACTTGTACCAGACATTCAACTCAATACAGTGGTGATTAAATTAGAATACTGTACCATTCCAAGGTCCAGCAGGCTAAACAACATTAGATAAACTGTAGTTGAACTTAATAGGATAACTGGCATTGGCCATCTTATGGAAAGTGTGAAGTAAATTGTGCGCAGATACAGCATTTATTCAGCATGCCACATAACATGGTTGGACATCTTTGATTCAACAGACTATGAATTATGTGAGCATTTACATGAATTCAATGTAGCTATGAGAAGGTGTCAACATGCTTGATGTACAGAACTGCCATTTTCATACATGCATGACATGGTGACAGTCAAATGTACACGTTTTTGAGATGTGTGCACAAATGGAAGTAAATGAAGGTGGAGCGACAATACATTGCACTATTGTTTTGCAGATACAAAAACAAAACATCATAGTAGTTGTAGTCATCTGTTGACCCCATAGTTGTTAAAAAGTGAGTTACACGTGTGTATGAATAACTATAGTGGAGATGAACACACATTTGCAGCATGTACACACATATGGGTATGATATGAATGGGTAAAAATACCACTTGCACCCACTATACATTCATGTGCAAATAGATGGAGTTTTAGACCTATTTTTTGGAGTCCAGCTGCATCCATTGATAGAAAGCAAGGGACTAAGCAAACACACATTGTTAAGATACAACCTTGATGCTAGTAACTGGAATGACATAAGACATTTTGTGGAGTCAAGTTTAGGTATATCTGTTTTTATAATGGTATTGAATTATTTTAAACAGCTAACTTAAGGGCAGAACTCCATTTGTGTTTGTTGAGACATTGCTAATTGCAACGTACCACTCTCAACTCTACCAGGGATTCCATGCAAGTCTTCATGATGTAGGATTTACAACACCTTCTGTTCCCAGAGAAAGCGTTGTAAGGGTGGCTAGGAGAACCACCAAATGTCCTCTGGGTCTCTGTTGTAGTTTAGCAGCGATTAGATTAAGCATTAGCAGAAGACATCTTGTATTTAGTAACTATTGTGAACATTTCGCGGAATCCATTTTGTATTCATGGCAGCCATTTTCTCTGCCACATGCTGCCATGTGCTCACCATGTGCTCTGTCCTACCTTTCTGTTAACTACTCTTGAAAATCTGCCTAGTGACAAGTTATATTTAGCATCTCCCACTTTCGCACATGCTCAGTAAGGTCTGCAGCTGTTAGTCCTTGAAAACTGTCAGCCCCTCCTACCTGTCGACTGTGCATTTCCACATGACCTTACATGTATGCAAGTCTTGCTTCTATAATTTTACCACCTCCTTTTAGCCCCTGCGTGGGTATAAAAGGACCATGCTCTCTCAGTTAAGTGTGCTACTTCAAACATTACCGAAGGGTGCTGTTTGAACTGTAGTACCACCTCGTGAGGTTAATAAACTTTGTCTGTTATTTCAGTTTCTGTGCCAACTTCTTCTTACATGGTCTGAGGACTTTGTGCAGAGAAAGGTGAACCCCTTGCACTACTAGGCCTTGCTGTTGCTTCCGTCAACATCTCCATGTGATGCTTGGAGGCAAGTGAGAAAACTCTTCCCTGCAGATCATTCCACCTCTTCCTAATTTCCTCCTGTGTGCATAAACTCTAACGATTTTATCCATCATCACAGAAAGCTCTCCCTCCGTGAAACAAGGATTTCTTCTCTCTGTCGTTGTGATTAAGGGCCTTATTACGAGTGTGGTGGTCACTAGAACTCCAGACTCGTGGTGGTGGTCAGGACAGCGGCTGCTGTGGCAGTCCGACCACCACATTATGACCCCGGAGGTCCAACTGCCAGGGTACCACCATCTCTGCCAGAATCAGTGATCCTGATGGGCTGACGGTGGCAGAGGTCAGAATCAGACAGGGTGGGCTGCACACAGTGCTGCGCTGCTGATTATGACCTGGTTCTCTGCCAAAAGGCTGGTGGAGAACAGGTGCAGGGGGCCACGGGGGGCTCCTGCACTGACCATGCACTTGGCATGGGCAAACAGCAAGTAATGCAAGGGTGCAGGTGCGTCCTGCGGGCAGCAACAATGTGGTTGCCACTTTCCTGCTGGGCTAGCAGGCAGAAACCTTGGTTCCCCAGCGGGAAAGTCGTATTAGATCCAGCGGGTAGGTCATTAGTAAGGTGGCAGCTCAAATCCGAAGTTCAGTGGACGGGTCTTCTGTAAGCCTCTGTCATTTTCATCAAAGCCTGTTTCCTGAGCTCATCTACACCATTAGGTGTACATCTTCAATTTGCATCTTGCAGCCAGGGTCTGAGCCCTGTCAGTGTCCAAGGGTCAATCCACTGTCCACTGTCCATAGCTCTCTCAAACAGTAAGGTAGCAGGACTTATATCAGTTGTGGCGTGAGGAGCTGAACGATAAGCACAGAGGGCTTGACACATGACTTGCTTGCTTCAGTGCAATTCCCTCCGTCACAGCTCACTCAATTACTTTCTTCAGGGTGCCCATGAATTGTTTAAAATGCCATTGGCTTGAGGCCACAGGGGTGTGCTCTTTTGATGTTTGACATTTAGGCCCAGGTCCATCCTGTACATTTACATTTTTTTGAAATACAATGCTATCCTCAAGAACTCGCTTTTTTCCACGACTGAGCTGAAATTATGTCTCTAAGAATTAGCATGTCTTTGTCAGCCTTAGTAGCAGCAATGTTTTGTTCAATGGATAAGGCCACTGGCGTGCTGGACTTTACAATGAAATTGATGCATTCTTCAGCTGTTTTAGATGTCTAGCTCTGTCGGTGTGAAGGCATTCATGAAAAGTAATCAGCAGGATTCTGATCTTTACCTGGCTTGTGTACAATCACATAGTTGTACTATTACAATCGCAACCCCTATCACTCAGTGTGCTGAGGTATCTTGATTTTCGGTTTCCAAAGATAGTTAGTAGTGCTTAGTGGCCTGTAATGATAGTAAAATGGTATCCACATCGAAACACATGAAAATGTTTGCAGGCCAGACAAAAGCCAGGCTCTCCTTCTCCAGCTGAGAATAGGCATGTTCTGTGTCAGATAGGTTTCAGCTGGCATAGGTCAGAATGTGTCTCTGGGCATTTGGATGAGCATTTTATTGAGAATGGATTTACCCAGCCCCACCAGTCTTGCATCTACGATGACCACAGTGTGTAGGGTGAGGATGAAATAGGCCACTTCGGTTCCATTTTCAATTGCATTTCTTATATTTGTGAAACTCTAAGGCCCTGATTTATACTTTTTTTTGCACCGCATTACTGTCATTTTTTTATGCAAAAGCAGCACAAACGTGCAAAATACAATTGTATTTTGTAAGTTTGCGTTGCTTTTGTGTCAATAAATGACGGTAATGCAGCGCAAAAAAAGTATAAATCAGGGCCCTATTGTATTCAATAAACCGCTCAAAAGGAGCATCTAATTTTGTGAAATCTCTCAATGGGGCACTCACCGTGGCAAAATCACAAATGAACCTTAAACAATACCTGGCCATGGCCAAAAAGGATCGCACCTTGGTGTCATCTTGTGGGAGAGGAAGTAGCTGACAGTGCTTGCACTTTGTCTGAGGCAGGAATAATTCCCCATATCAGAGAATATGGCCCTCATTCTGACCTTGGCGGTCTTTTCGCGAGACCGCCGAGTTACCGCCGCGGTGAAGACCGCCGACCGCGGCGGTATGCCGCTGTGCGCATTCCGACCGCTGGGAGCGTTCCGCCGGGAAACCGCCAGCAGCCACACTGGCGGTCGGCGGAAAAGTGGAGACTGGTCAACCTCCACCGCCACGCCAGCAGAACACCGCCCACAGAATTACGACCCACATATCTGTGTGGCGGTCTTCTGTTGGCGGTGTTCTGTTGGCGGTCACCTCCCCATGGCTCCCGTCGCCTCCCGGAGGACCAACGCACAAGGTAAGTTGACCGTCCGTGAGGGGAGGGGGAGGGGGGGTGTTGTGTGATGTGGACATGCATGGGGGTGTGCGTGTGAGTGTGTAGAGGGGGTGTGTGAGTGCGTGTATGCGGGCGGGGGGTGCTGCTGTGTCTATGGGTAATGTGTGCTGTTCGGCAGGTGCGCATGTCTGCATGTATGTGTGCGGGTATGTGTCCCCGTTGTGTATGTGTGTGTAGGGGGTGTGTATATGTGCATGTTGGGGGTGTGTGCATGTCGGGGTGCATGTATGTGCATGTCGGGGTGGGGGTGGGGAGGGGGTTCGTACCACCTCTGGGGGGTGGCAGGGGGGTGGAGGGTGTGGGGGGAGGACTCGGGTGGGTAGTGGGGGGTGGGGGAGACCCCTATCAGTGCCAGGGAAGGAATTCCCTGGCCCCGATAGTGCTTACCGCCATGGTTCGCATGGCGGTTCCCGACCGCAAGAAACCGCGGCGGTAGGCAGGGTCATGATACCGTTGGCGGTCTTGGGACGACCGCCGGGCCGGAGTGCGCAAACTCCAGCCCGGCGGTCATGACCGCCGTGGCGGTCGGAGTGGGGAAGTGGCGGGCGATCGCGGCGGTGACCGCCGCGGTCAGAATGCCATTTTTCTGACCGCCCGTCTGTTCGCGGTCCGACCGCCGCCTCTCCGCCGACCGCCAGGGTCAGAATGAGGGCCTATGTGTCCAAAGAATTTAACTTTGTTCTTATGAAACTCCCACTTTGCTGCATTCGGAGTGAGACTGGCATCATTGAGTAATTTACACACATGTGTAAGAGCTTTGGTATGGTCCTTCCTTGTTGCTCCAAACACCGGGATGTTATCACTGTAGTTGAAAGCATGAGTGACTGGTTGAATTATGTAATGTATAACTTCCTGAAATATATTTGCAGCTGATGAGACTCCAAAGCTCAATCTTTCACATCTGAATAGACCAACATGAGACAAAAGAGTGGTGATGTACCTACAATACTCTTCCAGTTCAAGTTGGCGATATCCTATGTTCAGGTTAAGCCAAAAGAAGACTTTGGTACCCTTCAACTGCCTGACCACGTCCACTATGTCTCGACCAGGATGTCTTTTCTCTTGATTGCTTTTGTTAGCCTGGCACATATCAAAGCAGATGCTCACAGCACCTCCATTGTCTTTTTTGGACACACCACTATGGGCAAAGCCAAAGGCATGGGCCCAATGGAGCGCACAATGATGTCATGCTTCAACAGTATTTTCAGTTCTTTCTCAACAGCTTTTTTCAAATAAAAGACAATTCTGCGGTGCCACTGAGCAACAGGGCAAATGTCCTCATTGATGAGTAGTCATACTTTCTTTGTTTCGTGTCCTCCAAGGCCATGGAAAAACAAAGGAAACTGACTCATAATTTTGGACACAGTGTGCATGTTGTGATTGAGAAGTTTCAGTCCCATGCCAGCAGTGGTGGCAATGGTGAGCACGGATGCTTTGGATTAAGTTCATGAAAGTATGTGAATTGGCGCGTCCACAGACACTGCTTTATATTTCATGGTCACAATGAATGATCAATGAAAGAAGCAGCCCACTCTTATACCTTGGTGTTTGATGGTTTAGCCATGGCACAAGAGAGAGGATATTATAAACTTCTCAGCTGGCTTGATGTTAATTGATGCACACTACCTATGATGAAGGTAACTTTTATTGCGGCCTTGGGGCAGTGTCTAAAGAAAGGTGGTTATAATGTATCCTGTCATTTGTTCTTTATTGCACAAAGCCAAACAATCATGTGCCTGGCATCCTTTGGTTGACATCATCATCGCACATCCATCCTCCTCACTGGATTTTGATGATGACATTGATGAGCCTGTGCGGGACATGCTTGATGATGATCATCTGTGTTGGGTTAATGCTTGTTGTGACTGATGTTGTATTTTGGCCTTGTGGGCATGGCGAGAATATTTCTAGAACTTTCTGGCATCCATTTTCTCTTTACGTTATGACACATTTGGTTTTTCTTTTGTCTTGCAAACCGTCACAGTGGTTTTCTTTTCTGCAGCCTTTGCTCATTTTTCCTATGGCTGGACACGTCTTCATGGGGATATGAAAACCCATATTGAAAACACATCTTTTTTTCTTTAAAGACATTAACTTGCAGGCTTCTGCTTGCTCTTGTACTTGCTCCTCATGACCAGTGCTAATTCATTTATCGCTGTTCCAGCTTCCATATCAGCAGATTTTAATTCTGCTCTTTCATCAGCTCTTGCAGCTATGAGTATTTTGTCTAGGCTAAGCATCTCTCTCAACATACATCTTCTGAAAGAGTCTGACAGACAGTAATCAATGACTCTCAGGCGTATGTTGAGTCTTTCAACAAACTCATCCATTGTTTCTCTATTTTTTCCCATGGACCACTGCCTGCTCTGAAAAAAATGAAAAGAAACCTTTTATTTTTTATTTTTAGATGCATCCCGTTTTCCTGTGAGGAAAATGGGCTGCATTTGAAAAATATATAAAAACACTTCTTTATTTAAAAAGCAGTCACAGAAATGGCGGTCTGCTGTACCAATGGGATCGCAAATTGTGACCTACCTCATGAATATTTATGAGGTAGGTCATTTGCGACCCAATTTGGAATTGTAAACAGTGTCAATGACTGTCTGAAAAACTTTTTTGCTAATCGCAAAACCTGATATTTGTACATGTAGCCCTAAATGAAACATTCATTATTTCCACTCCAATCTAAACCAATTTGGAGGAAAGTGTTGGCCAATAAAGTGTTGATATTTACTATTCCCAAAGCAATCTAACCATACTGGAGGAAGGTATCGGACACTAAATAGATGAAATTTACAAGATTGACATCAAAATAATAATTTTTGCATGACATATTACAAAATACAAAATATTACATACACAATCAATACTCAATATTCTCATTTAATTTGTTTTATACAAAATTGACTAAAATGTTATTTAAAAACACAATGATCTACCAATAAATAATTATCTACATATTTATATTGTGAATTATTAAATTATTGTTTTAAATGCTATTAAAATTAATATATTGTTCAGAATACCTGCAACCATTCATACACCCTAATCACTACAATAAAAATAAATTCAGAATATAAAATCAACAAACTTAAATTAGAAAAACATAGTTTTTATACATTTATTAGTTTAAAAGATGAAAACATTTAACTAAAAATAAAAAATAAAATTATAACAGAATAACATTTTCATACAATTGTAAATATTTTTCAAAAATAATACAGAATTGTTACATTTTAAATTTACCATTACAATGTTTTTAAACATTCTAATTTATTAAAATGTTTTATATAGTTGTAATATTTTATATTTATTTTGCCTATTACACTATTGATTACCTTTAATATATATCTTAACTAACATCAAAGAAAAACATTTTAGCATACTAATACGATAAAATGCATTAAAAAAACTAAAATTGTTAATTTGCATATCTTTGAAGTTTATTACCTATCAATTTAAATTTAAAATATATATTTTTTAATCTCCCCTAAAACCCAATTTCCCATTATATAAAAATGATCAATTAATACAACTAAAATACCACTTCCTAAAATGTATTCATAAAGAAAACCTATTAAAAACACAAATAAAGAAATGAACACACAATCAAACACACTACAATACATTACATATCAATTAACACTTATAAACAGTATTAAATGTAACAATATTTTCTATATCGATATTTTTACAACAATATTGAAAACAATACTAAAAAAAAAAAAATCTTTGATATTCCTATCAACGATATTTTTGATGTCCTGATGTTCTTGACACAATACTTATGTATCACAATATTTTTTTCAAAACCCTAATTTATAGTTTTTGGTGCAAAACTGTATTAAAGCAGTTTTGCACCAAAACGTTTAGCACCGGCTTGCACCATTTCTGTGCACCAGCCGGGCACCATATTTATGGAATGGTGCAAGCCGGTGCAAAGGATAGGCTAGAGTAAAAAAAAATTACTTTAGTCGGTGGGGCTGGCGGTATAGAAGAAGGGGGTTTAGCACCAAAAATTGACTTTAGGCAGGATAGAGTAAAAAAATATGACTCTAACCAGATTACCGTCATTTTATGGTGCTAAACCTACCATGCCACATGACTCCTGCCTTAGAAAAGGCAGGAGTCATGCCCACCACCCCAGTATCCCCCATCCTCCACAGTTCCTCTGGTGTGGGTGGGGTGCCCCTGGGGTCTGGGGAGGGCACCTGAGGGCTTATTCCATGGTGTTCCACCATGGAAATAGGCCCACAGGTCCCCTAATGCCTGCCCTGACCCAGGTGTTAAAAAAACAGTGCAAAGCAAGCTTTGCACCATTTTGTGACCCCTCCTCCCTGCCCATGCACCATTTTTGCACTGGTGTATAAATATGGCGTTAAGGCCGTAGAGTGATTTTTTGCACGGGAACACCTACCTTGCATCTCTTTAAAGCAAGGTAGGTTTCCAGTTACAAAAAATGACTTTAACGCCATAATTTTGGTGGTAGAGGGGTCTAGCACCAAAGTATAAATATGGAGATAGTTTTGCACCGAATTAGAGTAAAAAGAAATGACTGTAATTTGGTGCAAACAGAGTATAAATATGCCCCCAAATGTTTTCCTTCATCAGCCTCTAGCTAAGGTTGCTAGGTAAAGGGCACTGCTGTAAGGAGGGAGGGGATTTATGGGTAAATCCCCATTCTAGGAAGGTGGTGAGCAGTAAGTAGCGCATGGGGACATTCACTTTTTAAGGAAGTAATGGGAAGAGTAGGGAGTAATCATAGTAATCAAGATTATCATTAAGTGATCTGAGCAATATGTACAGTGTATCACTTTCTGCCTTCTTCAACACTTCATCTCTTTATTGCTTTATATATATATATTTACATGAGGCTTAGGCTGCAATAGCAGACAAGCCTAGTTCCTGACAAACTTTTCTTTGGGAAGGCGGAACATACAATGCTCTCCCTTGCCAAAACTATTCTTCCCTTTCTCTCTAGCCTCCCATTTGCCCCTCCCTTCAGTCCAGGCAGACAGGAAAGCCACTGTTCCAACTAAAAGCATGTGGTAAACGGGGAGCGTTAAATCCCTTGGAATAGGGAATGGTGTATTCCGCATTTCTGCCCACCTAGGATTTTCCATTGCAGGTGTCCAAATTGAAACAGCAGAATGTACTTAACAATCGGTAACAGTAATTCTGGCTCTTGGGAATTTCTGCTTGGAATTCTGTCGAATTTGTAATCGGGGGCAAGTCTGTCTCAAATGCAGGATTTCTTGAAAAGTTGTTTTCCTTTTTTGTAAATTTGCGCAAAGCTGTTCCTCTATGACGCATAATAACGGGAAAAAATCTCGCATGTCCATGAAAATAGTTTAATATAGAAAAAGTGTAAAAGTTATATGATAAATAAATCAGCATCCCAAGTGCACGAACCTCCGTTTATCCGAATGGTTTGTGCTTCAACAAGGGTGACTTTATTAGAATAGAATGTGTGTTGAAGTTTCTAACGTGATAGCTCATTTTGTGCCAGTTAGTTGTTCAATGTCATCAATTGAAATCTGAGATGTTTGCTACGGCAATTTAATTAGTATTTTCTTAGACACCGATAAGATTTTAATATCTTCGCTGATTGAGGCTCATAATTACTTTAACTAGTAATTATGTAAAATCCATATCGCAGTCTTCTAAGAATATCTATCTGTCAGGGATCGTGTAGCCAACATAGTAAAAGTTAATTAAATGAGGTGTTTATCTTCGTTGTGTACTGTTGATAGGTTATTGTATAACATTAATGTTCACCGTAGCAGTGAGCTGTAATTATGGAATGGTATTCTTATGTTTGTTATATGCCTGGCCTCCCTTGAGCCTGTGTTAAATGAGCGTTTTAAAAAGGTTTCTGATGTGTTTTTGTGCAAAATAAAAGGTACTACAACTACTGATGGATACTTCGGACCATGTGTGTGGAAACGTTACATAAATTAGTACAATTAACACTAAAAATAATTGCTTTGTTTCATAAACATACCTTGCATGAATGAGTAGGTGATATATCTGGGAAAGGGATAGATTATTTTTTTCAATTAAGCTTCCACGTAACACAAAGTGTGACACATTAAATCACAATAACAGAAGTAAAATCACCAGCCCTCCCCCGTACATGTGCGCCCAGCGTATAAGGAATAGTAAAATCGCATTCGAGCCCCCACAACAAACTCACATTTGTCACAATAAATATACAGTCTCAGCACCTCAACATTAGCTTCAGCTCTTAGGATTCGTCAGGTGCCAAATGGAGGTTTGCCACTAAATGGCCCCATATGTCTTTGGGCCTAGTAGGTCCTGGCAGTACCTCCGCATAAAGTTCCAGTTGGGATCTGCAGTGCGCCATGTCCAATAGCCTGTTCTTTTTGGTGGGTTTAACCCCACTACCCCAGTAGCGAGCTAACCTTCTTTTTGCCAACAACAGGGCCGCTAACACACATCTCTGAATTAGAAGGCTGAAGATCTTTGACCAACCCCAGTAAGCAGGCTTCTCTACCATATCTGTTAAAGATGCAGTGACTTGAGACCAATATTGCAAAACGCAGGGACATTTCTAAGCCAGGTGTAAAAACTCCATCTGTGGAAAACCCGCTACATACACAGTTTGCATCATCCAGTACCTCAAATTTGCAGAGTTTGATAGAAGTGTAATTTGTTTAGTGAATGAGGGTGTGTAGTTGTGCACAGCAGAACTTCCACTTTGTTTTCTCTATAGGCTGAGGAGGTATTACATTCCAGCTTTCTAGGGCCTTACCTGTGGTTGCCTGCCTATCCTCTAGCAATGTGTCATGCAGCTTAGTGATCAAGAGTTGCCATGTGGGGCTTGTGAGGAGAACCTGTAATGCAGTTAGAGTAGGGGGGTGCCTCTGGGAACTGAGGGTAGAGCTGTGCAAAGCTGATAATAGATGAGCGTCAACAGTGAAGTGTGGACCTGTTCACACATGAGTGCCTCAATGGTGACAAAGGTGTCCCCCATAGTGTGCAGGCCCACAAGAGTAAGTATTAGAAGTGTTGTTTCTTCTTGTTTGACCGAATTAGCAGGGTGGTTTCACAGTGAAAAAGTGGAGAGTATAATGGAAATGTCCCAGTTAGTTCTCCCAGTCGCTGCCAAGCCATAGATGTGGCTTGTATTGTGTTAATCTCCATGCGTGGAATCCCCTTATGTGTATCTGTTATGAAAGCAGTGAGCGGCATGGGGTAAACATCATCAGGTTCTACTGCAATGTGTGGTGTGTAGTTGTGCTACGTACTAATAAAGAGCCAAAGTTGCTTGCAAGCAGGGATAAAAGAAATAAAAATCAGGGGCATTGACCCGCCCACTCCCACATCGTATGGTAGGGTGAGTATATCATAACTAATCTTGGTTGCTTGCCAGTCCATTGTGACCATCGTAAGCAAGTGTGTCCTTAATTTCTGGAAAAAATATGCAAGCAGAACAATGGATATGTTTAAAAATAGTACAGAAAGATAGGTAATATCACCATTTTAAGGATGGCTATCCTATCTGCCAGTGACAACACGAGCTTTGTCCATCTAGCAACTTGACCTTCCAGTTTAGAGATAGGTCTACCATATTTAGAATGGACTACCTGTTCGGGATCTCCATGCATCCACACTCCTAAGTATTTAACAGGATCAGTCATATTAGTGGTAAGTCAAGGGAGCACTGGTTAGTGTCAGGTGTGAGTGGTAATATAACGTAATTTGACCAGTTAATACATAGGCCAGAATAATAATCAAAATATGTTCGCGGATCACAGGAGATAAGAGCACATAGGGATGCCAGACATAATCACCATGTCATCCTCATAGAGTGAGATATTTAGACGGCACAACCAAAACTGCAAGGCAGACGTTGCATGTTGTTGCCTTATGACACATGCCAGAGTTTCCAATGTTATTGCAAGAAAATAATGGTGACAGAGGCAACTATGCCTTGTGCCTCTGCATATAGAAAATCCATCAGACGTCACCAGATATCTATATAGAAGGCGTATCCAGCAGAGTAATGACCCAGGCCTCCCCATGTGGGACGTAAAGGCAAACATGTATTCCCATACTATCAAATCGAAAGCCTTGGTGGCATCTAATATGACTACCACTGCTTGTAGAGGAGGGTCCAGCTGATGGAATAAAGCAAATATAGGAGGTCATTATGAACATGGCGGAAAAGACCGCCGACTGCCGTATAATGATTTAAAAACTCAACCCTGGCAAAAATTCCCAGACCACCACTCCCCGCCAGGACCCTGTCGGCGGGAATCCCGGCCCACTCCACCCTGCCACCGCCAAGCACACCCACATACCGCCCTCCAAATAATGATGCACAAATCACCTCGGCAGACAGTGGAGGCCGGACGACCATTGGCGGCTGCGACCGCCACGGGCGGCAAGTGGACACAACAGCAACAAGTGCACACATTGGTTAGGCTTATCACCCACACACCTGACACATAAAACACCCCCAGACATACCCCATAATCCCTTGCAATGAAATCAGGACCAGAAGACGGAGAGCACCAGAGCCAGCCAGCGAACGCCAGCATACAGGACACGCATATCGACCCACACAGGAGCACCCATACCCTGTCCCAAGTACCGACGCTATCCACCACACTCACCATGTTCCCCCCATAAATCCACACTTCACCGAAAGGGAGCTAAGGACCATAGTGGATGAGACCCTGAAGGTGGAGCCACAAATATTCGGGTCTGAGGTGCAGCACACACCCATTGTGTGGAAATTGGAGCTGTGGCAGACCACGGTGAACAGGGTGAATGCAGTGGGACACCATCCACACACCAGGGATGACATCCGGAAGAGTTGGAACGACCTGCAGGGGAAGGTCAGAGCCATGGCATCTAGGCACCACATTGCAGTGCAGGAGACTGGGGGAGGACCACCACCAACACCACCCGACTACACTGACTGGGAGGAGAAGGTCCTCGCCATCCTGCACCCAGAGGGACTCACTGGACTCACTGGAGGAATGGACTTGGGTAAGTCATCTACAATTACCCCACATACAACACATCTTTAAGGCATGCACCACCCCATCCACAACCACCTCGACCTACTCCCCACCCAGCCATTACCCACCACATCCACCACCGCCATCACCTACAACCCAGTAACAGGCCCACATCACTCCCGCTGTGCACAGCCACCCAACCCTGCACGTACCCACAATGGAATAATACCCCGCACCACAATGCAACCCCACCACTGCCACTAAATGCAATGTCCGCCTCACAAAGGCACCCTGGAAGGCCACTGAGTGTAACAATAGCACAAAATAGCCCAGTTCTGTACACCTCAAACCTTCAGGCATATGTAACAGACATGTCTATATCCCCCAACAGGCACCACCACCCATGCAACCCTAATGGAGGGGACAAGGAGTGCCACAGAACTCCAGGGAGACAGAGGCACATCACAAGACCGTGGCGAGGGATCCCTGGACACCGATGAGCAGGCAGGCCCCTCACACAGTCCTGGATTCACACCATGCAGCAACGCCACCCAGGAAATCTGTCACCCCTAACACCCAGTCAAGACAAGCAGGCCAGGTGAGGCGTCCCCACACCAGTGTACCAAGGGCACAGACTGGTGGAACACAGCTACAGAGGCCACAGTCTTCCACTCCCAACATGCAAGAAGGCGAGGGCCCCAGTACAAGTGGCACGTCAAGACCTGCACAGGGGACACAGTCACAGGGGGCTAGGACAAGGTCAAGTGTCCCAGTGGGTCAGGGGGTAGGGCACTGGATGGATGCAGCAGCCCAGGATGTTATTGCAGAGGTATTGGGGGCCTACCAACATACCCAAAACAGGTTGGCACAGATTGTGTCCACCCTGGAGCAATGTCAGAGGATGCAGCTGGAACAACACCAACAGGCCATGGAGCAGTGGAAAGAGCACAATGCCACAATGGCCACCATTGCTGGAGCACTGCTGCAGTTGGTAAACAAACAGTCTGACACAGGACAAGAAGCCCCCACAACAGCCTTGGAAAATCAGCAACAGATGAGCCAAGCAGCAGAAAAAGCACAGGAAATTTCCTCCCAGGAATCACAAGGGCCAACCATGCCACCCCAAGAAGCTCCACAGCAGGCGCCCAAACGTAGTCTTAGGCCAAGGTATGGCACTGGAAACCCAGCTAAGAACAAGCCCCCCTCCAACAATTGACGCTGCTACTAATGCAAAGCAACCATCCTACCCATTCACCAACACTTAGCTGAGGGCAAATTGAAGTACAGTTCTACAAAATGGACCCATCTAAGACAACCAACATGGCTGCCACCAAGTAGGTTTTGAGGACACCCAACCTACCTGGCCTTTATTGGCAACTTATACACCACATAAGCAGTAGCTGAGGTTCGTCGCTTATACATTGAATCAATAGCAACATACAGACGATTAGTACAATTCGTGATGCAAACATTAAATACAAACCCAGCACGTGCTGCTCCAACACACCCACATGCAGTAACACCAGGTATAAATCCGGCGACTGTGCATTCGATCATGGGTAAAGTACCTGCCAAACGAGAGAAGACTCCGTTTTGGCTAGCACAAAAAATAAATACGCTGGAGGCAGTATTTCCCCATACGGGACCTCAGGATAAACATAGAATACTAACGATGTGCTTGCCCTTTGGGATGGTCCCTACAGTAGAAAACTGTAAGACATGGGGCACGGTATTCGCTGCACTCTATACAACCGCACACGGTACACCAACACTTGCCAACTTACCGGTGCTGAAACAAATTCAAGATGAATATGGGGCTGCCCCGGCCCTAGATTTGGGGATGCAACTGATGGGCCACTTTGCCACAGTATCTTCAATCATTTTAAGTAACCTTAAAGGGGAAGCAGTTGCACTCGCAGTGCGCATGCGGCTCCGTGATGTTCCGCAACAAGATCAAGAACGAGAGCTGCCTAAAATAATACCGGAAACGTATTCAAGCATCGGTTGAGATAGCCTAGGGGCCAGACCTCAAAAACCTCAATTTCAGGGTAAAATAAATAAAGATAACTCCAAACGGCAACCTGAGGGTAATAAGAAAAGCTAGGATAAAAAGCAACAAACGCCTAAAAAAGAAAGGGGAGAATCTCCACGTACGGAGACCCCACAGAATAGGTATAATCTCAGGAATAAAGATAATATTAAAATGCCTGATAGATACCAATATACTGATACAGGCTAATCACATTCCTTTTAGCACTCATCAGAAAAGAGAAATGAGAGAGGTAGGCGATCAGAGCGAAGAGCAGAGTATGTGAAACCGAGACAGGAATCACAACATTCTTCTGAGGTTTCTGTTAAAAAGGAAGAGAAACCTATCCAACAAAAACAACAATTTAAAAAGAAAAAGGTGGCAGCAGTCGTAGTCCGACATGCCACACAGGAAGAGGGTCCGCTTGAAGAACAAGAACTGGGCTCTAGCACTGCTAGACAGCGCGGCAGAGGTCACAATAGTTCACCGGAATCTTCTAGAGCATCCGGATGTGAAAGTAACTGATGACTTTATACAAGTAGAAACAACGGACATGCGTGTCTCGGAGCCTGATAGGGTGTACAAAGTAACACTGCAATTAGAAGGAGACATTGAACGCACAATACACGCAATCTTTTGGGATCGCATAGTCAAAGTGTATGACATCTTGTTGGCCGAACAAGATTGGCCACCTGACATTGTCCGTACCTGTCCATATGGAGAAGATGTCATTAAACCTTCTTTCTCGCCCCTTGTTCCAGAGGAACTTGCTGAATCCTATTCTATTGAATGGGCTCTAGCACAGGCACCCGCGTTACACAGAAATCACTTAGGGTGGGATAGGGACTCCCCCAACCATGTCATCCCCATTAAAAGTGAACCTCAGCCACAACCGCAGTATCCCATAAAACATGAAGCAAGGGCACCGGTGAGAAAAATACTAACGCAATTAGAGTACCAGGGTGTGATTGAAACCTGTGTCTCGCCGATGAAAAACCCCTTATTTCCTGTAGCTAAACCGGACCATTCATATAGAATAGTCTTAGACTACAGGCATTTAAACAGTCATACACGCACATATGCTATACAAAATTCACATAGCACTGCACTAATGAGCAAGATAGTGCGGAAAAAATACAAAACAACTTTAGCCATTTCAAATGGGTTCTTCTGCTAGAATATAGCACATGAAAGCAGCGACTTACAAGCTTTAGCACACTAGGCTCTCAGAAAATATTCTGTTGTTTGCCTCAGGGGTATAAGAACAGCCCAGGACTGTTTGCAGCTCGTGTGACTGCCATTTTCACACGAGATTGACTCTGAAGCATTGTCATATGTAGATGATATATATCTCACGGATGATGAGTTACTACAACATTTAAGACGGGTAGCCCACATTGTTGTATGTTTGCCGAACTTGGCTATAAATTTAACTTTAAAAAAACAAAAATTGCCTTCCTTAGCAACGGGTCCTGGGATATGAGCTGTCGAGTGAAGGGAAGAGCCTAGCGTCACAATTTATAGAAAAATGTGCACAATTACAACCACCGAATACGATTAAAAAACTCCAATCATTGTTGGGTTTCTTAAATTTTGGCAGAACCTACATTCACGATTATGCTACGTGCCTTTATATGACTTAATACGTCCCTATTTTTCAAGTAAATTCTGGACAGTTGAATATACACGCACTCTTCGAGAGTTGCAGACAGTCATGTTAGCAGCAAAACATTTACACACAAGGGACAACAAAACACATTTGGTCATCAGGGTAATAGCTGGGGCCATCGGTTTCACCTATGTGACATTTAATGAAGGTGAGACAATCCCGATTGCATACAAATCACATTTGTATTCAGCAGCTGAACAACGCTTTGCACCCACAGAGAAAATTCTCACTGCTGTACAGATGGCTGTTATTAAAGAAAATCCTCTTGCCCAAGGAAAACGCGTTATTGTCATTTCTCCAATTCCAGCCCTAGAGGCTGTTACAAAAGCTAGCGTTCCGAACGCAAAAGCACTACATCCACGTTGGATACAATGGGCTACGTCTTTAACAGCCACTGATATAGACTACTTTTTTGATCCAAAGTTACAAACTCAGGAATTTCTACAATATGAAGTAGAATATCCAGTTCCAGCAAATACCTTGCCCATCGATCAATATCATAGAGTCATGTACACCGATGGCTCTGCACAACTGGCGATTGGAACTAAACATTAATATTCTGCTGCTTGCACAGTCGTAAGTGGCTATATGGAAGGGGATAAATTATTTCCCCTACATACCTTTACACAGACCTTAGGGGATTGAACAGCACAATTGGCTGAGCTAAAAGCTCTGCTGATGGCACTAGAACATACGGATCCGGCACAGCCTACGCTGATTGTTTGTGATTCATATTACTGTGTCCAGTCCTTTAATGAATATGTGCATTATTGGCGCCAGAATGGGTTCAGAGATTCCAAAGGCAACACCATAAAACACAGACTTCTGTGGGGGAAGGTAACAGATCTGAAAGAGACGCTACCGAGAGTCCATGTTGTACATACACTTGAACACCAGCGCGTTGGAATATACGTTGCTGGAAATACTTTGGCTGATGAAGCCGCAAAGTCAGCAGTGGCAGTAGCCACTGTAGCTGCAGTGACTCGTTCGAGTTCCAAACCAGACGCAGACATTTTGGCTGCCATAAAGGCTACGGCTGATGGTATGCCCCATCCTAAAGGATTCCCTAACAAATATCAATACTATATGGGAAGTATGCTGAACGCTGAAGCTAAAATACCGGACGCAGGAGTACATGACATTCCTAACAAAGATATAAGACCACAATTGATCAAAGCAGCGCATGAGGGGGTGGCATCTGCACATGCTGGTGTGGCGGCTACAATTTCAATCTTACAGGACCGTTATGGGTGGCCCGGTCTCTACAAAGAGACTAAGCAGTATGTCCTTTGTTGTGACATATGTCAACAAATTAAAGTTTCTATGGCCAAGCGCCCGCCGCAGACACCCCTCTTGATTTCAAGCAAACAGTTACAGTGTGTGTACTTGGACCACTGCGGTCCGTTAACACCTGATGCATACAAGTACATATTAGTCGCTGTTGATTCATGCTCCCCATTTGTATGGGTGTGGCCGCAATGCTTGGCTGACGCTCGGACTGTTATTAAAGATCTGCGAGTCTTTATTGGTACATATGCAGTTGCAGCGTTCCACTCGGACCAGGGCCCTGTGTTCACCTCAAGGGCATTCAGGGACACCATGGCTTCATTGGGTGTCCAACTGCAGTACTCGTCTCCATTTCATCCTGAAGGAAATAGTGTTGTGGAGCAATTAAACCGCTATTTAAAGCAATCCTTAACAGCCAGAGTCTTAGGTACGGGTTGTAGTTGGCTTACCCACCTGTATGGAGTTCAGAGAGCACTAAATCACCTGCCTAGAAGGTCCCTGGGGGGTCGTACTTCATGTGAGTGCCTATTCGGAACTCAAATGTTTGTTCCAGATATTGATGGTCCTGGCATGGAGGCAGCAGAAACACCTTTTGACATAAATTAAGATATCACTGTTTTACAGGAATTACAACAGTTCTGTGAAGATAATTCTTCTAAAAGTGCTGCCTCCACAGGAATTAAGGATGTACCTGTAACATCTACCATCTGGATTCCCAGAGTTGGGGATCTTGTACGTGAAAAAGTCGCAGTGAAAAAGGAATTTGGTCATTCTTATCAGGCACAAGTCCCTGTACTGGGGATACACGGTACTAGAACTGTCATTCTACCACCTTTGGCAGGTGCCAAAGAAAATCGTTTTGTTTCAATTGACAATGTCAAATTACACCATGTGGTCAATCCTGCACAGCCGACCTAGAGGAACATCCAGTAGTCCCTGAATCCCTTTCATTACTGGAGAAGAAGTTCTGCTACAAGTTGTTTATACCAACACTGATACCTCTCCGAGCTTGGGGAGGGTGGATGATGATCATGCAGTAGTTACACTAACATCAAATAATTTAGAAACATTTGACCAAGTCAGCTCGAATACACCCCAAGCAGATGGTGCTGTCTACAGTGTGCCGCCACAGGAAACGCCCACTCCACTATTGACAACGGTTACGCCATTTGCACAAACTGCCACTGGGTATTTTGCAGAATTCAACGATGATTTCTCGGACTCGTTCACTTCTTCGACAGCTGATTTGTCAAGAGCACGTAAGCTAACAAAGTGGCTTAAAGAAACATACTTTATTTTTCCTTGGAACTATGTATGGCTGTCTTTGACTTTCCTAGCCTTTCTACTTTGGATTGGTTTTGTTATTACCTTTTTCTTATTAATACATGGTCATTTTCTTCCCGAGAGATCATCGGTTGAACAGGTGGAGGAGGTTTTGAAACCACATTTTTCATCACATAAGGTCCGAAGAGACTTATCCTTTGTGAACGTTTCCGCAGTACCAATACCTGATGGGATTGTTTGGGACAAAGTTATGTTTGAGATATATGGTCCCACGGAAATTATTCAAATACCGTTTGTGTTCAAATTATCAATGAATTATATAGTCATACCAGGCATTGTATCTGATGATTGGGATGTGAAAACAGTTGATTCTATGATGGCAGAATTACATTATTATACTGTCTTTGAAAACAAAGATGTTTGCTAATTCAAAGAAAATTATGGTGATATGTTTTGATATAATTATTATAGGCACCACTTCAGACATAGAGCGAGTAGTCCCAAAACGATATTTAGTTACACACAATGGGAACATTGTCCTACTCCACCGCAAGGGAGTTCTAAAACTTATACTGAAAGGTTTGCATATTTTTCTGGGCATCATCAAAGGAATGCTGAGTCATATAATTTTAAAGTAACTCCTACTAAAGATATACATATGTTATCGACCAATACGAAATGTGTATATTCAGAATCCTTTGTTTCCCGGTTATCAATAGAAGGTTATGAATAATGGTCCAAATCTATTGATTTGAAAAGTGTTTGGGGAACAAAAAATTGGCATATCAAGGGAAAGGAAACTTTGTTTAGAGCATGTCTCATCCCTGTTCAAATGAGCTTTTTAAATGAAACAGTGCAACAAACAAGTTGTTTAGGCTTAGACACAATCTGAATTAAACATGCCGAGTATACCTGCCCCTGCAAAATTTGACAACTGGCAAAAGTACACAAATGCATCCAAAGATGAGCTCAATGAGTGGGTCCAGAATGGTACGCTTAATGCTTCACTGACACATCCAGGCGGGTGGTTATTGTGGCCCATAGACACCAACAGGTGTCATCAACGATTTGTCACCTCCTCGGGGGGTTTTAGTACGAATAGGCCGGACCCTCGCTATATATCACCAGAACATGCAGATATCATTACAACATGTAGGGGGTCATTCTGACCCCGGCGGTCATGGACCGCCGGGGCAAAGGTTGGCGGGAGCACCGCCAACAGGCTGGCGGTGCCCCGCAGGGCATTCTGACCGCGGCGGTTCTGCCGCGGTCAGATGCGGAAAACCGGCGGTCTCCCGCCGGTTTTCCGCTGCCCTTTAGAATCCTCCATGGCGGCGCAGCTCGCTGCGCCGCCATGGGGATTCTGACAGCCCATACCGCCATCCTGTTCCTGGCGGTTCTCCCGCCAGGAACAGGATGGCGGTATGGGTTGTCGTGGGGCCCCTGGGGGCCACTGCAGTGCCCATGCCAATGGCATGGGCGCTGCAGGGGCCCCCGTAAGAGGGCCCCACTTTGTATTTCAGTGTCTGCTCTGCAGACACTGAAATACACGACGGGTGCCACTGCACCCGTCGCACCTTCCCACTCCGCCGGCTCAATTCTGAGCCGGCGTCCTCGTGGGAAGGCTCTTTTGCACTGGGCTGGCGGGCGGCCTTTTGGCGGCCGCCCCCCAGCCCAGTGCAAAAGCCAGAATACCCTCAGCGGTCTCTCGACCGCGGAGCGGTATTTTGGAGGGGGGAACTCTGGCGGGCAGCCTCCGCCGCCCGCCAGGGTGAGAATCACCCCCGTAGTGTAGGAAAAACTGTGCCAACAGTGGCTTAAATCATCCTCACTAAGGGGCATATTTATACTCTGTCTGCGCCGAATGTGCGTCAGAAATTTTGACGCACATTCAGCGCAAACCTTGCCCCATATTTAAACTTTGACGCCCGAGCCCGCGGACGACAAAATTCCGCTGTGTGCGTAATTTTTGGGATGCGACAACCCACCTTGCGTTAATTATATGCAAGGTAGGCGTTCCCGTCCAAAAAATGACTTAAAGGGCCGTGCATCGTATTTATGCTTTCGGGCAAAAATTACGCACGGCCGGGTGGCGGAGCCGGAAAATTACGCACAGCCCGATTTGCGTCAAAATTTAACGCCTGGGTCAGGGCAGGAGTTAAAATGGGGCAAACACACCTGTATTTAATCAGAACACACAGAAGCAACAGCAGAGCAGCAGAGCAGCAAAAGGGAGACATGGAGGTGCTTCTCATCCAGCGTGCACGCAGACGCAGAGCCCAGCAGCAACAACAGCAGCTACCACAACACCAGCAGGGACCCCAAAGGCAGCGCAGAAGGCAGGAGAGGATATTCAGCCCCAGAACAACCCTTCATGGCCTCAGGGAACATGACATCATCCAGAGGTACAGGTTGAACTGGCAGGCCATTCAGCAGCTGCGGCGAAACATAGAGCCACAGTTGGCACCCACCTTGCTGACATCCCGCACCATCCCAACAGAAACCAAGCTGCTTGCCGTACTTCACATGCTGGCAAGTGGCTCTTTTCAAACAACTGGTGCCCTGGTTGCCAGAATATCACAGCCGTCATTCTCTGCCTTTTTGCCCAAAGTACTGGTTGCCATCATTGGACTCACACCCCGCCACATCTGCTTCCCTAACACACTGCAGAAGCAGCAGGAAACAAAACAGGGGTTCTACCTCATTAGTGGCTTCCCCCACGTCTTTGGTGCAATCGACTGCACACATGTATGCCTTGTGCCACCTGCTGCAACTGAACACCTCTACCGCAACAGGAAGCACACACATTCCATCAATGTGCAGGCCATTGTCGATCATCAAGGATTGATCACCAACATCATGGCAAAATATCCTGAGAATATCCATGACTCATTCATCTTCCTTCACAGCACCATCAATCAGCACTTCCAGGATGGACGGTATGGCAATGGACTACTTGTTGGTAAGTACAAAAACCTACTTATATACACACTGCACAGCAACCCTCTAGGACACACAACACATACACCACAACAGCAACATGTCGACAGGAACACACTGAGGTTGTGACATTGCTAGCCATGTTTCTTAGGTCACCATTGAACCTGTCACACATCTGAAATTACTGTACAGCCCAATGTTAAGACGTCAATAATCACAACGTTTGGCATGTGTTGCCTAAATGTCACCTTGCAAATTGCAGGCGTCTCAATTATGTTTACATTAATCCATTGCATAAGTCTAAAGGTATGGGATGTCCAGGGTAAATTGATATGAATGTGTTACCACCACTGTCAATTTTAACCTGTGTATGGAACTATCATCTCACCCCCAGTGAAGACACAGGGACACCTGTATCACAAGTCACAATGCTAGGGAGGACACACTGTACTGCAAATCCCAAAACATACTGCTGACAACTGGTTAGCAGCCAAACACTCGTCCAGCCAAGGAAACAACACAATGTAGATGGTACATACTACAAGCCTAGGATGCGACGTAATAACACAAAAGAGTCACAGACAACACAAGACAACTAATGCCATGCAAGGTGATTTCAATGGGGCTAGCTACATCAACATGATCCCATTCATTTTCTCTTGCAGCTGATCAGGGGTATGGCATCCAGCCATGGATAATGACACCTATTGGCAACCCGAGTACTGCAGCAGAGCATGCCTACAATGACGCACATAGGAGGACACGCAGCATAGTCGAGAGGACCTTCGGCATCCTCAAGTCGAAATTCCGGTGCCTCAACATCACTGGTGGTAGCTTACTATATTCCCCGGAAATTGTCTGTAAGATCATTCTAACATGTGCCATTCTGCACAACATTTGCATAAAAAGGAACATTCCCCTCCTGGAACCAGAACAACACATGCCTGAAGAGGAGGAAGAGGATAATGGTGGCCTGCAACATGAGGGGGAACAACAAAACATGTCCGCTGGTTTACGTAGGCGGCAACATATCGTGAACAATTTATTTTAAATATAATCACCATCACCACTTTATGAACTAATTTAAATAAATACCTATAATAATCACCATATCATGGTTTGGCTATTCATTTTTGCACACCTTTATCTCTAACTATCAGAATAAGAGTGTTGCCTCATGGAGCTTTGCTGATATACTGATTAGGACATTGAAAATCCCAGAGCAAATCTGATGCGTACGATACAACGGTCACATACACACACACTGTAAATGACATACATCCTGTACATTTCACCTTTGAAGGACAATAGCAGAGGACCACACCTATTTCACACATACATGTTGGAAACATGGTTCATCGCAGCATATGGCTCACAACTAAGACACCATCACTCAATAAGGGCAAAACAAGCCTCATACATGAGGCAGTTGATGTGCTTTTGCATCAGTAACAGGAATGTATGACCAGACCCTTGACAGCAGTAAGTCCAACTGCATCCAATCTTTCCAAGGACTATCTGTGACTAGGGTTCCATATAAGCAGAACATAGACAGCACAAGTGCCACACATATGAGCAGCTTTGCGCACATGACATTCCATGTACATGTCAGCCCATTTCCTAACTCCTGACACACCCATGCACCTGGTCACAACCCACCTGTCTGAAGATGTCCCTGGAATAGTAAGATGTGTACCCGATATTCCCTCTTCTACACACACAGCTTGTCAATAGCAATCCAGTGAGCTACACCCTTCCCTATGGTATACCATTGTCATAGAACATCTGACTGCATGGACGTCAGGTCAATTAATACTCTGGCTTCTAGTTTCCAAGCCCTGTTAGCACCTGTAGATTGCTTCCCGTGTGAAAATGTCTGTTGGCCATTAGAATGCAAATCTCACCTACAGGACTTGTGAGAAACTGATGCAGCCCACACCTGTGATCACCTCCATGCACACCACCCATTTCAACAAGCACTGCGAGTGCTGATGCCTGGAACAGCACAGGAGTTTCCATTTTGTCAAATACACCGTTAAGCATTGATACTAATTAAGCCATGTACACAGCCCTTGGGTTTATGTGTCACCTTCAAAACACAGGACATACACAGTTTTACATGTCAACTGTCTAGTTGTCCTCCAAACAGTCTTAGTCAGACCACTGATTATGTAACTTGTAAAATTGCTGGATCCTGATTGACCCTGCATCCTGTCAGCCTGACTGGCATCTGTCTGTGCGTCACCCTAAAGTTTCCCTGTGGCTACATATGTACCACACTTGCTTTACCAAACCTCTTATTCCTCAGAGGGTATTTGGTCATGTGCTTCATCAATGCATACCCAAATACATTGTATAGCATCATCTGCCTTTTAATTGTACCATATGAGTTAAATACTCTGTGAATACCAAAATTCATGGCCCAACTATTGTCTGGGTCTCATTTATGCATGAACGACAAAGTGGGACAGTGTCCCAGGGCCGTATGCAGGGATTGGGTACAGGGCCTTCAGCAGAACCACAACCTCTGATAATGTCCATGAAAAGTCGACACATGTCAGGACCCTGACAGTTCACACACAGAATTACATTGCTCACAACATTTTGATGGGCCGTGTGTGGTTAAAAGCTGCGAGAATAATCAGCACAGAGGCTATGCTGTTCCCAGATGCAGCGGGAATTGCAGAGGCCAACCTGTGTACAAATGTTGTAATGACATCTGCCGGAACATGACACCTGAGACATTATCTCACTCAGCACACCAAGGTTGCCCTGTTGACAGTCTCATTACACGTTTTCAATGACAGGGTGGGACCATCCCCATAGAGGTTCACATGTCCTCATCCACTTTACTCACATTGATCAACAAAGGATACTCAGTAGAAACAGGAATAGCTGCCACTGACTCATGATGAGACCTGGACCTAACTGCGACAACATACACCCCTAAAATATACAGGATCAACATTGGGCCACACACATGAACAAGACACCTCTGTGCAATTGATCACTGGAAATATGTGGACACGTGCTGCCTCGTCTGCTGGTCCACCACAGCCACTGGAGAGTTGTGGCTCAGTTATATGACCTCAACTGTGGCATCATCATATATTTGTGGTTCACCTTTGACTGTCTGGGCCAACTACATGGTACCCACTTACTCAATGCATGTGTCTGACTCACTGTGGGATTCACCAACAAGTGCCTAGGAAGCTGTTACCAAAAATCTAGGAGATAGGATGGTGAAATTGTGGACCATTGACATGAACAAGCGTCTGCCATCTATCTGGTGCATGCTTTGTCATTTGTGGTGTCTACGTTACCCAAAATCCTGGAAGTGCACATAACAGATGTTGCTACATGTATGACTAACACATGTCCTCTCTCATTTCCACAATGACTTGCATCTAAGGTATGAACACATTAACTTTACATTCATACAAGCATATTTGCAATAATGCATCTTGTGATGCACACACACTCGGTCAACAACTACATTAGTTGCCACTGCACACACATTGAGCCATAGGCATTGAGTAATTGTACTTATGTGCGTCACCTTGCCATCCTCTCCTGATGTCAAACATGCCAAATTGTGCAATACATATATGTAGGCCACACATATGGCCATCTAGTGTGTCAGCCAACCGTAAAAATCCTGTTAAGGAAGTAGCGGGTCATGGTCCGCTGCAGTACGATGTCTCACATGTGAACATACACCATCAACACCATAGTGGGGCAATCAGCCTATCTCTGATGTGTCCCAAATGTAACATAACATAAAAACAGAAAAAATGCCCAAAACCAGTTCATGCACTGAAATTTTGACGTTGCTAGCGTTATGCGTAATTTTTTTACCACCAATATAGATTGTGTGTCATATTTATTGACGCACAAGAGTGAAAATAAGGCCGCATCCGAATAATTGTACAGACTATTTACTATTATTTGGATGCGGCCTAATTTTCACTCCTGTGCGTCGAAACATGACACACAAACTGTATGTGTGAAAAAACCTGACGCATAACATGAAAAACGGCAGACATTTTATGCAGGAAGAGATGTAATAGGATATCCTGTTTACAGATTATGTACAGTGGGTGTACTTTCATTTTCACTAGACTGTGTGGCTGTTTTCAGAGTGGTGTCCAGTGATTTTGTGCTTTTGTGTCCTATGTGCTATCTCAATTGTCATTTTGTGAAATAAATACTGTTGTTGTATAGTGTCCTACTGTGTTTTGCTTACATTTGTACAGTATGCTAGTGTTTTGGTTGTTTGTGGGAGTCTGTTGTGGGTAGTGCTAGTTTGGGGATAGTTGGGCTCTTTTAGTGGTTAAGTTTACTTTTCATCTTTTTTTGTACCCCTACTTTCCCCCTTTCTACTTCTTTATCCCCTATTCCCCTTTTCATTGGCAAGATGTCTGGTAGGCCACGTCTTGGCAGGATGGGTGAGGAGGAGTTGGTGGACTTTATATGGCTTGTGTGCCATTTCCTACCTCTCATGAGTGAGGCAGGGGGCAGGGTGATACAGGGGTATCACACTGAGGCACGCAGAATCTGGTGGGGAAAGGTGCTGCATCACCTGCAGCGTGTGTATGCCAGCCAGAGGAGTGACCACCAGCTGAAGCACCTGTAGGCTGACCTCATCACCAGGGAGCAAGATCTCTTGGACCACCTGGTGGCCCTGTTGGTGAGTACTAATCATATAAATGTGCATGATTAAATGCTCTGTAGTGACATCAGATGATTTGCACAATATCTGCCAGCTAAGTTGCTGACTGTGTGTAATGTTGCAGAAACATACAAGGTAATTGATGCACTATGTGAAGGATCACAATTGCTAGCTGTCAGGAAGCATGTGCTCTGCAAACTTACAGGATACTTTTCCGTTAAGTAAATTGGTGCTGCTTTTGTGTCAGACAACCAAACAAAAAAGGAGCCAATCATGTCTATATAGGTCACATTTGCCAGAGAAGTAAAGATGTACTAATATATTGGCAAACTTTGTTGACACAATAGCTAGGCTGACTTTAGAAACACTACATGATGCAGGAAATGGGTCCTGGCTTCACGTCAATTGATGATAGCAAAGTGGCCCAGACATATGTCTCATGTGAGTCTGGTGAGTGTGGAAGGAAAGCATTCACGGAAGTTCTATGAATGTTAGGGATGATTGTGGTCCTTCATCTTTTTGGATGCATGTCAGATCTGGATTTGAAAACATCGTAAAAAGTTGTAAGGTGCCCTCAGCTAACATCTTAGACTGGTATTTGGAGTTAGTGTGCCACATTCCAATTATGGATGGCAGTCCAAATGTATGCACATGGGTTCACATCTCCATGGTTGGTGCAAATCACCATAGCTGGGCCACATCAAATGAAGAAACTGTAACAACAGGAGGGCTTACAAAAGTCCCTGCCCGTCTGTGCATTGTACCTATGTGTAATAAATGTGTCATGGCCACATGGGCTGTTTCACTGGTATTGCAGTCCTCACGTAACCAGGCTTTGGATGTCTCTCTTGGATGCACATGATGAGACAATTACACTCCGTTATTATTTCTGATCACTAAGGACGGGGGGGTTTGCCACCAAATGATAGTTAGGGCCAATGCATGTGTGCAGATATGTGTGTAATTGTCACAGGAGACCCATGCAATGTACATGTTGGCCGTGATATATCAGATGCAGTATCATCATGTCTGAATGGCTGTCATTTCCTTATTCAGCTTACACATTGTATATGTCTTTAAAATTGTTGGTAAGTGCACAGATTTTGAGCACATTTCTTCCTTCCATGCCTTACAGGTGGACCGGCACCCTACACTGTGGGAGAGGTGGCTACATTTGAGGACCCCGACCACTCCAGTGAGTGTTGATATGTCTGTTATGTGTTGTGTTTGCTGGTGATGTGTGATGGACTCGGGTGTGGTGAACACATAGCAAGGAGTGATGAGCTGGCCAATCATTTGTCTAGTTCCATGAGTGGGATTTCAGTTTCTCAAAAGTTTTGAGTTGGCCAATGCTTATCCTTTTGTATTATCTAGGGATTGTAGGTCATTCCTGTAGGCCCCACAATGAGTACTGGGGTGAGTCATGTGGATAACACTTGTATTAACAAGAGTCGCACTGGAAGTCAGCTCAGATTTAGACAGCCTGTCAGACCCACATTCTCCCAGATTGGTACTGCAAATCGCTTTCCAACAGACTTCTGCTTCCCTATTCACCAAAGTACTTATTAAACTGTAGGTAGAACTTCCTAGCAGCATGTACTTCCACATGTAGTGCTACAAGTATGTGGAACTTGAGTGCAATGGCCTAGGTGTGCATGCTAATCATGATCATGGGTGTTCTTGCAACTCTGTGTCTGGTGTAAGTCATGCCTTACTTGAAGTATATGTTGTGTACCAAGCTCTGCATTTCCTGACATGTGTGGCACTATGATTGTTCAAGGGTTTGCAGACTCCTAATTGTTGATAGACCTTACCTGTGGTGTGTGTGTAGAGCCAAACACGTGTGGAGTTTTCTACACACTCCTGGGTGTCCATGTTGTTTAGAATTGTTAGTTGTTTCTCCACCCCCCCCCCCCGAAACACAGGCATGGGTTTGTGAATAGGGTACCTAGGACTGATGCTACCAGTATGTTACACATACATGTGAATAAGTGACTGTTTGGCCGGAACCTAGTATACACACTCAGGTATGGCACATGGGTACTATACTGGCAAGTCCAGTTACAACTTGCAGACCATGTGGCTTTAGTTTTGCATTCCATACACTGACATTTGTAGCCCAGGTATTGGTGGAGGATATGCAACATGATTGTTAGCTGATAACTGGCAGAACTCAGATGGCAAGTCAATGCCAGTTGTTACCCATCTCGTCGGTTTTGGATGTGCTATGTGTGATGTGACCTTTGTAGGCTGGCCTGCGATGTACTTCCTCAGGGACATTCAATGATCTGTATGGTGATATGAGCTGTTACAAGTACAGTAGATGTATTGTCTGATTTACTTCTTGTGCCATTTCACACAATGCAGTTCCTAATGTAAATTATTTGTCTTCACAGCTGCAAACATGACTCCCATCCAGGTCCGTGAGTTCCAGCGGCGGGCCATGAGATATCAACATAACCTGCTGGTAGAGTCGGGGTTCAGGACGATGGCCCGTCGATACCACCATGAACGGGCCTCTAGGGCATGGAGGGCTTTCCCACAGGGTGGCCCTACTTTGCCCACCACAGCGACCACCAGCACAACCACCAGTTCTACCCAAGTGGCACCACCCACAGCTGGGACTGTTGACCCAATGTCTGCTGTAGTTCCAGGCCCCAGCATTGCAACAGCTTCAGGACAGCCCACTGGCCTTGGCTCTACACGCCCACAAACCTCCTCTGCTGGTACCCAGACTGCCCCAGCTCCATCAGTGGACCCTGCCGCATTCCACGAAATGGAACGTAAGATGGACCGTGTCTTGAGGAAGATAAGTAATCTGAGTCGGGATGTTTGCCATATTAACAGGCGTGTGAAGTCCATAAAGCGGACCCTCCGGAGGGCCAACCTCTAGACTTTGGTGATAATGGACATGATTCCCTCCCCTCCTTCCTCTTTCCTTGTTCTCATACTTAGTGGGCTTAGGGGGCTTTGTGTTAGGTTTGTATAGTCTGTTAGTTTAGTTAGTGTAAGTGGGTGGGGGGTCCTGATTTTTTCTATTTTTACTTATTAAGTGTGTGGGGGGGCTATGTTGGGGTTCTTGTGTGTTTAATAAAAAAAAATATATATATATTAAATACAAAAAAAAAAAAAATTATATATTTGTTTAGGATAGTATAGTATGTGTTTAGGTTAGTATGTGTTGTCCTCCATGTGTCCCGTCTCATAAGGGGGGCTGGGGGGTTGATCTTTAGAACATTTTGTTACATGTGATAAGTAAGTTTAGGTTAGGTTAGTTAGGGACAGTTGTGGGTAATGAGTAGTCAGGGTAGATTAGGGTAGATAAGACTTCTCCCTCAGTTTCCTCTTCTGAGTTTACCATTTAATAAATATATAGTTAACCCTTTACAGTATGTGTTAAATGCTACTTGATCATGGCCTTGGCATTAGTGTACCTGAATTTTGTTCTATTACATTGGTGTCCTATGCTACGAACAAATCCCAACTGAACTGTAAGATTGGCAGCTACCCCAGAGCTACCTTGCAAAGATTCCACCATTCGTTGCAACCACCAATCACAGTTAATATGGATCCCAACGTGTTTTTGTCGGTAAGTATGTTTTGTAAGTCACAAACGGTGCTTCCAGACTTGGTATTGGGGGAACAGTTTTAGTTCTGACTGCAGTGTGATGTTCAAGGACACCCTTATAAGATGAGTTGTCGTAAGCACTCTTGTAGTATCGTCTTCATGACTCACATAGATCATTTGTGACATTGTTCCGCATGATTACCTATTTGGATGTAAACTCAGACACCTTCATTCATGCAGTTTTTGTAGTGTTAGCTTAGATTTGTGTGCACTGTTATATGTGTTAGTATTGCATGATGACAACATTTTGCTGCCACTATTTTATGACTTAGATATCCCTTGAGGAAGCATTATTCTGTCCAACACAGCATGATGGTGTATGGTTTCTCACTTCATCAAATATTACCCTCAGGAAGGGCAGAGTATGATGCAATCCTGGCCAACGTGCACATTTATCTGACTACATAATATCAGGACAGTTGTATTGACAAGCTACGTTATTTGACAGTAGGCACATTCCAGTTATCTACTGCACAGTTGATGTGTCACATTACCCAGAGACAGATTTGTTGTGTAAGTGTGATTTATTGAAAAGTGCTGTAGTGCTATATGTACATTGTCCATGATTGTCCATTATAGTGACATCTTACATTGTTATCCTACACAAGGGGTTAAGGAAATGCTTTTGACATGCTGGGGTGATGTTTCAGACAATGCAGAGGGACAGGATTTGCCAATGGGTAAGAGAGAGACAAGCACTGGGCAGGCTGACAAGATATACAGTGGTTAGCAGAACAGTCATTGAGTAGAGTTGTTGTAAGACTGGCATATTACAAAACGCAGGACCTTGGTAAAAGTTGGCCATGTGGCAGGGACTAGTGCTTCCGGGTACTTTTCCGTGTGAATGTGATCTGTTCCATGTCTTCTTCTTCTGATGTGTGTGTTGCCTCCTCTGTCCCTGGTGGTGGCAGTTGTGAAGGGGCAACACACACCTCAGTGTTAGAAGACGTGGAGTCAGACATCCAGGTCACTGCTACCAGTGGGGGTCTTAAAAGCAGAACTGCAGCAAGGAGGATCTGCTGATTCTTAAGAATAGCAGCCACATCATGATGGTAGGCAGCCAAGTCGGCCCTGAGGGGTTCAATGTTGCATTCATGCACGCGTTGACAGGATTGCTGTTGTAGGTGTTGGGTCAACTGTATTACTGCTGTGCTGATTTCCTTCAGGCTTTTTTGCTGTTCCTGCAAGATAGATGTTAGCCCTTGCATAGCAGCTGCCTGATCTGCAGATGACATCATGCACGAACGCACCCCCTCTAGGCTGGCTGCCATAGTTTACATCCCTACCTGCACCTCATTGGCCAGCTCCCGCTGTACCCCAACTACAGTTCTCTCAAAGCTGGTGCCTGTGTTGTCTGAGTCCTCAGCTGTATTGGAGCTGGCAGGTCTTACAATTGGGGTGGTGGGTGGATCCTCTGCGATGGCTGCTTGTTCTGTGCTCCTCCTTGTGACTGAAGGTGGGGTCTGGAGGGTTCCAAGGACCTCTTGGATGGTCTGCTGGGGAATGTTTGTCAGCTCGTCATCCATGTCATCAGGGTATTCTGGGACAGACATATCCGCAGGAGATCCATCTTCTTCTGCAATGAAATGGGGTACAATTAGTGTGTGTGTGCTGTGGCATTAGTGATGTGACATGCGTGCCTTGTGATGAATTTACATTGTGATCTTGTTTCGTGTTCATTGCTCCAGTCTTTCAACCTGCATGTCACATGTATTGTGGTAAGTTATTTGACTTGTCGGCATCATCTCCTCTAGGTGTTTGTTATGGCTAAATTGTGAATTGCCACCTTCTTGTCCTACTCAACCCTCCGTCTACATCCATTCTCATGGTGAGGCCTTTCACTGGCTGTGGGTGCTCTTATGGCACTAGCAGCACACTTGACAATCTAGACATGCCCCAGTCTCTGATCTTTTCCATCCACTTAAATGTAGTTGAAATGTAGCGTATCCTATGCATAGCATTGTTATGGCACGATATGGATGTTGACATCGGTAATGTGTACAGTTGATGTTGGGGAATGTGTGGTACATTGGCTTGCCCTGATAGTCGTAGCAGTGTTCTATTTCCTCCTCTGACTGTGCAGGTGTATTTCAGTGACCAGTTACATGTGTCCTCCCCCTCAATGCTGTTGTCTGAGCAATATGACATTTGGGATGTTGCATTGTGACCCAGGCACAGGATGGACCCTGACATATGGAGCATGGTTGTGTCCTTAGTGCTGTGTAGCTCCTATTGTTGTTGACATTGGTTGATATTTGCGACAACTATGGGCATTGACATTTGACAGGACTGGGGCCTTTGTCTTGTTTGAGGGGATTACAGGAGTTGTCATCCTCAACCCACTAATTTTGGTGTGTATGATCCATGGGGACGTTACTGCCATTGGCTACTTGAGCAGAGGTGGTAGTGGCAACTGTTGTCGCAGTTACATTCCAGTTGTCGGTATGGCTAGAGGGTGTTAATATGGCCCTAGTTAGGGGGTATAGTGGCTGATGTGTGCCGGGATGTCTATTTGACGTTGTGCTCTACCCTCCTGGCGTGGCTTTACCTTTGCTCCATCGTTGGCATGGCAGCATGCCCCCATGGGACTGTTTTTGGTGTAGTGTAATGTTGTGCCCCAGCTTCTGTCTGTGCAGGCCATCTCGCCAGGCCATACCCCTTTACCCATGCCACTCCATGTATATGATGACTTCCATGCATTTTGTGGTCAGTATCCCCCCCCTGCTTACGGTTGACATTAGTGCATTTTAATTCCCGATGCGACTTACACTGCATGTGTGTTGTCTCCTGGTAGTCTGCGCTGTCCTGTCTTTGAATCCCTGTGACGATCTCCTCAGGGCTCAGGGATCTCCTCCATGTGGTCCAGGGCCTCCTGGTGTGCTGGACTCCCACCTCCAGTCTGCAGTGCTGCCTTCCTGTTCCTGGCCATCTTTTCCTAGGTCCTGCGCTTGCAGTCATGCCAGCGTTTCTTGCACTCAATGACTGTTCTGCGTACTTCTGCCACATTGTTGACTCTGTCGACAGTTTGTTGCCATATAGCCTCTTTCCTACTGATTGGCAATTTTGAGGTGACAAACAGTTGGTGCTGGTGTTCCGTCACCTCTTTAACCAGAATTTCCTGTTCCTCTGCACTGAAGCAACACTTTCTTTTCTTCATAAAAGTGTCCTGGTTCTTGTGTGGATCCTCCTGACTGGTTCCTGGTCTGTTGTCATCTTCCTGGGGTCTGTAGAGGCATCTGGGATCCATTTTGGCTCTCCTCTGCTGAGATGGCTGTGTTCACAGGGAATTTTGACGCTATTGCATCAAAAAACGCTGCATATCCGGTTTGCGGGGTCGTAAATCGACCCACAGTCATTTCCGCCGCGTTAACGTTGTTTTGCTTTACGACTTGACGCTGCGGTGTGCGTAAAAAAAATGACTCACACCTGTGGTTTGCGCCGGTGCAGTTTTGCGTCAAAAAGTATAAATATGGCCCTAAATGTGGTTTAAGTACACCTCAATATCTTGTCTAACACCACTGACTTACAAGATTTCCCAAAATACCACGTAGGAAGTGTTTCTTGTATGCAGTATACAATGAAATATGGAAACTTTCCCAACAAGATGCTGCAGCCCGGTTAAGGCAAATAGATAGATAGATTCTTCTGCTGTAGACATTATACGATGTGAAATGTCTTCTTTATACCATGGACAGAGTCCATTATGTAGTTGGGTTGGACGCTTCAAACATTGAAAGCGGGTCGCGTTCCGTGGCAGCACGTCAGTGCCAGAGATATCGTTTTCTCTTTTAATCTAACGCGGCAACAACAACTAATGGCTAAGAAAGAAGCAACTTATGTTATGCTTATCATAGAGAAAATAGAAAGGTTGCCTTTCACCGTGGCAGAAATACCATTGGCAGAGTGGTTAATACAAGTGGTTATTAATCTGCCTATTTCAAAACTACAATTCACCTCCTGTTTGAAACACATTCCAGTAGGCAGATATGAAAAATTGGGAGATAGTTATATACATGAGGTGAGGGAGCTTCCCTTTGTACAAATGCTTCAATGGCATGAAAGAGGTCTTTCTTAGCGGTAGTGAATGCAAGATTTCAGTCAGCCGTTCGATGATTTGTAAACAGCTGACTTTGCATGGGGCCTGTAACACCTCGGCTGCAAACTTCGGCTTATTATCTGAAGGGAGTTCCAGTGCTCTTGATTAGACCTACATTTCAGGTGCTTTTAAACGGCAGCTACGTCCTTCTTAATAGTGAAGACTGTTGTGGCATGCGGGCTGGTATAGTTTACGTTGTTTTGGTCTCTAAGGTCGTTACATGCTGCTGGAACGTGCTGTTTCCCTCCATAAATAAAGAGAGGTAGCTGGTTTCTGGCCTCATATTGCTACTTCAAAGGTGAATTTTGACAAGTTGAATAGACTCAAGGCTTTATTGTTTCAGAAGCATGTGGCCCTTACATCTGCACTCAAGACCTACACACTGCAAGTGGCAAGGTCGTCGGCAGAAATACAGTCCCTGTTAAATACAAATTTTCCGAGACACTTTGGTGAACTAGTGGGATGTATATTTAATGCGTCCAGCACGGCTGGATTAGCACATTTCTTCAAAGCTGTAGGTTTTGGTTTTGTTCACACCTTCTCCTCCATATTCGGTTTGATACCTTCAGCTATCCACTCAATTTTCGGTAGTATTGTTAGGGGATTTCCGATAACTTTGGCTTTATTAGCAGGCATTTTGCTGTTGCTGTTGTTTTTCTGCAATGGCTGTCCCACCGCAACAAGGACAAATGAAGGCGCTCCCATCAGCGCAGCTGTGTCGTGAACGTATGATGCAGCAATTTGGAGCAACACTCCTGGAACATTTGGGGTGTGACTGGTCTTTGTCATTCAGACCAGTTTTGGATTGTGTGCAGCCCGTGTTTTGGTGCCTTTGGTGCTCTTTTGAATATGCACTGGAAGTTTGTCTTTCACAGCAATGCTCCCCAGCAATTGATGCTGATCTGTTGATGTTCTCGTTGAGGGTTTATCACCAGACATGTGCACTGAGGTTGCGTTTGCTACGTGAAGCTGATTATGAGCTACCCTTCCTGGAGGAAGTTGCCATCAACTCGTCAATGGGTACTGCACGGGATGCCGCCTTGGTTGATACTGGGGCTATGGAACACACCTGCTCTTTGGTCGTTTTTGGCGTGGACTTTCTGGTTTTGTCATCTGCCGAAGTGGAAGATCTCTTGCTTTGCATGACTCGTGCTTGATTCGGAACGACTCTAAATTGACATTTTTTTTTTTTTTTTTTTTCTTTCATTGAATTCGGTTCTAAGCCGCATGCTAATTTTTTTAATTGTCAAGTAGTATGCTTGTGTGCCCTCTTAACTTGTCAAAATTGAGTAGGGTTTTAAATATATCTTAGGTTGAGACATTTTAGTTTTGGCTTGAACCACTTTCTACCGACAAGGGGAGGGTGTTGTGTAGACATTTTAAGTATAGCTCCATGCACGTTAGTTTAATACACTAGGCTGCTGTGCACATTGACCTAGATATATTTTATTCAGCTTCTCATTGTTATTTTTCCAATAACCAGTTTTGTGTAATTTCTTCCTTCAAACTGTTTTGCTTAGTTCAGCACTGTGTTCACAAACAACGCATTCTTGATCACCCTGTGCTTTAGTCAAGGCTACAGTAAGGTACATTGCTGGTAAAAGTGGTAGAAGTTTAGTCTCCAACATTCATAGAAAATACACATCGTTACGTAGGGACATTTTCATAGAACATCTGCAGTGTTAATTATCAAAACACTTTCTAGTCCTAGTACACGTCAAGAGGGAGATTCCAGCCAGGGAACCACAACTGTATGCTGAATGCTCCGCTGCAGATGCTGACGTAGATCAGAGGCCTTTGCTCAGGTATGAGGGTTGATGTCCTCCCAGTGGAACCTGAAAGGCAGGATTAGAGCTTAACATGCTGTGCTCGAAATACGATTTAGATAGGGAATAATCCATCGACTTTAGTGGCACTATGATAGCATTAATCTTATGCTTCATTCTCATCATCACTATTTTAATATTGTTGTGTTGGGTAGTTCTGGGGATCACAGCTCATGCTTTGCTATCCAAAATGCAGTTGTTTTATTAAACCAATCTTTAAAACTTATACTGCTTCTATTGTCATTTATATATGAGACCGCATTGTGTATGAGAGAACCGGTTGTAACCTGAGTGACCATGACTTCCCTGAGAAGTACTAATAAGTCATGCACTCGGCTGCCCAATTGTCTCTACCGCTTGGGAGAGATGACGCACTGCTAGTTAGTCGGAGCAAAGTCTGGATTTGGAGCGACAAGTGTCATCCACCATGGGTCAGACTCTGTGTCCCACACTGTAGACGATCTTGCTGCTCAAAATCCAGTAGTCTCATTAGAATAATGAGAGCCTACGCGACAAGAGTAATTCATGTGTGCTACTATACGGAATTAATAGAGGCCTAGGTGCTTCATGTGGCTAGTAGGCCCTGCATTGTAAGTAGTATGAATTTCAAGATGCGTAGGTGATGGCAAAATGTCTGCCCACTGTAGCTCTGTCCTTCGTTGTGGAAGTGACCTAATACCGCTAGCGGCTGACGTCACAGCATACAGCGGTGTTGACCGCTGTTCGCACCCTCATTGGCTAACATGGATGCCAATGGGGAATCCTGGCATATCATGATCACCGCCGGTGGTGACGTTGCATACCGCCGGGGAACATACACGCGTTCGACATTGTTTGATCACTGCACTCCCTAATCTCGTGCGGACAGGTACTCCACTCTGTGCACTGCTGTGGCCTGCCTCTGGCTATGTATTTTCCACGTGGTGCAGGGGAAAGGGCCTCGGCCTTCACCCAAGAAGAACTGGAGAAGCTAGTGGAAGGGGTCCTGCCCCTGTACGGCAGACTCTATGGACAGCCAGAGGTACAGGTGAGTCTGGGTTTGGGGGGCACTGTGTGAGTAATGGATGGTGTGGATTGCACCTATGTGTGCTTCTCTGAGCCTGGATGGGCCATGGTGCATGGAATGCTGTGTGCCACTGTCCTGCATGTCTGAGAGTAATGTCAGTCCTATGTTGGACATTCTGCAAGCTGTTCCTATTGTGAAAGTGCCTGACCTCTGTGTTCCATTTCTGTGTCACCCTTCTAGGTCAGCGCCCACCAGAAGAGGGCACATTGGCATGCCATCGCCATGGAGGTATGGACCCCGGGAGTCTACAACCGGCAGAGCACCCACTGTCGAAAGAGGTGGGAGGACCTGCGGTGCTGGGCGCAAAAGATCACTAAGGCCCAGCTGGGGAAGTCCTCCCAATGTGGAAGGGGTGCCCATCGGGCACTGACACACCTCGTGCAACATGTCCTGGCGGTGGCGTACCCAGATCTGGATGGGCACTTGAAGGCTGCACAGCAGTCACAAGGGGGTGAATACTCACTGACCATACTTCAGTCTGGAAGGATGACTGTGTGTGCGATAGGGCTCATGCTGCTTAGAGCAGGGAATTTGACTGGTGTCCATCTACAGTATGTTCCCCAAAGGGTGTAGTGGTGTCCCTGTCAGGTTTCACCTACCTCAGCTCCAAAAGTATTTCATGGGATGGTTGTAGATCAGTATTCTGGTCAGTAGTCAGGGGCATGGCCATGGGCATAGTGCACGGTGCTGCCTGTTGGGTGTGTTTTCTGGGTGGGTCTGGCCATTGTGTATCAGCATTCAGCTATTTACAAGTGTCTCTCCTGTTTTGTCTCCCCATCCCTGTTCTCTTGTGTTGGTTTGGCACAGCATCAATATCAGGCGAGGGGGCAGAGGCATCGGCAAGTGGGGAGGCAGCAGCCCACGGATCCTTCGAGGTAGAAACAACGGGCACCCAGGGGACCAGTGGATGGGAGGGTAAGGGGACTTACATGGGGGAGGCTACTACCACAGGAGGTAGTGACTCTGAGACCTTTTCTGATGGGGGTCCTCCGGTGCTGGTGGACCCTAGTGCACACACCACTACCGTGAGATCTTCTGCTACCACCCATACCATCACCCCCTTCCCTTCTGCTCCCCACCGAGTTGCCCATGCCCGCCCACCCCGAAAGGTGGGCGTCTCCTTTGCCCCAGGCACCTCCTCCCCTGCCCCAGTCAGCCCTGCTGCCCTCACAGAGGAGGCTATTGACCTTCTGAGAACCATCTCTCTAGGGCAGACAACCATTGTCAATGCCATCCAGGGTCTTGCATCAGAGGTGCAGCACACCAATGCCGATCTGGATGGCATTCATGGTGCCGTGTCTGCCCTACAGAGATCTTTTCAGGCTCTGGCCTCCTCTCGGACAGCAGCCAGTTTCCCTGGCCATTCTGTCCCCCCTCCAACCTCCTCTACCCCTTCCAGCACCCCACTCCCTTCACCCATCCAAAGCACACAATCAGACCCGCTTACAGGCACATCAACACAGAAGAAGCACACTTCAAAACACAAGCACCACACCTCCCACCACAAGCATTCACACAGCCAACAGACACCTGCACACACAACAACGTCCACTTCCCCCAGTGTGCCCACCTCCTCCGCCTCCCTGTCTGTCACCTCTACATCCACACCCTCATGCACTGCACCTTCACTCACTGTTACTGCTCCTCTTCCTGCACTCACCACAATAGCAGACAGCCATACATGCACCCCATACACCACACCTGCACTCACCACCTCTACTGTAGTTGACACATGCAGCACACTCACCAGACTTGCAGGCACCCACCCAACATACATCCACACTAGCTGTCTGTCTTCTCCCACTGTGTCCACCCCCCACCTCCTAAGACACATAAACGCACCAAGACACCCACCCATCAGACATCCACCACACCACAGCATACTGAGCAGTCACCTGCACCCACTACACACACACCTACACCCCATACATCAACTCCCTCTGCCTCCAATCCCACGCCCTCATTCATGCCCACCCCAGTTGCTCCCAAAAACGTATCCTCTCCAGTGCTGACCTCTTCCAACCCACTGGCCCACCCCATCCCCAAATGTGCTCACCTCCTTGCCCTTTCCGCTCCTTCCACATCACAGCCCACCCCAGTCCAGACTTCCCATTCCCGTGCACCTTCCCCAGTGAAGAAGAAGGGCCGGTCTGAACCTAGGCCATCCAGCACCACCCAAGCCAAACAGCCCCCACCCCTTCAAGGGAGAAGCCCACCCCCCCTCCAACCTCCACAAGGAAGTCAAAGTCCCATCCCGTTGAAGAAGCCCACCCCCCGCCCCCCTTCCGTGAGGTGGCTGGATCCCCATGTGGTGCTGCGTTCTGTGGAGTACCCAGCACTTGTGGGAGTCAGGTGTGGCCATTTGTGTCCCAGGACAATGTACATTTTATGGACTGGCCATTGGCCCTGCTAGCACTGTTTGGCTCAGTGAGCTAATAATTAACGTTTTTGTGTGGCAGGTGTTTGGGCTGCACGCAGTTACACCCTGGTGTTTATTTTACTTTTTTATGGGTGTGGGGCTATTGTATATACTATGGTCAAGTTGCAGTGGCCATTGGTCGGGTACATACCTCTTGGTGTGGGGTGTCTGACTTGTGCTGCTGGGAAGGGTTGTGGGGCATTGCAGTGTGGGTGGGGTGGGTGGGTATGTAACTGTGCCCTTTCCTCCCTTGTGTCGTAGGTTGTGGTACTTACCGTTGTCGTCTTCGTCAGCGGCCTCGGTCGTGTAGGTATATAACAAGGAGCAGGGCTGGCATGATCAGCAGCTCTCTGTCCATGGCTGCCGCTGAACGTTCTGTGGAACTCCGGTGAGTGTTTCCTTATATTTGGTTAATTTCCGTCTGGCTTTGTGTGGCAGTGGTTCCCGCCCCGGAACTGGCAGCAGAATGGTGGTTCATAATTTGATGAGCGGGTTGGGCCTTTCCGATGGCCTGTGGGCAGACTCTTCCGTCGTTGGCAGGACTCCTTTCCTGGCGGTGTGTGGTTCGCGGGATGCGTGTCTTTCGTTTGGATCATTATTTGGAGGTCCGGACCGCTCCTCTGTTGGCGGTTTCTACCACCACCGCCGGAAAGGCGGAACGGACCGCTATATTCATAATGAGGGCCATAGTAGGCAGGTTATGCACAGTGGATCTGGATGGTATAAAGCAGGACCGATTTGGTAAAACCAGCTTGGGGAGTAGGGGCTGAAGCCGCATTGCCAGGATTTTGGCCAGAATTTGTGTATCTAAATTTATTAGAGACAATAGCTGGTAGGTCTCTTTTTTTTTTTTCTGTATGGTTTCAGCAGGTTGACTATTAATGCCGCCTTCAAGGAGTGGATCAGTATACTTTTCTGATAGGCCTCTTCATATACAGCATGAAGATGTTGAGCCAGGAGCTCACATAATTCCTTATGGAATTCTCCTGTCAGGCCTTCGAGCCAATATGCTTTGCCATTCCAAAGTGCCCCTATTGATGTCCTACCATTTTCAACTGTGATGGGTTGCATGAGATATTCTTGCTGGCCTGGAGACAGCTGGACCAGTGCCAAGTCCTCTAGATATAGTTTAATATCAGCTGCTGGAGTGGTCCGGTGGTTACTGTATATGCCTCTGTAGAAGTGCTTAATTGTGGTCTGCATAAACTATCTTAACTATATCTTCAGCTCCCCTCAGTGTTCTGAGTCATTCGGCTAAGCTGCGACGGATCATCTCCCTTTCCCTTATGCATGTGTCACGTCATTTGGAGAGAAACTGGGACTCCTATGCTGCAAGGTAATGAAACTCTTTCAGATGCTCTCAGATAGCCACCAGGGTAGCCTGACAGGGCTGACATTCATAGTCACATTCAAAGTAGTGTAGTGTGTTTTCCATTTTGTGTAATTCAATGTGTATTACTTTTAACACTCCTGCGTGGGTGCTCTTACAGATCCTCCTAATTGAGGGTATCCCTCCCAGCCACAGTCCCCACATTATTCTCAAAGTATTCAATGACTGCAACAAGGACACCTTCTTTAAACATAGCATCTAACAGTGCCTTTGCAGAAAATCTCCATGTGAAGGGGTGAAGGCAGGTAGCATCAAGTGCAACAAAACATGTGAATGGTCTGAAAGTGTATTAGACAGTTGTTTCATCTCTGAAACCCATGGGCAGTTCTCCTTAAATATCAACCAACAGTCCAGTCTGGGCCACATCCCATGCACTGATGACACAAATGTGCCCTCCCTCTTCAGTGGATGCTGATGCCACCAGGCATCAACAAACCCACTCTTCACCCTCTCATATGATATGTGCAGATTGTTCACAATGCCAGTCCATCAGCGCTGATCTGTCTAGTGTAGTTCCCAAGTATGTGTTCAAGTCACCTCCCAATAGTACAGTGGACAGTGGCAGTGTGCATATTTCTCCATGCGGACACGAAGAAGGCAGGATCATCTATATTAGGAGAGTATGTATGAACCAGGGTGATGCATGTGCCATATAGGATCCCCTGCGCTATCGTGAGCCGACCCAGGTGATCCACCAAGAAGTGCATAACCACGAAGGGGACTCCCTCTTTCACTAACAGCAAAACTAATTTGGCTTAAGAGAAATAGGATGTCCAAGATGGTAGGCTGCCCAGTGAGAGCCTATTGTTGTGTAATGTGACAGATTTGTCTCCTGCAATAGGGCAACCTGAATATCATGTCAGTGTAAAAATCATGGGGACTAAGCAGATTTTTTTGGGGGTATTCAACCCACGGATATTCCAGATTACAAAACTCACTTAACCCCCTGATCTGGCCCTTGTGTGTATTTATATTCAATGCCTGCATGTGAGGGGCAATCTCATGTTGTACACATGGTCTGGCAATGCAGTTAACCCTGGGTGATGTATGCACACTGTGATCAATAACCACTCCCCTCCCACTTCAGCAATCCCAACCTGCTAAACTTACAACATAGAAATAAAATAACACAACAAGCAAAATTATGATAACAAGTGTACCTTTCTGTGTCAAACCCATTTGGGGTGCTCCCTCTTGAGGTGACAACAAGTTCCCAGTTGGGTGGATGTGGCTGGGCTAGGCTGGATTCTGCCATCATGCCACCCAATCCTAGAGGACAGCAAATTGACACCCATTCAACTGAGGAGTATGGGCCTCATTCTGAGGCTGGCGGGTGGCGGTAGCCGCCCGCCTGGCGGGAACCGCCATATGGCCGCTGAGGCCATTCTGGCTTTCCCGCTGGGCTGGCGGGCGACCGCCAGAAGGCCGCCAGCCAGCCCAGCGGGAAACCCCTTCCCACGAGGAAGCCGGCTCCGAATGGAGCCGGCGCAGTGGGAAGGTGCGACGGGTGCAGTTGCACCCATCGCGAATTTCAGTGTCTGCTAAGCAGACACTGAAATTCTTTGTGGGGCCCTCTTACGGGGGCCCCTGCAGTGCCCATGTCATTGGCATGGGCACTGCAGGGGCCCCCAGGGGCCCCACGACACCCCATACCGCCATCCTCTTCATGGCGGGCGAACCGCCAGGAACAGGATGGCGGTATGGGGTGTCGGAATCCCCATGGCGCGCAGCAAGCTGCGCCGCCATGGAGGATCCCTGAGGGCAGCGGAAAACCGGCGGGAGACCGCCGGTTTTCCTGTTCTGACCGCGGCCAAACCGCCGCGGTCAGAATGCCCTGCGGGGCACCGCCAGCCTGTTGGCGGTGCTCCCGCCGACCACCCCCTATGTCTTCTCTACCACTGCGTGCATGTGCTTTGACATAGGGTAGGTAAATTCAAATTGTGTCATGTACGTGTGTCCTATGGATCTTCTTCCTCATCAGTGTTATCGAGATGCTGGTCTCGTTTCGGCAGTGAAAGTGACTTGATATGTCTTTGGTCGCCTTGGAGTCATAAACATGCTTTGTGGTCAAACCAAAGTTGTACTGGATATAGCATTGTGAATGAGATGCCTACATTTTGTAGCTGTTTTTTAACAGTCATGAACTCCCGGTGGGCCACCTAGACCACCATTGTGAAATTAGGATAAAATGCAATCTGAACACCCTGGTAGTTAATGTCTTGTTTCTCATGTGCCAAACTGAGGACTGTATCGCTGTCTCTGTAATTTAATAGGTTTGCAATTATTGGTCACAGAGGTACACCAGGTGGCAGCTGTGCTATGTGCAAATAATGCGCTCTATCCACAATCAGTTGAGGGGACCGGTTTTTGGCTCCAAAAACTAGGGTCAGCATCATTTCCACAAAAAGTTCCATCTTTCCAGTGTTGGTAGACTCAGGGACCCCAGGAATTTGCAGATTGTTGTGGTGCAAATGCTCCTTGAAGTCCTCATTCCTTGCTTGAATGACCACCAAAACGTTTTCTGTATTGAGGCATTACATGTTGATGGATTGCAAGTCATCATGCGCTGTCGAGATCCTCTGCTCCGCCACCATGATTCCCGCTGATTGTTTGTTCAGCTTGGCAGACGTGATCTATGCAAAGATTGAGGCTATTGATTTTCCCATCAATGGAATCTAAGCAGTTTTACATTACCAGCAGTATGGATTCAAATAATGGAACACTTTGGGAGCCTGAGGCCTGTACATTAGCATTCACTGGATCTTGCGATTATTTTGTGCATTGTCTAGTATCAAAATTAAGGCATGGCGAACTTCTATCTGCCTTTCCCATGTTGTGAAAGACGTGCCGCGGCTGAGGCTTCCCAGCTGTACTTGACACAATTGTCATGCTCAGGCTGCGCAGATGTACTGCTTGCAAAGACTCTGGGGTCGGGTCATGTTATATCTTAGAGGGCTTTAGAGGTCATGCCCAGTGTCTATCCCTGTCTCAGCCTTACTCACCAATTTCACCAAGCAACTCCCCGATGACTTGTCATGTATGCCCAATCAGTGGTAGTAGCAAATTACCAACAATTGTGTCATACAATAGTACCTTGCAGCAACAAGCACCTTCTGCACCTTTGCTACTGATTGTCTCGAGGTCCACGAAGCTAGGTCCATCGGCAGAGTTCTATCTGTGTAATCTATAAGAGGGCAATCAGGTGAAGCGTGCCCTCACAACCTCAGTGAGCACCTTGTCACCAGGTGCAGCCAGTATTCTGCGCCAGTTCCTTTCACTGTCAGGAGTGAGCAGCCTCAGTATTGGCAGCAACGCAATCAGTCCTCTGGTCCACCCATCCATTAGCACTGTATATAAATTGCTTATAGAACAGCCCGCATGCTGCCTAGACCGGGTGCCGCATTAAGACCATGTGAGCCTACTGGTGGTGCCAAAGCAGTAGGTCCGACAAACGAATGCTCAGCAGGGAGCCTGGACTACCTCAGGACAGTATGTGCAGTAGCTGCTGTGAACACACCCCAGGAATCCTCCACCATGAAATTTGTGCTGTTTACTTTCCCAGAGTGCCTCGCTGACAGACGCACTGAGTCCACACCCATGGCCTGGGCGCAGGAACTTCAACCATCAAACCACTGGCTCTCCTCTATACCTTAGGCATGCAGCAGAATGTTGTGGTCGGAGGCCAAGTATGCCTCAGAGCACTGAGTCAATGGACGATATTTGCTGTGATCTCCTTCAGCCCTTTCTGATGCAGGTAGTCTGTTTGATGTTGTTTGCATCCACGGGCAGATCGTCCCACCATTAAGCCTGGGACACTCTTCTCATAGCTTGTACACCACTCCAATCCCCGGTGTCCAGCAGACCACTTCATCATCTAGGCCCCCGGCAAAAACCAAGCAAGATCTCCGGCATCCAAAGAGCTTCAATGTTGCCACGAGATCCAGGCGGCACTGTCACTACTGGTGATTCAAGAAAAAAGGTTCTAATGGCCCAACTCTCTCATCCAAAAAAACACCCTTTTCAGTTTGTGGGTTATCAAATGGGATATGGACCAATTTGCCCCGAATCAAAATCTTGAAACAGTAGAAGATTTAGAAATCCACATTTTATTCAAATAGAAGATTACTAATAATACTTTATGATGATTTGCAAAATAGAAAAAAACATGTTGGGTTGAGATGGTGAGTCCAAAGCTATTTATTGATGTCCATTCAAACAGAAATCATATTGCTTTGAGCAATGAGTCAAGGTCCAAACTGAAGGTCATCCAGGTTTGAGCCAAGAACCAAAAGCTGACACATGAGTGAGAAAGTAGCCTCTTTCGAGGATGGTTACCCCACATTTTTTGCCTGTTTGTGAGTGTTAGTCAGTGTGTTTTTACTGTCTCACTGGGATCCTGCTAGCCAGGAACCCAGTGCTCATAGTTAAAACCTTATTTGTCAGTGTGTTCTGCCTTTCTCACTGGGATCCTGCTAGCCAGGACCCAGGTACTCATAGTTTGTGGCCTATGTGTGCTGTCAGTATGCTTAACTGTGTAACCAGAACTCCAGTGCTTATGCCCTCTCTACTCACCAAAATAGTCACTATACTTTAGTTACTCCATATTCCAATTCTGATTGGCACACTGGACCCCCCTTGTAAGTCCCTAGTATATGGTACCTAGGTACCCAGGGCATTGGGGTTCCAGGAGATCCTTATGGGCTGCAGCATTTCTTTTGTCACCCACAAGGAGCTCAGACAAACCTTTCTTCAGCAGGACTGCCATTGCAGCCTGAGTGTAGGAAGCTGGTCTGGTTTGTAGTGGGTACCTAAGGTACTTACACCTTATACCAGGTCCAGTTATCCCTTATTAGTAAAAGGTAGGCAGTGTTATAGCAACTTAGGCTGCCTAGAGGTAGCTGTGGTAGAGAAGCTTAGGCTGAACTAGGAGACATGCAAAGCTCCTGCAATAACACTATAGTTACACAGTACTTATACACAAAAAAAGACAATACTCAGTGTTACCAAAAATAAAGGTACTTTATTTTAGTGACACAAGGCCAAAAATATCTTAGAGGCAGTACTCCTTCTGGAGGTAAGTATTATACACAATATATACACAAGAGACCCACATCAAGTAAGTAAATAGTCATAGAATGGTGCAAACAGTAGAAAATACAATAGAATGCAATAGACCTAGGGGCAACACAAACCATACACTAAGAAAGTGGAATGCGAATGACAAATTCCCCCCTAGGCAAATGTAGTGTGCAGAGGGGTGGTGGGCAATGTTCCCTGAAAGGTGCATCCTTCCTTCCCCCACCGCGCAGGCCCCTTTGACCAGCGTGCACGTTGTTTTCAACGTCACGTCGCTTCCTGCATCATGCAGGAGAGAGGACATCAGCACTGCGTTTTAAAAATAAAAGCAGCGTGAAAGCAGGTCACTGTTTGCGGCCGAGCAGGAAGAAAAACAACAGTGTGGCCATCCGAGGACAGATCACTGCAGACAAAGGAAGCACCTGATTAAAGCAGGTAAGTGTATTTGCATTCGTGGTCAACCTGGCAGTAGCACCTGCCTGCTTACCTGTGCCCAGTACTCCACACAGGCATAGCCCTTTTGGGCCCAGTTCCAGTGTTGTTCAAGGCTCCCCACTCGGATCGCCCCTCTCTCTGCACCGTTAGAGCTCCTGTTTTTACAGCTATTCTAGGCTTTTTCATCTTTTTCTCTCCACAGTCCCCATACACTTCCTTCTAGCACCCGGCTTTTTCTCTCTCTGCCACTTTCTGCACTGTCATTCTTGCTTTTCTGTATTTCCAAGCCTCTATTCGAGCATTTCTGCTGCTTTCGGTTGCCTTTTACGCACTCACTCTCATGTATTCTTTGATGTCCCTTGAGCGCTTCACATTAATTCCCTGCCACTTTCTGAGCAATCTCTCACTCCTCTCATGAATTCCTGTCTTCCTCTGTTCTGTGCCTCTTTTTGCTCTTTTTTTAGTCTCTTTCCACGAGATTTCGATGGACTTTTTTTTGCCATATTTGGCCTCTTCACTGCTCTCCTCTTTCCTGCTGTCTTCTCTCCCTTGTGCCCTTTTATCTTCCGTGGGGGCCTTTCCCATCGCCTTCCCTGTGCTACACTCCTCTCAGGCTTTCCACTACCTGCTAAGCCTGCCCACCTCTAGCAAAGCTCCATCTACCGCCCCTGTTTAATGGTAGACATGCTGCTGGCGTGCGAAAGGCAAAGCCCTCTGCACCCATCCACGCCCCACACAGGCCAGGACCCTTGGTATACAGCCCCCCCACCCCCTCATGGCTGCTACTTTTCAGTCTCTCTGTGCTCTCGAGCCGATTGCTCTGCCCCACATTGTGGCCAAGCCTTGCCCGCCAACATCGAAGGGGTGTTCTCCTGCACCTCTAGCACCTTCTCTGACCACCCTCACCTCAACCCCATCACTCTCTGAACTCACCCCTCCCTATCTTTCCTCCTTCCCAACACTTGCTCACTCACCAGACATGCCACCAAAATCTTGCAAACCAGATTCTCACCAAAGCAGATCTCTACATTGGTAACATTTTTCACATTCCTACATTTAGATTTTAAGTGTTATCGGCACTTATTGAGAGAATAAAGCAATGAATTACAGGGCACATATTTTCATCTAATTTTATTCAATAGTTTTTTATTGCTATGTATGGACTATTGTTTTCTATTTAAAGTAAAAAGATGTGTTTTAACAAAAACGATGCACTGAAGTTGATTTTTCTGTGGCCTCATTGACTTGTACAGGGTGGCAATGTAAACACTTCCTCGGGTTTCTTCCTCTCCAGACAGATTTCTTTTTATTACAAATGTGTTTTTATTTGCAAGCATTGGAAAAAATAAATATTCTCAGTGCCTTGTGCTTAAAGAAAAGTCTGTCTCAGTAGCAGCCTGGACTTGGTAAAATAATTAATTATATCATTAATATTTTGTATTAAAAAAGGCAAGCATGTAAAATAATCTTTACTTTGCGCTCCAGTGCAAGAGGTGCTAAGGTGTGCATTTTCTGCCATCTTCAGCCCAGCCTCTATTCTTGACTCATCAGATTTACCCATAGAATGGTCCCCAGATTCTATGAACTTTTTCATTCAGTCCTGCCTCCTTTCAGGAAAAAATGTTTGAATTAATTTGCTTTCATGTACGTCGAGTTTCATTTACCATCTGCATTTTACAACAATATTACAACGTCACCACAAAGTATTATTACAAATTGAATGTTCCCTGTAAGGTGCTTGTGCGCACCCTTCCTTCTTCCACCGCCCAGGCCCCTTTGTCAAGCGTGCACGTTTTTGCAGCGTCACGTTGCTGCCTGCATCATGCGGGAGAGAGGATGTCAGCGCTGCGTTTAAAAAATAGAAACATTGCGTTGCTGCAAAATGCAGTGTCATTAGGTAACAAAGGCCACTACAACATCATAACACCCACACAGAAAGCTGTAAAGTACCCATAATTATGTTTATCAAATGTTCAAACAGCGTGTTCAATAAAAGGGAGCAATAGCTGACATCACAATTAGAAAATAAATCCTTGGTGCAGTGGATGAGAACATTCAGCCTGGCTTTGGGGATGGATTCAATAAGTAAGTATTAGCAATATTTAAATGTAATGTTTTTTTTAAAGATTATTTACATATTTGTTGGTCAGTTTAAAAACAAGTGGGTGTTTATATTTGAACTTGACAAACAGCCCGAAATGTAATAATATTAACATTTGTAGGAACAAAACATTAAACACTCAGGCCCAGGGTTGCTAGTGTTTCATGCAATGCAGTGCAGCATCCACATGCCGTGTTGTGCAAAGGGAAAAACACAATGAAGCTCCATATCTACAAAGAATGTTCACCTGCTCATATTTCTGCACAGATTTCCCCTTGTTTGCTCCTACTTCAAAAAAAACCTTAGCTTTTTTGTTTGGAAAATCATCCTATCTCAGTAGATCATGATTGGCATCAAACCTATTGGTGTTAATGGTAATCTGCCTCAGTGTCATCTCAGTAAGCACTCCCTCGACACACCGCAAAAAAAAAATGTTTTTTTTTCTGTTATGAAAAGTTCACTGTGAATTCATCTATAAGCAGATCATCACTGACTTTCATCTATGACAACCTGTCAGGCAAACAGGTCCATCAGTGCTCATTCATATGCTTTCATGTGACACATTTTAAAACTGTCTCTCCAAACATGGCTCATTCACCTAAGCAACAATTTATCCTAGCTCCATAGTGTCAAAATCAGGCGACAAGAAGTCCAGATCTAACGTCCTCTTAGTGCATCCAGCGATCCTAATCGTGGTTATAGATCTAATTTTCTATGCACCTAACATAGGCGCATGGCTAACAACTGTACAACATACATAACTCTCACCCCCATGTTTAAAATCCCTGGTGGGAGTACAATTGCTTCTCCCCACTGAATGCTTCACTCTTCACATAACATTTAAACAATGGAAAAGTAATGATCAAATTAACCAACCTAATCGACCAGATTCTTCCGCCTTAGTGCTGAGAGCTCCCAGAGGGCTTGGTAGCTCTCCCCACTTTCAGCTGGGGGAGGGGAAAAGACACAAGTTATACCGGACAGCCTTAGGGTGGTCATCCCACAACTTTTTGCCTGCCTCACTCCACTTTTTTTACACTGTTTGTGCTGGTATTAGTACTTTGTGAACAGTACCAGTGCTAACGTTCATATGCTCTCTCCCTTGATCAGGGTATCTTTGGTTCATTCCCAATTGGCATATTTTATTTACCTATATGTCCCTAGTGAAGTGCACTACATGTGCCCAGGGACTGTAAATTAAAAAAGTAAAAGGCAGGACTTTGTTTGCGCCAAATGAGTGTGATTCTTTTTACGCAAATTCGTCACAAACTGAACTCCACAGCACACTTTATTAAATCCTCTAACTTTTCAGTCAGAGCAGAAAAGTAACCATTAATCCACAGGGTAAAATAAGCAATAAATTGTAAGAGGACATGAGCTGTCACTGGACTTCTGTCGTTGAACCCACAGCAAATGTGACAAGACAACAACAAGGCTTGAAGGCACCTTCATTGCTCATTCACTGTCTAAATGAACAGAACACTTTTTTTTTGTCAGCTTGCCAGAACGAGCCAGTAGACCTAAAAATGACTCACCATTATAAATCCGATTAGTCTTAGAGAGTGGCCGAGCAGATAACTTGAGGCCTGTAAAGGCTGCATCATCTAATGTCTAACACGTGATGTAGGTTTCCAAATGGATGATAATACCGAACCAGAGTTCATCTAAACTGAAAGCCCAGGTAACTACTCAATTGCTCTGGAACTGGCATGCATAATGTTTTTGTAACTTCTATAACTTATGCAAAATATCTTCTTTCCAATTACAGCCGGTCAACATTTGGATTTGCACGGGCAGGCGAGAGAACCACGGAAGACCAGGTAATTCTGTAGACGTTCCAGGTGGGATTGAGGGTCTCTACATAAATCACGTTCATGATCCACACCTTTGCTTCTATTACAGGTTTGTTGGACCGAGCAAGTTATAGATTTGAGTGAATGGACCGACATGTGTAGAAGCATAAGGACCAGGCAATTATTTGATAGGTACTCCATCTGGATCACCTGGCACATTATAATATGACAACATGCTGTAACCAACTGTTAACCATCTTTTCTTTTGCTACAGACATCTCAGACAGTACTGGTCATAGATGAGGACGGGCAGACTGGAGTAGCAGCAGAAAGAGCAGGTTATTATTCGCTAGTTTTTCCTTATGGTGCAACTGAGACATTGAAACGTTCAGGTGCTTTGATAATTTTTTCCTCTTGTACAGGCATCTTAGACCCTGCTACATAAAATTGAACAGGCACACGTGAGTAGAGGCAGAAAGACAAGGTAATAATGTAGCAGATTTTCATTGTGGTGCGCCTAGTACAGTGGAATATGATAACCTACTTTAACCACCTTACCCACCTTTTTTTCTGTTGCAGGCATCGCCAACAGCGCTACTCATATATTACAAAAAGGCGCATGTGAGTGGAAGCAGAAAAACAAGTCAATTATTTGGTAGATTTCACTTGTGATGCACCTTGTACATTATCAAATTACAACATTCTTCAACCCTTTTTTAAATTCTTTTGCAAGCTTCTTATACAGTGCTAACATTGGCTAGAAAAGGCAGACGTGACTGCAGATAACGTGGACTTCCACTCCGCAGTACACGTTTGTCAGTGGCAGATACACTGCTGATAGTGGACCCCTCCTCACTGTCCTGAGGGGTCTCACCCGTGCCCCTTGCCACCTGCCTGGCCTCCAACATGTATATAGCGTGGCTAATGCGGCCCAGTCCCTGTGCCACATCCCCTGCAAAGTGGCCCAGTTCCACCTGCAGACTCACGGTCCGTCTTGACAGGCCTGTAGTGTTCATGGCAAGACGGCCAATGGACGCTGCCATGCGGTCAAATCTTTGAACTAGGTGGCGCTCACGGCACCTTGCGCTGTGTCTCTCAGCCACCAGTTCCGTCACCAGTTGGCGGATTGAATGTGTAAGTTCGCTGACGTTGCTGACGTTGTCATTTAGTCTTGTGAACTGTGTTTTCACATCAGCCAGGCCATGTGTGATATTGTTTTCCATTCTCTGCATTGCACCTGATATAATCCGTAATTGCCTTGTTTGCAGGCGCTGACCGGAAAGGAGGGATGCCTCGACTGCAGACATTGATGCCTCCCCTATATCCTCCAGGGCCACCGCCTGGACTTGGACTCTGCATCTGTGATGCAGTGGTGCTGCTGGCTCTGGATGTCTCACTGTGTGGCTGGGGCCAGGTGTTGTGTTTCCTTCCTCCATGTCCTGTACTTCTTCTGGAGGGGATTGTGGTGGTGTCGTGCTGGGCCCTGTAATGGCTGCTGCAGCCTCCTGTACTGCCTGTGGCCTGCTGTCTTCACCCTAGATGGTGTGGCTGGTGGGGGTGTCTTGTGGGAGACCTGTGGGACATAGGGAACACACTGTCAGTCTATAACATCTGTTGTATGCCTCATAATAAACATTTGCCTATATGCTGACTACTGTACTACATTGCCCATAATGCACCATTCTGGTGGTTGCTAGTCTGGAATGGAGCTAGTCTGGTTGTGCATGCTGCTGTGTACAAGGAGAGTGTGGATATAGCATTTGTAGGTGTACATGGATGTTTCATGGTACCCACTTTTGAATGTCCCTTGCGCTGAAGTGTCCAATGCTCCCATTCCTGACACAGCCTCAGGCTCCAGTGTCTGCTCCACCAATTCCTCCATGGCTGTGGGTGGTGGGATGGTGGATGGGCCGCCTCCTGTGCCCCTCATTTCCCTGAGGCCCTCTGCCTCCCTCTCCTTTGTCCTGGAGCGCAGGTCATACCACATTTTTTTTATTTCATCAATGCTTCAGTGGCTCACCCCAATGGCATTGATCCTCTCCTGGATTTGCTGCCAGATCCTCCTCTTCTCAGTGTCTGGGACAGTCAGGGCTGCCTTGCCAAAAAGCTGGTCATTTTGCTGGCAGCATTCTTCTGTCAGCACCTCAAGTTCTTTTTCTGAGAATTTTAGTTTCCTTTTCCTTCCTGCACTGCCTGTGTCTTCCATGGTAGCAGCAGTTCCTCTCTCCAGGTAGTTGCATAGCACTTTGAAAAGGGCAACTCCCAGGTGTATTTGATGACTTCCTGGTTCTGATGTCATCAGCAAGAGCCAGGAAGTGTTTTTCCAACTGTTTTGCTGCTCCTGCATGCAATTTGTGGCCCAGTCGCAATTTGCGACACACGACTCGCAAATTGCGAGTTCGCTTTTAGCGAGGTCGGAAAAAGTGACCTCGCGAACAGCGGACTCGCATTCTGCGATGCAACATCATTTGCGAGTCGCAAATTGATGTTGCTTTTTTTTCTTGGATCCCATTTTGCAAGTCGGAAATTGCGATTCACAATGACTCGCAATTTATGACTCGCAAAATATTTCCTTCCTACATCGGACCCTAAGTCCTGATTTCCTTGGCATAAGTCTAATAATTCATGATCTGCTGACAATGTTACAGTTCTACGATCAAAAACTCGCTCAAACTCACGAACAAAATTTCTCCAGTTGTACAACAGGGGACTGTCTTTACGCACAAGAGGAATAGCCCAGGTAGATGCATCTCCAGACAGATATGATAACAAGAAAGCTACTTTGGACTGGGCATCGTGGAAAGTATGTGGTCTGCAGGTGAAGTGTAATTCCACTTGAACCAGGAAAGATTGCACTTTCAAGGGGTCACCTGAGAATCGTTATGGGGGAGCTAAAGGAATGGCTGAAGGAACATTGAGGGAAATGTTTGTCGGATTACCTCCAGAAGTCTGAGAAGAGGAACCTGGCCAAGACACACCTGGAGGATTTTTTTCCTTCTTTTCTAACTTATCCTGTAACTGACTCACTCTCTCAGCTAGGCAAGTTACCAAATCTTTTGATGATACCACCTCTGCTTGGAGCTGAGTGATAGCCTTGACTAGCTCGTCCAGTGTGGCCATGTTGAGAACATACACAAACCAGGAGCATAATAATTTGTGGGCTCACTATTCTGTCAGAGTCACCAGATCCTGGGGGTTTGTGCACGTTCCCAACACTTCCACCACAAGACAGCTCCAATACTCTGATTAGAATTGTCACAGAGTCTAAGAGAGTCCAAGTGGGGAAAAGGGGATTAGGAAGGGAACAGCTGGGAAGAAGACCTGTAGGAAGCAAAAAGGTTAAAACACACAATATCAAAATTACATCATATGAATCAATACTAGGCTATGACTCTAAGCATTGTCATTCTGAAAACATGGACAACCTAAGCATAGACTTAAATGACTAGGCTTCAAGATTACTGGATACCTGTGAGGGTATCAAGAAAGGTTAAATGCAATTTTCAAATTCAAGAATGATCCTTTGCATGAGGATCAGGAAACGATCTGAATGATTTCTAAAACATCATATGAATCGTGTTTGAGAAACATATTAGGAACACACAACATTACATCTAGAACCCTGGCTCTTTGTTCTCTCAAATTGCTGGAACATGAATTGCGCACATTGCAGATTTTTACATAGGTAGTAAAAATACCATAGGATGATTGTGCACCATGAATAACACAAATTAGACTCGAGAAATAAATCACGCCACTTGCCAACTCAAAAGCTACCAAGTAAATGCCTTAAAATGGTAGCGCATAATGAACACCATGATTTTAAGCACAGGAAATGAATTGTGCATCTTGCCGATTCGAGTACCACCATGTAACTGTCTAGGAATGATAGCACACAATGAACATCATGAATTAAGCACGAGAAACAAATTGCGCGTCTTGCCGATTCGAATGCGACCATGTAACTGCCAAGGAATGGTAGCGCACAATGAATATCATTGGTTAAAAGCACAAGACAATTGAATCGTGCATCTTGCCGATTCAAATGCCACCATGTAACTGCCAAGGAATGGTAGCGCACAATGAATATCAAGGGTTAAAGCAGAAGAGAACGAATTGCGCATCTTGCCGATTTGAATGCCACCATGTAACTGCCAAGGAATGGTAGCGCACAATGAATAACATGAATTAAGCACTAGGAAAGAATTGCGCGTCTTGCCGATTCGAATGCCAACATGTAACTGCCAAGGAATGGTAGCGCACACTGAATAATATGAATTAAGCACGAGGAAAGAATTGCGCGTCTTGCCGATTCGAATGCCACCATGTAACTGTCAAGGAATGGTAGCGCACAATGAATATCAAGGGTTAAAACACCAGAAAATGAATTGCGCGTCTTGCCGATTAGAATGCCACCATGTCACTGTCAAGGAATGGTAGGGCACAATGAATATCAAGAATTAAGCATGAGAAAAGAATTGCGCGTCTTGCCGATTCGAATGCTACCTTTGTAAATGCCATAAAATGGTAGCGCACAATGAATATCAAGAGTTAACACACAAGAAAACAAATTGCGCGTCTTGCCGATTCAAGTATCAGCATGCAAATGCCACGAAACAACCAAGCGCACATTCACACGCACAAGAATACTATAGATTATCATGCAAAGGTTAGGCCCAAGAATTCAAGAGGCTTTGATAATGGGGTCGGGGGCTCAGCCCGACCTCCGTCTTACCGCCCTGATCTAGGATCACCAATGAAAGTGAGAAAGGGCAAGGCCTGGAGAATCAAAGTAGGCCGCCGGAACAGGAGCTCAGGAATTTGCTGCTGCTCTGCTCCGGGACCTGTGAATAGTGAGCACGTGGAGCTGGGCTGGCTCACTATTATAGAGTCTTAGCCCAGCCCACCAACCACACCCAGGCATGCTGCAGGGAAAGCTTCTAGAAGGCCCTGGAAAGGGACCACACCCTGACACAGTCTGAAAGCCTGCAGCAGTACATTACATGTGAACAGTATTTATGTGCATGCTGAACATAAGTCCTCAGGATTAAACTCTGCAATGCAAAAGGTTAAACAACATCATATCAGCATAATGCATAAATTATGTTAGCTTGAAATTATTAGGTTTTTGCATTTTAGTCACCCGTAGAGCGCTCACTGCCCTGATGTTGACAGCTTCACATTCAGTGACCAAAGCAATTTCATCCAGCTTGGACTTCATTAACGGAGAGCGGGAGAACACAGTGTAGACAGTTGTCAGTAATTTTTCCATTTCCCTGATCATCAGCACTTTTTTCCAGGTACCGTCAACTCCCAAATCTTCTCTGTGCAAAACACAGTGCTGCTCAACTAGATGGGGAATGGATTGTTTGAGACGGGAAGCAACACCATTGTTCTTTCCCAGCATCACTGATACACTATCTGGTGTGAACATGACCTTTTTCATAAGATCCAGCTTATTGGCAGTGTAGAAGTCTTTTACAGCTAAAGTGATAGCCTCTGCATTGCATGCACTCAGAGTTACAATTCCCCCAAATACTGTTTTGTGCTCTGTTGATGTTACAGATCGGAACTTGAAGAAGAGGATGAGCATTTTTGTAACTGAAATATCTGTGCTCTCATCAATTATCAATGTGTGATACCGAGCACTGCGAAGTTCTGCCATGAAGTCAGAGCGTATCATGCTGTTGATGGCCTCCAAAAACTCAAAGGCATGGTTCATGCTCCTCCAGCTGTCTGGTATCTTCACATACAATGCGACGTGGTCATGGATGTCTTGAACAGATAACATTGACATGTTCAGTTTGACTGCTGGCAACACATTGTTGATGAGAATCTTTATCTCCTTAGGCAGAGATCTTTGCCGTTTAACCACTTCTAGTCTGTTTGTTCTGTCAATGGTGGTTTCCGTTAGCATGGTGCGCACTCCAAAAATCAGCCTGGCAGCAGCACTTTTATTTCTCAGTGTCACCAACGCAGATTCATGAACTTTGCTACATAGATGGTGTTTCAAGTAGTCCAGTTTCCAGCCATCACTCCATTTATTCCCTGTAGAAATGTCCCCTGCAATCTTTGCTTCTGCACATACTATGCAAACCAGGCCTACTTCTGGATTGTATAGAAATAGCTCTCCCAGTTGTACGCAAACCTTGCTCCGGGACTTCTGTGTCTCAGTCTCCACAATTTGTTTCAGCCATTCTTCTTTTAACACAAGACAGCATTTCTTCCTTTGTGGTGAAGCACTGCTCTCTGCAGAAGTCACAGCTTTGCGCTTGAACATTTTGGTGGCAATCAGTCTGACCCTACTGTGCCGCAAAGCCTGCAAAAAAAAGAGGGACATTATTTAAAGTGAGGAACATTATTTAAAGTTGTTTTTTATGCTATTGAATGCAATCTTCAAGAGAAGACTGAGCTATCTCTTGGAAAATGTAGCGACTAGCAAGTAATTACCTGGGCCTTTCTGTTTGATCTCACACCTGCCTGTATATGTATCCCTGTCTAAGATCTCTGCAATAGAAGAAAAAAATGGTAACAGAACATGCTTGTGTTCCAGTATTTCAGATGTACTACAAAGAAAAACTACTAAATAATTACCTGGTCTTTCTGCTTGTCTCCTTTCTGCTTATCTCCAGGCTGCCGATGTGGTAGCTCTTGCTCGTCATCCTCCGAATCTGGGTATGCAGGGGTGAGATGTAGCCCACGTCTGGTGGCAATGTTGTGTAGTATTGCGCATGCACCAACTATCTTGAATGCTGTTATTGGGGCATACTGGAGCGCACCTCCACTTCTGTGGAGGCATCAGAATCTTGCCTTTAACAGTCCAAAGGTCCTCTCTATGACATTTCTGGTCCGCCTATGTACACTGTTATATCGCCTCTCATTCTCATTGCTGGGTGTTAGGTACGGGGTTAGTATCCATGGTCGTAGCGCATATGCACTGTCACCTGTTTGGCATAAATAAGCAATGTTAGCAGGGCATGGATGGTTTCTACAGTGACCTGTGTGTATGGCTTCAGGGTGTATTCAGCAATACCTAAGAGATATCTGTCTCCAAACTCCCCACGTTCTAGGCGTTGGTGTATCCCACTGTGCCTGAAAATGGGAGTCATGTGTACTCCCTGGAAATTTGGCTACCATGTCAGTGATGACATAATGGGTGGCACATACCACCTGGATGTTCAATGAGTGGGTATTGCAGAACAGATATTCCAGATTTGCAGGAGGGCAAATGTGCATATGTGTCCCGTCCACACACCCTATTACATGAGGGAAGTTGGCAATTCTGTAGAATTCCAACTTGGTGCTGTTAATTTCTGCCTCATTCCTGGGTAGGTATATTTATCTGGACATGTGTGCGAGTATGGCATCTAGGAAACATCTGAAGAACCGTGAGAGTGCACTTTGGGATACCCCACCTGCCTCTGCAATCTCCCCCTGATAGCTACCCGAAGCCAAGAGGTGCAGTGAGCATAGCACTTGCACATGTATGGGGATGGTGCTGCCGCGCACAGCCTGGCGTTGAAGCTGCGGATTGAGTAGATCAATTATTTCTAATATTGCTGCACTGCTGAGTCTGTTTTTGTCATAAATATCTTCCTCAGTTTGTTGGAAAAGCGTCTGCCTAGTTCTGTATATCCTCTTCTGTCTCTGGCCCCTCCTTCTCCTCTGCTGTGCAGCGTGGACTCTCCTCCTCCTTGCTATCACATATATTTCAGCCATTTTGAGTAACCCAGATGCCTTCTGGGTCTCCTTTTATACTTTGGTTCTGGTTACCACCTGCTCTGACTTAGTGGTAATTTGGGTGTGCAAAATGGGCTTTTTGCGACTACTCGCAATTTGCAAGTGGCTTTTTCATGTGGTTTGCGACTTGCAAATTGCAACTTCCTATTTGCAGGTCACAAAATCAGGTCGCAAAATGTGTGAGTCGGTAACGTCTTGCATCGCAATTTGCATTACGGAAATGGGATTTTTGCATCCCATTTCCGATTTTGCAGGGTCGCAAATTGCGATTCGGGCCATTTGCGATTCGCAAAATTTTGCTACATCTGGCCCTTAGTGTCATATTTAGCCAACTTTAATCAGCTGGTCTCTGAGACATCCTGGCCAGAAGAAAAACAAGCAGCCTTGTTCTACAAGGGACTCAAAGAGGAGCTAAAAGATATCCTAGCTCAAATCGCCCCTCAACCTACAGACTGTCAAGAATTGATAAACCTTGTCTTGAGGCTTGATCATCGTTTAACAGAACGAAAAGGAACATGCAAAAAGACTGAAAAATATTCCTGGCGTGGTCATGATAATAGAGACTCAAGAAAGAAAGAATGCCAGAACCGATGGAAATTGGAACCATCAGGAGACCTTTAACCAAAGATGAAAAGGACCTACGTAGAAAGAATGGACAATGTCCTATTGTGGGCACAAGGGTCATTTTGCCAAAGATTTTCCAATCAAACCAAAGAGCAAACGAGGTCCAGTTCAGAAGGTTGCACCCAATGCACAAGTCGAGTCGGAAAACTAAAGCACCCAAGATGCAGAGAAGGGCTGCTCTTGGGTGTCACTGTGGACCCTTCACAATATAGACATCTCAAACTGGGAATAAGAGTTCAGGTTAAGAAAAAGACTGTATGACATGTATTGAAAAGACTGGAGGTCAAGTAACTCTTCAGACTGTCCCCTTGTTGGTGATTTGTGAGGAGTAGAATCAAAGAAAGAAACATAAAGAGAAACTCATCCTTGGCGTGATCCATGCTCTCCAGTATGGGATTATCCTTTCTTCCCATGGTTAACTCATCACAATCCAGAGATTAATTGGGCTGAACGAAAGGTCGTATTCTCATCTGCACTATGTAAAGAACAATGCCTCCAAAAGATTCAAGTATCAAAAGTTTGCAACTCTTACATAGCTACTGCCGCGGAGAAAGAAGTTCAATTGCCCAAACAGTATTCATCTTACGAAGATGTATTTGATGAGAAGGAAGCAGAGAACTTACCTCCTCATAGATCTTATGGCTGTCAAATTGATCTAGTCCCAGGTGCGATACTTCCCAACTGTCGTGTGTATGCCCTGTCAGAACATGAAAATCAACATTTACGAAAATATCTAAATCAGTTCTTGGAAAATGGTTTAATTCGCCCTTCTAAGTCTCCTGCAGCTTCTCCTTTGTTTTTTGTTCCAAAGGCGAATGGAGAACTTTGAACTTGTATCGACTATAGGGGATTGAACAAAGTCACCATCAAGAATAAATATCCATTGCCCCTAAATCCGGTTTTACTGGAGCAAGTAAAGAAAGCAAAAATCTACATGAAGCTTGATCTTCGAGGTGCTTATCATTTGGTCAGAATAAGAGAGGGTGACGAATGGAAAACAGCGTTCAAGACAAGATATGGCCTTTTTGAATACACCGTCATGCCTTTTGGTCTGTGTAATGCTCCAGCAGCATTTAAATTTTTCTTGAATGACGTTCTAAGAGAGTACCTCGACATATTTTCCATAGTCTACATGAATTACATTTTGATCTACTCAGACAATGAAAATGAACATGTCTAAAATGTCAAGAAAATTCTTGCAGCCCTTCAAAAGCACCATTTATATTGCAAACTAACCAAGTGTGAGTTTCATGTTACCACAGTTGAGTTTTTGGGGGTTATCCTTACCCCTCAAGGAATGGTGATGGCAGAAAAGAAAGTAAAGGCCATATCTGATTGGCCCACCCCAAAGACTGTTCTTGATGTACAATGTTTACTGGGGTTTGCAAATTTTTACCGGAGGTTCATAAATCATTTCTCCCAGACAGTGGCTCCAATCACTAAGTTATTAAGAAAGAAGGATAAATTTGTATGGTCTCCAGAAGACGACCAAGCCCCAGTCTTGACTCATTGTGACGCGGATCGACCCTTCATAGTGGAAGCTGATGCTTCAGATGTGGCAATAGGATCCGTCTTGTCGCAACAAAACAAGGACACTGGTCAACTTCATCCTGTAGCTTACATGTCTCAGAAGTTGAATGAAGCCGAACAAAACTATGTCATTGCTGAAAAAGAGCTTCTGGCGATTCGTGACGCCTTTAAAGAATGGGGACATAATTTGTTGGGTGCCAAATACACTGTCACAGTATATACTGATCATCGCAATCTTCAGTTCATGAGTTCCGCCAGAATTTTGACTCCTCGGCAATTACGCTGGATGCTGTTTTTTGCCGAATTTGATTTTGTGGTAACCTTCTGGCCTGGTAAAGACAATCGCAAAGCTGACGCCTTGTCCCGCCAATAGTCTACCATGTTGCCTGCAGTTCAAACCTCCAGAGCTACCATTGCTCCCGACAAAGTCCTATGTATCACAAAAACTGAAGATTTCTTTGAAGACATCCGCCATTCTTTTACTGTTGAGAAATGGCAGACATGGGCCCAAGCAGATCCAAAAAGGTCAGTCAAGCAAGGATTACCTTTTCATGACGCTCGTTTGTTCGTGCCCACTACCAAACTTCACAAGATAGTGTTTCACTGGTTGCATGTTATACCTACGGCAGGTCATCCAGGTACTCCCAAAACTCTTGAGTTAATCCAACGCTATTTTTGGTGGCCTACACTAACAAAAGATGTAAAAGCGATGGTAAACAACTGCGAAGTCTGTGCTCACACTAAAACGAGCCATTCAAAACTGAAAGGGTTGTTACATCCACTCCCAACCTCAAGTCGTCCATGGGAGCACATTTCTTTAGACTTTATTACCGGTCTACCAGTGGTTCAACAACATTCAGTAATTCTGGTGGTAGTAGATAGTCTCACGAAATATGGAGATTTCATTGTCTGTAAGAAATTGCCCACCAGGAACTGAGGGTCAGTAAGAGCCCTCCTTCCTGCTGGGACCGTAAGTTAGCGGTCTAGTGGTTGGGAGCTTACTTGAGCTGGGCCTCGTTCCTTTCAGGCATAAATGTGCCGGAACGAGCGACTGCGTCGGAGAGGAGAGCGCGTTTTTCAGATCGCTACTCCTAAGGTTCGTCTGGGACTATATTTAATCCTTTTTTTTCTCATTGTTCATTGTGTTTGTTTATGTTTATAAATCCTAGGTTTTTAAAACAAAAAGAGAAATATAACGTCTTTTAAAAAAAAATAATGCTCTTTTAAATTTGCACAATCAACTTTTACTGATCTGTTGAAACGGGGAGAGGAGTATTTTTATAAAAAGATCGTGGAGGGAGGGGACATTGGCATTTCCTTTATTAAACGGATAACAGGATGTGAGGGTCAGTAAGAGCCCTCCTTCCTGCTGGGACCGTAAGTTAGCTGTCTAGTGGTTGGAAGCTAACTTGGGCTGGGCCTCGTTCCTTTCAGGCATAAATGTGCCGGAACGAGCGACCGCGCGCAGCGGACGCGCACAGCGGGCTAAAGGCAAGCCCGTCTGCACCTGTCCGCGCCAGATGGGGCCCAGGGGCCAGAAATTATGCCCTTTTTCACAGGTGTGAAGCATTTTTGGGAGAGGAAGAATATAGAAAACCATTGCCTAAACCTACTGATAATGAAGATCTAAATCCTCAAGTAAGGGTGGAACCTCTTGGACCTGTGAGACATGCAATTGGTCTATTCAAGTCCCTACTGAGGCAACAAAGGTAAGAAGTCAAAACATTAGGTATGCAGGGTTAGGGGAAATAAAAATGAAACAGAAGGTGGTTTATAATCATACTATTCAGTATGCCTTAATAAATGCCTGGTCCCTTCCCAAACATAAACTGGAAATCTGCGAAATGATTGATAATTGGCAGATTGATTGTTTATTTATTACTGAAATCTGGGGTAAAGCAGACTCTGACCCAGATTTTATTGTCGCCTCCCCATTAGGATTTACCTATTACAGACTTGATAGACCTCAGATTAGGGGGGATGGTCTGGCCATTATCTGTAGATCTACTTTTGCGTGCACATGTACTAGTTCCTCTACCGAAACATGCGAGGCAATGGCTTTTAAAATTTCTCAAAATAGTGGGGTACTACTGGAGGGCCTGTTGATATATCGCCCACCAGGATCACCTAAAAATGTCCTACAGTCTTGGCCCAAGTTGATAGAACCTATGGTTCTGTCTCCAAAAGCTGTTATACTGGGCGATTTTAATATTCACTTTGATGAGACATACACTCCTAAGATCCGTGAATTCATAAACTTTATGGAGGCCCTGGATTGGACCTCCGGAGTATCGTCAGCAACCCATATTGCAGGACATATTTTGGATGGGGTGTTTGCACGAGCCATTCAACAAGTTGAGATAACCATGGTACAGTTGAGTTGGACGGATCATTACCTGTTGAAATTTAAACTTGCTTTGAAGATTGTTTGTGACTTTAACTTAGAAATGAATAAGGTGGTTAGGCTATGGAAACAGGTTAAAGTATAGGAACTAGACCCAGCTTTAGAAGTTGGCTGGGATGAGGCGAAGACCTTAGCCTTACCCCTGATTGATAGCTTTCATAAAGGAGTGGAAATGACAATGGAAGTACTGGTACCCCCTATAACTAGAAGACCCAATAGTCAGAAGAAACTAGGTCATCCTTGGTTCACAAAGGACCTTAAACTCCTTCAAAGAAAGTACCAACAGCAGGAACGCCGGTGGAAACTTAATCCAGCACCTGAGGAAAGGGTGGCCCTTAAGTCCACTCTAAAAGCTTATAAAGCAGCACAATTCATGGCCAAATCTAATTTCTACACTACCAAAGTAAAGGAGGCAATTAATGCCCCCAGGGAACTTTTCAAGACTATTAAGGCTCTAACTGTGCCTATGAAGCCTGCTGGTTTAGAAAACTCTCAAGAATTCTGTGACAAAGTTGCTCTTCATTTTGAAGACAAGATATTGCAAATACATGGCAACTTGGATCCTCCGTTTATTCCTGAAGTATTACCCTCCACGATACCTGAGAGTTCTACAGCAGATGGCCAGTCACTGTTGTTACATTTCCAACCCCCCTCTATGGATATGATTAAAAAGAGGATTCTGGAAATTAAATCTGGCTCTCCTCTTGATCCGTGTCCTCCTTTTATCTTTTATTTGGTTCCTGATTTAATGGCACAGATGTTAGTTACAATTTATCAAGAGGTAGTAATGTCCGGGGTGTACCCCTCTATCTGGAAAGAAACAATAGTGGTACCCCTTAAGAAAAAAACAGATGGTGATAGTCAGGACTTGAGTAATCTGTGGCCAATAGCGCATCTCCCATATTTGGCAAAGATTTTAGAAAAAAGTTTGAATTCCGAATTGACTGAGTTTTTAGCAGAAGCAGAGGTTCTTGATGTCTCCCAACATGGTTTCCGAAAAAGGCATAGCACTGAAACAGCCCTGATCTCTTCCTCTGATGCAATTCGGAGGATAGTTGATGAAGGACAGGGGGCTGTTTTTTTTTTTTTAGATCTATCTGCAGCCCACATTATTGACGTCTCGTCTGCATCAAGTGGGATTGAGGGACCAGGCGCTTAAACTCTTGGAGTCCTTTCTTACAAATAGATGGACCACAGTTAGCTGTGGGGATTTTAAATCTACACCTTATATTCTGCCTTGTGGGATCCCTCAGGGATCTTCCCTCAGCCCCATCTTGTTTAATGTGTATGTAGCACCATTGGGCAGCTTAATTTGCACATTTGGTTTTACTCCATCTTCCTATGCTGATGACTCCCAGCTTATTATTCCTATTAATCAGCCATGGGAGGAGGTTGCAGATCGTTTTAGTAACTGTATGCTGGCAGTGAGTAAATGGATGAATACCAATTGGCTTAAAATGAATGCCACCAAAACGGAAATTTAATGTTTTGGACTTGAAAAAAATGTGTGGAACTCACGGTGGTGGCCCTCTGAATGTGGCAACTGTCCCATGCCCACTACTGTTTGCAGAAATCTGGGCATCTTGTTTGATGAATATTTGTCTTTTAAAAAACAGATTAACCATACTATAAACATCAGTCTAAGGTCCATTAAAATGCTCAGACTTATTTTTCCTTATCTGGCACATGAATGGAGAGTATCTGCTATTCTGGCACTAGTGATGTCCAAGACAGACTATTGCAATGCCCTGTTCCTTAATTTGGACAAGGGGCTGATTAATAGACTCCAATTAGTTCAGAATTCCGCTGTCAGAGCGGTTCGCAATCTCCCACAATGCATATCAGCTAGAGAGAGTCTTAAGAAATTACATTGGCTGCCGGTGGCGCAGCGTATTCAGTTCAAATCGCTAAGTCTTACTTTTAAGGCAGCTCATGGAATAGGACCACAGTATTTGACTTCTAGACTCCACTGGTATGTACCCAAAAGAAACCTGAGGTTGTCCCAAGACTATTGGATACAGGTCCCTCGCACATATAAAGCTAAATGGGGAGATAAAGCTTTTACAGTGGCTGCTGCCAGAGGATGGAACTCGCTCCCTCTGAACATTAGGCAAGAACCCTGTTATATGAAATTTAGGAAAATGGTAAAAACTTGGCTTTTTCCTCGTTAACTTTCTGGTATATTATGATCAGGGCTTTTAACTTTCTTGTTTTTGACTCTCATTAAATGTTTTCTTCTCTACTTTATTCTTGTCCTTCTTCTTTATTTTTTCCACTACGTGCTCTCCTTTTCTAGCGCTTCGATGCTCTTTTGAGTAGGAACGCGCTTTATAAATCAAATTACAAATTACCTCCAGTGAACTGGCAACTATTTTACTGAACAGAGTGGTTCGTTATCATGGACTGCCAAAAATGATCCTCTCCGATCGGGGGTCGCAATTTGCCCCCAATTTCTGGAAGACATGGTGTAAAACACTCCAAGTGACCTCTACACTATCTACTAGCCACCATCCTCAAACAGATGGTCAAACGGAGAGACTAAATCAGACTTTGAAGCAATACCTACGTGCTTACGCTGAAAAAGCACTTCATTCTTGGACATCAATGCTCTGGTTAGCTGAGTTAGCCTACAATAACTCATTCCACACTTCTACTGGCGTTACACCTTTTTTTGGCTTGTTTGGCTATCATCCTGACACCTTGCCCATCACAATCCCTCAAGAAAGTTCTCTTACTCCAGCTGTGTCAGAAACCATTCAACATTTGCATCGAACCCAGAAATTGATTCAACAGCATTGAGAAAAGGCCAAACAAAAATACAAAAAGCATTATGACAAGAAACATTGTGAGGGATCGCAGTATCAACCAGGTGACAAAGTGTGGCTTTCCACAAAACATATAGACTTCAAGAAGAAGCACATGTTCAACCCCAAATTTGTAGGTCCTTACACTGTCCTTCAGCAAATCAATCCTGTGACCTATAAACTGCAATTGCCAAGATCATTATGGATTCATCCAGTGTTCCACACTTCCCTCTTGAAAAAAGCAGTCAAGAAGGTCCGCTCTCATCCAGATCCAGTTCTAGTACAGGGGGAAGTAGAATATGAAGTCAAGAAAGTGTTGGATTCTAAACTGAGAGGGCGTAACCTATGGTACTTAATCTCATGGAAAGGTTATGGCCCTGAAAGTAACTCATAGGTTTCTGCATCTGATGTCCATGCTCCAGTACTTGTGAGGCGCTTTCATCGTCTCAATCCAGACAAACCAGGACCTAGAGCACGTTTGGGAGAGGGGAGTACTGTCAACATCAGGGCAGTGCGCGCTTTACGGGCGACTAAAATGCAAAAAACTAATCATTTCAAGCTAACATAATTTATGCATTATGCTGATATGATGTTGTTTAACCTTTTGAAATTGCAGAGTTGAATCATGAGGACTTATGTTCAGCATGCACATAAATACTGTTCACATGTAATGTACTGCTGCAGGTTTTCAGACTGTGTCAGGGTGTGGTCCCTTTCCAGGGCCTTCTAGAAGCTTTCCCTGCAGCATGCCTGGGTGTGGTTGGTGGGCTGGGCTAAGACTCTATAAAAGGGAGCCAACCCAGCTCCACGTGCTCACTATTCAGAGGTCCCGGTGCAGAGCAGCAGCAACTTCCTGAGCTCCTGTTCCGGAAGCCTACTTTGATTCTCCAGGCCTTGCCCTTTTTCACTTTCATTGGTGAGCCTAGATCAGGGTGGTAAGACGGAGGTCGGGCTGGGCCCCGACCCCGTTATCGAAGACTCTCGAGTTCTTGGTCCTAATCTTTGCATGATATACTGTAGTATTCTTATGCATGTGAATGTGTGCTTGGTTGTTTCGTTGCATTTGCATGCTGATACTCGAATCGGCAAGACGCGCGATTCGTTTTCTTGTGTGTTAACTCTTGATATTCATTATGCGCTACCATTTTATGGCATTTACAAAGGTAGCATTCGAATCGGCAGGACGCGCAATTCTTTTCTCGTGCTTAATTCTTGATATTCATTGTGCGCTATCATTCCTTGACAGTTACATGGTGGCATTCGAATCGGCAAGACGCGCAATTCATTTTCTCGTGTTTTAACCCTTGATATTCAGTGTGCGCTACCATTCCTTGGCAGTTACATGGTGGCATTCGAATAGGCAAGACGCGCAATTCTTTCCTCGTGCTCAATTCATGTTATTCATTGTGCGCTACCATTCATTGGCAGTTACATGGTGGCATTCGAATTGGCAAGACGCACGATTCGTTCTCTTGTGCTTTAACTCTTGATATTCATTGTGCGCTACCATTCCTTGGCAGTTACATGGTGGCATTCAAATCGGCAAGAAGCGCGATTCGTTTTCTTGTGCTTTTAACCCATGATATTCATTGTGCGCTACCATTCTTTGGCAGTTACATGGTAGCATTCGAATCAGAAAGACGTACAATTCGTTTCTCGTGCTTAATTCATGATGTTTATTGTGCTCTATCATTCCTAGACAGTTACATGGTGGTACTCGAATCTGCAAGACGCGCAATTAATTTCCTGTGCTTAAAATCACGGTGTTCATTACGCGCTACCATTTTAAGCCATTTACTTGGTGGCTTTTGAGTTGGCAAGTTGCGTGATTTATTTCTCAAGTCTAATTTGTGTTATTCATGGTGCACAATCATCCTATGGTATTTTTACTACCTATGTAAAAATCTGCAATGTGCGTAATTCTTGTTCCAGCAATTTGAGAGAACAAAGAGCCAGGGTTCTAGATGTAATGTTGTGTGTTCCTAATATGTTTCTCAAACACGATTCATATGGTGTTTTAGAAATCATTCAGATTGTTTCCTGATCCTCATACAAAGGATAAGTCTTGAATTTGAAAATTGCATTTAACCTTTCTTGATTCCCTCACAGGTATCCGGTCATCTTGAAGCCTAGTCAAGTTAAGTCTATGCTTAGGCTGTCCATATTTTCAGAAAGACAATACTTAGAGTCATAGCCTAGTATTGATTTATATGATGTAATTTTGATATTGTGTGTTTTAACCTTTTTGCTTCCTACAGGTCTCATTCCCAGCTGTTCCCTTCCTAATCCCCTTTTCCCCACTTGGACTCTCTTAGACTCTGTGACAATTCTAATCAGAGTATTGGAGCTGTCTTGTGGTGGAAGTGTTGGGAATGTGCACAGACCCCGAGGATCTGGTGACTCGGACAGAAGCGGTCTCCTTTCGGCCATTCAATGAGGTGCGGTGGCTTTCAAGGCATTTTGCTCTTGGTGCACTCTTGCGTAATTACGAGGTTGCTCTCAAATACTTTGATCATGAAAGAGTTGAGGAGAATGACCCAATTGCTAAATATTGCTACAAAAAACTATCTGACTCAAACTTCCACATTTCCTTTGTAGCACTAAATGACATTCTGGGTGAACTTGCATCTTTGTGCAAGTTGTTTCAGAAAAGCTCTTTGACCACTGTTGAAGCTGTACAGTATGCAAGAGCGACACTGCCTTTTGGAGCAACACAGTAAGAGATCTGATGGCTTTGTGCAGAGAGGACCGAGAGTATGATAGTGAGCTGATGTTATCTTTCATTAAACTTTTTTGTGAGCACATGGAAAGAAGGCTCCCAGAAGATAAATTGAAGGAATGGACAAGCTTTGATTTCCATACAGTAACAACACAATCACAGTTTGATTTTGGGACTCAGAATGTACAAAGGCTTGTTAAAAAGTATAAGAAGGTCTTGGTCCTGGGTGATTGTGACACCCCTGATGATGTTGTTCGGCAGTACAGAGGATATAAATATGTGGTGGCAGCGCATATAAAAAGCGGATTGTTTAGGACCATTCAAGAGATGGTGAATTTCACTCTGCGGAATGCTGCACAGTATAGTGTTGTATCTCAGCTTGTTAATGTCTGCGCAACTTTCCAGGCTTCAAGTGCAGACTGCGAACGAGGATTCAGCCTCATGAACTCAATCAAGTCCAAATTAAGAAACAGACTCAAGGAGAGTCACCTAGATATGCTGATGAGGACAAAGGCTTACCTCTGAAATGGGAAAGTTGACTTAGACCGAGTTTATCAGCAGTGGAAGAATGACAAGGACCGGCGAGAAAAACAAACATGTCACACATCTAATGTTGACACCTGACTTGTCTAAGCTATGATGCGGCTCCTCCTACCGTCCATGTGTGGGTGGGGTAGGAACATTTCTCAGCCTGAATCGTGGCAGGGGCAGCATGGCATTTAGCAGCAGTGTGTTCATCAAATTGTAAATGTTAATTAATTACACAACTGGCTGTATTTGATGTGCAGGGCCCTCTCCAGCACTCTGAGAGTTTTCATTAAAGTTTCATAATGGTTCAACTTCCTGATTTCTCTTTTCTCCAACTGGGGTGTAGGTGGCACTTAACAGGTCATGTCCTTGGGATGTGCAACCGGGTCACAAAACTGCCTTAATGCCCTATTGCATGGACTAATGTTTATACAAATATCTCTTTTTTGCTTTAGTAGTATGGAGAGGCTAATGCCAAAGATTTTGGTAGTTATGTGCTGCGTTCGCGTGAATGGTCAACTTCTTGACGCACGTATCCTTGGCTGCAGCGCAAAGAGACCTCACACTGCCGCACACAGTGGAAAAAAATTAGAGGGAACATTGGAAGTGGGAGTGCAAAAAAGCACCAAAAGTAAGTAAAATACCCCACCCCAGAGCCCAGGAACAAGGGAGTAAAGTACTTCAAGTTTCCTCAGGACACACTGCAAGTTGTGATAAGAGATGTTGCAAGAACCAAGTAAGACTGTAATCAACAAATGGTGTATTCCTGGACCTGAAGACCTGTGAAGAGAGGAGACCAATTCGCAGAAGATTCCAGGAAGGACAGGAGCCCCTGCCATCCTAGAAGTTGGTGCAAAAGTGGCTTCTCCGGCTAGAAGAAATGTGAAGAAGAGCACCAAAGAAGATAGCTGTGGGTTCCTACATGATGCAAGAGATGTCCCACGTTGAGTTGTTGGATGCAGGCTGTTTGCATCGCTAGATTAATTCAACAAGCCTTGGATCAAGCAAGGTCGTGGTTTGAGTGGTTTGATTCAAAATGGTACTGCCTGGACCAGGAAGGACCTGGGGGTCTCAACTCGGACTGAGGAGACATAGGGGGCTATCCGCACTGGAGAGAGCCCACAGAAGACCAGGCTGCACCCATGGGAGTCCCAGAACATGGGGACAAAGAAGATGCAAATTTAGGTTGGTGCAGCACAACAAAAGAAGGTCTCACACACTGGAAAACAACTCAACAAGTTGTACATCGCAGAATGGAGTGCTGGGGACGTGGGCTACACTGTGCATAAAGGATTCTTGGAAGAAGTGCACATGAGCCCAAGGAGCTGGAGATGACATGGTGCACAGGGGTACTGTTGAAAACGGGAAGGCAAGCTCTTACCTCCTCCAAATTTGGACATCTGGAACTTAGGACAGTCTTTGTCACATCAGTCCACCACCTGAGAACTGGAAAGTGACTCCTTCACTCCACGAGAGATTCCTTTGTTTTTTCTGGTGCAGGGTGAAGACAGGGAGTACTCAGAGCATGCACATATTGGACACTGTTGCAAATGCTGGTTAGAGCTGAAGTTTCAAGTCACAGGAGTTGTCCTGGATACTTTGTTCCAGTTACTGCGGTTCCTGGAGCAGTTTGCGGTTGATCCGACTGTCAGAAGCTGAAGCAGAGGATGCAGAGGATTCCTGGAGGAGTGTTGCAAGCTGAATCTGAGGAAACAACCAGAGGAGAGACCCTAAATAGCCCTGAGAGAGGGATTGGCTACGTACCCAGGTATGCACCTATCAGGAGGGGTTTCTGATGTCACCTGCTAGCACTGGCCACTCAGAGGTCTCCAGAGTGTTCCCACACCTTGGAATCTATTGGTGCTATATAATAACATACTAGCCTGTGATATTACACCTATAACAAACATTGTCGCTAACTATACTTCGCCAGCACCTGTCCTACTAACTGATTGCACGTCTTCCGGTGCATGACTTACCTATACTTAGCAAAGGATTCACTAATTGACTGTGCACCTTACCGTGCATGACCTATTGATAACACTAGTTGGCAACTCGGTCACAAGCACTTTCCTTGGATATCTCTATCTCTACACACACTTACACTTGTGGTGTAATTCAGAATATCTTTCCTTTTCAATAACAGCACTGAATTTACAGGGTATTCCATGGTACTTTCTCTATCTCAATTATACAAAAGCACCATATGTACTAAACCAGCTTTCCTCACAACAGCCTCCTTAACACTGAACTTACCATTACACTTACCTTACAGCCTAGAAAAAGCATCAGTTAAACCTACCATAGGGGCAAAACACATGTCGGCTTTTAGTTCAGGCTCAAACCTGAATTACCTTCAGTTTGGACCTTGATTCATTGCTCAAACCAATAATATTTCAGTTTGAATGTACATCAATAAATATCTTTGGACTCACCATCTCAACCCAATGCGTTTTTTCTATATTGCAAATCATCATAAAATATTAGTTGGAATCTTATATTTGAATACAATGTGGGCACTAGCAGATCCACAATGTCAAAACATCCATTCCCAATGGTCCATCCACCACATCTCATAGTACCCAACTAAAGCTGATTTCCACTGTCAATATTAGTTAACTACCATATCTGTCCTTTGTGTACAGTAAGGACAAGTTGCAATACTGCTGAAACAACCTTGGTTGCCAGTCCCTTAGCAGTTTACACTGCATTACTGGGACCATACAGCATGGCCATTTCCATGCAGATGTTGTGGCAACCACAGGACAGTATACATGGCACTGACATATGGACAGCGACACCATTCCCTGATGGCCAATATGTCATTGCCACAAACTCACACAGACTTATAGCTACTCTTAACACCTCTACTGATGCCACGCACCAAGATGAGCTATGTCACAAGGCAAACAGGAGTATATTTCACATACAAGACACTTGACGCATACCTGTAGATCATTGGAATGATTGTTAGATCATGTCTGCCCTAGAGTCAGCTGCATCCTCATCATCTGCTTCATTCTTCAGTGTATATGTCACCATCCTAAGCCACAGGGCCAGCTATCACCTCCTCAACATCCAGTAAAGGTATGTGGCATCTCCAAGCCAGATTGTGTAGCATGCACAGGCAATTACGATCTGACACTCCTTCAGTGATCTGTAGAAAAGGGCATGCCCTGAGTTGTGTAGACACTGAAATCTGTCCATTAGCAGTCCAAAGGTCCTCTTGATGACACACCTTGTCCTGCCGTGGGCCTCAAGAAATAGTTTTGACATCTGTTGTTGGATATCTCACTGGGGTCAGCAGCCACGGAAGGTTAGGATAGCCAGATTCACCTGTGTGCACAAATGTTGGACCTATCACAATACCAGTTGTGACACAGGGTAGAATGTGAAGAGAGGTGACATAACAGTTGCACACATACTATTCTATAAATACCAATGAGCCAGGCCCTCCCTCTCTGTAGTTGTACCATCATGTGTGGCACATTGCTGTTCCTCAGGATGTAGGAGTCACGCACAGATCCAGGAATTTTGGCCGTCATTTGTAAGATGTACTGGTCAGCGAGACACACCACCTAGGCATTGAGGGAGTAAACATTTTCCCTTTTCCTGTACACTTGTTCATTCACCCTGGGAGGTACCAAACCAATTTGGGTGCCATATATGGCCCCTATCACATGAGGGACATGTGCCATAGCACATGTGGTCAGATTTAACAGTGGCCAAATCCGCACATTGGGGGAATCTGATTTAGCTGTCCAGGTGTTTCAGTGAAACACACAGTACATCGTTCAGCACTATTTTGAACATAGGCTGTGACATCCCTGCGCCAACCCCACTGTCAACTGGAATGAGCCTGAGGCAAGGAAGATCAGAACAGATATGACCTGTACTGTGGGAGGGATGCCATAGGGATTACGGATGGCTTGCAAGAGATCTGGTTCCAACTGGGTATACAGTTCCATCATGGTCTTATGGTTCAGACGATAGGTCTGAATGATGTGTCTCTCTTCCAGGGTAGCAAGGTCGACTAGGAGTTGGTACACCGGTGCATGTCTCATTCTCCCCATTGCACGGTTTCTAGAAATAAGAGAGAGGAAAAGCCACACATTGATGTCGACAGTTCACATGCCACCTAACCCTATACATGTGACTTGGTAACACACACATTTGGTTAGGCCATCTACGATGCAGCAAGTGACTGCACATATCGTATCTTAGTTTTCAGTACACACACTTGACTATTCCTGAATGCCACACACGTGAACCTTGCTTTTATGTCTGAATATGAATAATGCATGCACATGTCACTATCAGTCATACACGACATACATTTAATTTACCTACAATACATGTAAAATGGCAGCCCCCTGTCCTGCAAGCACAGAACAGAAAGAAGTGACCTAATTCCACCAGTGTTAGTTGTACTAGTGATAGGTGGTCGGAACTGTTGTGCAACTTATCATTGGCTATGGGAGATTGGGGCCAATGAGGATCAGCGCCTGTGGTGACGGTCATGTACACAGCGGGTGTGACCGCCATTTTCTATTGCATAGCTCACTTGACTCCTGACACTCGTGCAAGCAAGACCGCCACTGCGTATGCAGCTGTGTTCTGTCTCTAGGAGCCATTATGCCATGTTCTGCAGGAGATGGGGCCCCTGTTTTCACCCAGGAGAACTGGAGAAGGTTGTGGACAGGGTCCTAGCCATTAATGGACAGTTCTAGGGGCACCAGCGCAGCAGATGAGTCAAATGTTCCTGTCCTGTCTGATGTTGATATGTGTGGGGTTGAAAGACATGTAGATGATGCACACAGAGTGGATGCATGCTGATGGCAAAGGAGTAGGTGGGGATGTGCCATTAAGACACATTTTTGTGGTCATGAGATATGTTGGATGTGTGAAGTTCACTGCTTTTGGTGTGATGCCACTCCTTGAAGGCATTCACAGTGCCCTTACTGGCCTGCAGAGATCCTCTCAGGCTCTGGCCACCTTATTGATTGCAGCTAGTGTCCCTTCATCATCAGTCCCCCTTCCAACTTCCCATGTCCTACCCACACCCCTCTCCCATCCAGAGTACACAGTCAGACCAGTATTCATCCACCTCAACAGACACTATTCACAAAGACAAACACAGGCACCACATGTCCCACCACCGCCATGCACACGGCCAACATTCACATGCACACACAACATCTTCTCCCTACACAGACTCCCACACCTCTTCCCTCACAGACATAAAACCACTCACACCTTCTTTCACCACATCAACAATCCCAGATCCATCCACAAGTCCCATCATGCCCGCCGTCACCACAATAGCAGACCCCCATACATCCATCTCATTCACCACATGTGCACTCACCACAACTACCCACACCCCCACATGCAGCACATCCATCTTACCTGCAGGCACCACCCCAACAGACACTCACACATCCACCCTGTTGTCGCCCTGCTTCTCCCCTCCTCCTCCCAAGACACCTAAATGCCCACACTCACGCACCTAACAGACATCCAGAACACACATGGCTTGCACCCACGCATCTGCACCCAAGGCACCTATCAAGACACACCTCACAACCACTCCTTCTCCCTCCCCTCTCATCCATATTTTCTATGACAGTCCTTGTGTTCCTAAATTTTTTTTTGTCTATGCGTTTGCCCTGTTCCTTCCCATTGACCCTGTCTCTGCTTCCCCAAAGCACCCTCATTCCCTCCCCATTTCCAGTCCTTCCACCTCCCAGCCCTTCCATGGCCCCCCTGGTAGTGCCCATTCCCCTCCCCCTACGGGGACTACCACCACACCAAAGGGCAAAGGCCCTCCTCCTAAGGGCCACACAAAGGGGAAAGTCCCCTCCCTCAAAATCTAAATCAAAAGCCCCCCAAACCTAAGCATCCCCCCAAACCCAAACCCCCACCTCAGCCCCCCATTGCCCCTGAGGTGCCTGCATGCCCCGTTGATCCCCCTGCCATGTGGGGGCCACTTTGCAGTCAGCAGTCAAGTTGGGGCCAAGAACTCTGCCCAGTGTGTCTGGGGCAATAGACCAGTCATCCGTTGGTGTTAAGGTTTACATACTTGTCCTGCCTTTCCTTCCAGATGTATATGTTGTATATGTGCGATTTGGTGTGTGTCTTCAATGTATGTGATGTGTTTGTGTAGCACCATGAGTTATGTGGGTGAGTTGTGCAATGGACTTGTGATGTTTTGTCTGGTGTTGTGTGGCATTGTGTGGTAGTGGTGTGTGTGTTGTGATGCATCTGTGATGTACTTTGTGCGTTGGGTGGACGTGGCAAGTGATGTGACATGTTGTTTTGCAGTGTTATTGTTTGTATTGGTTGTGTGGTGTTGTTACGTGTTGCTGGCAGTATGTGTGTTCTTGTGGAGGTGTGCGCTGTGCCTCTCTGCCAATGCATTTGTGTGGCTATGATGGTGATGTGGTTGTGTGACTGGGTGGTGTTGTGTGTGGATGTGTCTGACAGTGGTGGTGTTGTGTGTGTGTGTGGTGTGTGCTGTCTATATGACATGTGTATATAACATGTGTATATTGGACATGGTGTGTGTTGTTTGTGTATGTGTGTATGCAAATGTGTTTGTGTGTTGGTACGGTTGTATGTTTGTGTGTGTGCATATTTGAGCGTGGCTAGCTGTGGTGGGGTTGTGTGTGGGTGGGTACTAATGGCCTTCCCTTCAGTGTGTGCTGGGTGGGTGTACTTATGGGTGTTGTCTTTGTCGCTGGTTCTGGAGTGGTATGGCCAGCAGGAGCAGTGGGAAGATTTCCAGTTGGGGTTCCTTGGAGGCTGCAGACGTGTCTGTGTTCCTGAAAGTGAGTGTCTCCTTTTATGTTGGTCGTTTCTGCCAGCATTTCTGTGGCAGTGAGACCACCCCGGATATCCTGGCAGTGTGCTGGGTCATAATATGGTCGGTGGTAACATAGTCCCTGGCGGCTTGGAGATGTCTACTACCAGCCGTGGCGGTCTACCCGCACTAGAAGTACTGGAGGCGTTTTGGCTGTGTTCTGTTGGGAACACCACCATGATCATAATGTGGCAGTCTTCACCACCGGTCCGGTGGTAGTGAGACTGCCATCGCCACTACAGAAGTCCTCTGACTGCTGAAGCCATAATGAGGGCCTTAATCTGCTAGTTTTATTGTAATTGTTTTGAGAGATAAGAATTGATACTTCACCTACTACAATGGAGAAAGAGGCCAAAAAAAGCTAATGAGCAGAGGGTTCTATTCTTTGTAAGATGTAGTCATCCATTACCCTTGTTAATAGATTTCGGTCCAGGACCAAAGTAATGTTACCTCTCTTGGAATAAGTTCCATGTAGTTGAGTATTTCTTGTGAGGCACTGTTCTTCCGCGGAAATCTGTTTCATAGCTAGCACTGGAGGCTGACATAAGAGGACATATAAACAGCTGACTGGGTACATCCAGTCACTTCAATAAATGTTGGCACACCAGTAAGCAAGAGACCTCCAAGCAGCAATATCTGACCATGGGACTGCCCATTAACTCCTGCTGTGGATCTATAGAGTAAGCCAATATGGGTCTCAGGACTGAACTCTGCTCAGGATTTTCGGACACCCTTGCAAGCCGAAAAAAATAGGACTTACATTCTTCAATGTAAGGTGTGTTAAACTATAAGTAATTCAAAGAAGCAGATGTTTATTTGACCAAAGTAATGAATTTACTCAGAAAGGTGAAGAATGGGTAATATTTATTTAAGCGAAATTCCTGGTATTCAATTGGCTTTAATCAAGCTATCCTTTTGATGTGTCTTTGGAAAGGACAAGAGCGATGATAAGACATCTCTGTACAGAGCAGGTGTTGAAAAATGACTGTAACAGCGTTTTTCGATTTTTTTATAAATGACCCCTACATATCTGCCTCTGCTTCTATAGCTGTCATTGGCCTCGCCCAGAAATAACAATACTCTTCCTGCTCACAGTACCCCAACTGAGAAAGCCAATCCCTCAGGAACTGCAGGTGACTTTACTGTAAGCAAGAACCTTACAATGGGCAGGCAGATTGAGCCATAAATAGAATTGAATGCTAGTTGATATCATGAATAGTAATGCTAAATGAAACCCATAGAAACGATTGCATGACAACCAAAAATATGCATTTTTGCCTTTCCATTTTAACTGATTACGAATTAATTTCTAGGTCATCCTTACCCTGAATAGGATAGAGCAATGTGAGCTGATGGCTGGCTTGCGTCTATACTGCTAAAAAAAATGAGCTGGGACATGATAAATTAGGGGCAATAGAGATGGAAAGAATTTCGGGGGAGATCACAGAGCTGCATTGTTAACAATGAAGAAGTCCTTCAATTCTGTCAAGGTTCAGCTGAAGTTGCATTGGTCAACCGACTTCTTAGAAGTTCCTCTTACAGCAGCAAGCAAAGGCAACATATAACTTAAATTGCAGCTTTAGGAATTCGCCATTCCTGCAAATAAGGGAATGGCTTATTTTTATATTAGTATTCCTTGTCACAAAACGGGCATTTGCGCCACAACACACGATACAAAGTGCAGTTTATCCAAGAGCTACGTCATCTGCTAACTAGCCCTAGATCATGTATTCTCTTAGGTTTTTCTTGGCACAGGTGATATAAAAAATATCTATCTTCTTTCAGTGCATTGATCACTTTAGCATAGTGGGACGCAGAACTAGTTATTTCCTTTTCTGTAACAGCAAGAGTCAGGCTACAAAACATTCCTTTCTTTAGAAGGCGCCAGTGCCTACTGTTAATCATTCCTTATAAACATAATTTTACGATTCGTGTTTTACTTTTCAAAATAAATATATAGTTATACTGTTTCCAACAACAAACTACCGAAACCTTTGATTATTGAACATGAATCCATATACAAAAATAAACATGAATGGAAAATATCTTAAGTGATATCACTTCAGGCTAGAGAACTGTCAATTTAACATTTAAATATTGATTTGCAAACATTCGTACACCATCCGTTGCTTGTGAAATTAGTGCACCATCGGTTGCTTGCGCAAATGAATCGCACCTTACCTATAGTATGTAGCACGTGTTCTTGTGGTGGGTGGATTTTTTTCTACAGTTTATTTGCAAAATAGGCGCCCTCTGCAACAAAGAGCAAAAAATTCACGCCTTCCATTAAATTACATTAAAACGTGCAGCTGACAGCAGCGAGCCTCTGGAAACCGTGCTGTGTACGAAAAAGAAACACAAATACAAGTAATGGAAACTGTATAAATATTCACAGTAACCAAAAGCTGCACATCATCATTTTGAAATGAGAGGTTGCTTGAAAAAAGAGCATTACAAGTGTAGCCAGACAAAGTTTACATTAAAATCACTGAAGACATTCACTTCTCTATGTAAAGGGCAGGAAAATGAACCACCATAGAACTTGTCGCCACAAATGATTGCTTCCAATTAATAGCAAATACACACAGCATCGTCTGATCTTGTTTGCATTGTTGCTTTTTTCAGATGTTCCTAATTTCTGATGATCCTCAGAAAAGAAAAGCAATAATTCAACAGAGAGTCATTATGCTAACGATAGGAAATACTTCATTTAAGGCATTGGCTGATGCTTCTCATCTCTTTTTGAAGAGTTTAGTAATGAATAATACATACTAGCACAGTATGAGAAATTCAGCGCATGTCCTTTCACTCGAGTACAGCCTACCAAAGACATGATCTGTACGAGCACATAAAGGAGCGGGTGCACAGATATTCGTCTGCAAGCACATTTTAAAGCCTCCCCCACTGCATCAGCCAGATCAATGGAACAGTATACCTCAAAAGGCTTCAGCTGCCCATTGGATCTCTCGGTGTGTGCCATTCAATTAATTTACGCAGAGGCTTTGGCTGAAACGGCTGATCTGAGCAAACACGAGCTTTGCCTACTATTCAACGATAATATACCTGCGGTTTTGCTAAGATCAGTGAGAAAAATAAAAGACACTAAGAAAAATAGAATAAATGACCTGCCTAGGAGTGGACACTTCCTTTCGTTTTAAGCTTCGAAATGCTTAGTACAAAAATAAGTAAAAAGTTAGATTTCGAAAGATTTCTTTCCATGGTCTTAATCTTGTTATCAGGTCTATTCAAATTGTCTAGGTGACATGGCTCAAAAAATTCAATCAGAAAACAACGCTCAGTGCTGAGAATTACTTTTCTTATATTTTATTGAGGACTTGGCATTATCATAGATCTTAGTGGGTTCTGGGTCGTGAGGTTAGCAATTAGTACATTCTCCTGTTGTGAGGAGGCAGGCAGGTGCACTGGGGCAGTATTGCTAGAGGACATGCAGAGTTGCAGGTAAAATCTTTTGGAACGCCTATGTGTGGTAAGATGCAGTTGAGCTAGGGAATGTAGGGCCTCATTTCCTTGCGTTGCCCTGCGCACTCTAATGACACCAAGGTAGCGCTGTATTTATAATACAACGCACCATGGTGCTCGCTAACACAACTGCGTCAACATTTTTGACGCAGTTGTGGAGCTTTGCCGGACTACCGTCAAAAGTTTTGAGGCTGGTCCAGCAAAGCTCAGAGTGGCCCACTGAGCAGCGGCAGCTCCGCCGATATGGGGGAGGAGTGTCACCCCTTGCCAGCAACAGCAGCTGCATCACTTTTACAATAAAACCATAATAAGATAGGGGACAGATTTAAGAGCCCCCATGGTCTCATCGCACCACATCAGCATCATTTTGTTTTGATGCTAATGTGACCCAATGAGGTGAAAATGCATGCATTGTGCATCTTTGTAAACCTTTGCGCCACATTATGCCTGCCCCAGTCAAAATGTATGCAAAGTGGGATTTCCCTCCTTAGAGGGGCAGAAAAATGGCTTAAAGAAATCTAAGATATTTATTTGTGTCATTTTTTTCTGCACTTTTAATGCCTGCTGAGAGCAGGCGTAAAATGAGGCACACCATAGTTTACAATTGGCCTCAATGGGCTTTGCAGGATTAGCATCAACATTTTTGATGCTAATCCTGCAAAGCTCCGAACTAGCATAAAACATTTTTGACACTAGTTCCTTAGCTACAGCCATGGTGTACCGTAACTTAGATATGGCGCACACATGGAGGCGTTAGTGGGGCGCTAAGGGGTGCAAGAAAAGTGTTGCTGCACAGGGTGCAGTGCCACTTTTCTTAAATTTCTCCCTATGTTTACCATGGTTTTATTATAAAAGGGGTGGGGCCACGGGCGATTACAGGGACGGAGCAGAAGTGCACAGTGTGCCTTTATGTTTGACAGCAGTCCTTGGTCAGTGAAACACACATGTGCACTGTACTCTCTCCAACCCGGCACTGTGTTGCTGGGTTGGAGACAGCAAGCAGAGTTCCCCACTATGCCTCAGAGCAGCCTGGCTTGGCACTCTGTCCAATCCTAACTCTGCTTTCAAGCTGCCAGCAGCATGAGAGCAGCGTTAGAATTAGCTACAGGACAGGCTGGGAGCCTATCTGTTGTGAGGACAGTGGCGTGGCGTGACGTTGCGCTGCAAGTCAAGCGGAGGAAGGTACTTTTTTTTCAATTATATATATTTTTTTGTTGTTCCTCCACCATGTGCCATGCCACCCCTTGCCCCTCCTGCGAGCATAGAAGAGCCTAGCATCAGTTTGATTCCTGCCCTTGGAAGGTGTTAAAAACTGATGTTAGACTGTTACAGTGAAATCTTTTAGATTTCAATGTGCCATTTGTTTGGCCCTCCGTGTGGGGGGAAGCCCCCCTTGCATACATTATACCTGGTGCAGGTATAAGGTGACACAAGGGTTTACAAACTGGTCCATTAAAGACATTGCAGCAGTTGGTAAATAAAGCTTGGGGTAGGGAACTGTTTTGGACCACTGTAGTGTAAACAAAAAGACGCTACAGTGGCGCAAGGGGCTTGTAAATGAGCCCCCAAGTATGTTGAGCCCATTTGCAAAAACTAAGGCCCTAATTTAAGATGGCCTAGCGCCATTTTTGCGCCACCTTAGCATCATTTTTACACTAAAGGGGCGCTAAGGTGGCCTTTTCCCTGTGCCATATTTACAAAGTGGTGCAATGCATGCATATGGCACTTTGCAACCCTTTGTGCTACATTATGCCTGCACCAGGCATAATGTATGCAAAGGGGGCATTCCCCTGTTAGGGAGGCCCAAAAAATGGTGCAAAGAAATCTAAGAGATTTCTTTGTGTCATTTGTTTCAGCACACCATTGTTTACAATGGGCCCTTATGTACTATTGAGCTAAAATGTTGGTGCTAACTCTGAACAGTACATCAATAGCGTTAGAATTTCTGACTGCATTGTAGATACAGGGATACAGGCCAGAGAGTGGGCCAGAGCCTCTTCAACTTCTCGCTCCACTGCCTGGTAGTTTTGTGGTGATCACAGATTATGGCATCCACTGATAGATTGAAGAAACCACTTTTGAACCCAGGCATCCTTTTCTCACTGAAAGTGGAATTATGTACACCATACCAATAACATCAATTATGTCTTTTGAAATGTCATCAGTGATGTCATCACTAATGTTATTTGACGTGTCATGAGTGATGCAATATCTGAGGTTAGAAGCAGTACATGGTGGAGGCACCATTTATATACAGTATTGGTAAGTAATCTATAATTGGTGAATTTCAGACTTTTTTACTTTTAAACATTAAACCAGCAGCACAGTCATTCCCACATCCAATCATCAGTGAAGGTCTAGTCAACATGGCTCAAATAGCAAATGCACTCGGCAAACAAGTGCTGATCAAGACGTTGGAATATCAGAACCCTGCAATATAAATGTTTACCATTTTATTCTTGGGTAAGAATCAGACAACTGAAAATGCAGCATATTCTCCATACTTTCGAAACTATTGCTTAATAATGTCTGGGCCCTGGATAAACAGGACAACAAGACATACTGGCACACCTGGATCCTTGCAAGACATGCTGAAGGGACATAAGAATAATCTTGCAGATCTCGAAATTAGGTCCTGACTTAACAAACTGAAGTTTCTTGGGCGGTCTGAAGGTGCAGGACACCACTCTCAGGAAACATTCATGGAAGAATGGATCATGTCTCTACATATAAAAAAAGCGGTCAATGAAGAACAGATCGACAGGATCAACTGAATTCTAGTTCAATGAGAACTAACATGCTAAGAATGATCATGATGCACATGCTGCACTATAAGGATATAGTGCAATTCATTGTAATCGCATAAAACAAGGGAAATTGAACTCCAATGGGAATCATATATCTTTTTATACCCATACTTCAAAATGGAGGCACAAATTTAAAGATGTTCCATGAAAACTGCACGAAAAAAGTCCTCTATGGCCTGATGCCTCCAGCAGGGCTACAATTAGGTGTCAAGGGCAAGAAGCAGATTTTGACAGACTGTAAGTTGTGCCCTGTGGTGAAACACTGTCCATATAAATGTTTCTTAAATCTTTTCAGAGATAAGCCTGTCAACTACATGAGATTTGATTGGAAGTTTCCTATAGCATATATCAAATCATGAATAATGCCATCAGTGTAGCAGGTAATAGCTAACATATTTGACCCCATATCTGATTACTTTGTGTAGTGTTAGCGAAAAACAGTCAAAAGTACTGTTGATGGTAATACTTAGATCACTCTGTGTTGTTCTGTCTGAGAAAACACGATAATAGAAGTGGAAGAGCAAGGCAGAGATGTTGGACAAAGAACAATGCAAAGGAACATGTTGGTGGTTGTTCTTAATGTAGAGTTTTGTCAATAGGGCCAACAGACAGCTGTAAATTTGGTAGGCTGAGGTCCATTGGGATGCACTGGTATTGTCCTCCACCAATCTGTTGGAGTTATCACCATTCAACAAACTCCAAATGAAACCCTTAGGTCCAGATTTAGGAAAAGTGATACTTGCGCCCCCCACCACCACCATGTGTGTGCCGCTTTTAAAATACGGCACACCATGGTGCAGGGTAGGGCGCAATAGCATCAGAATATCTGACTCTATTGATGTACTCTTCATGATTAGAGCCCACATTTTGGTGCTAACCCTAAACACTAAGTAGGGGCCCATTTAATACAATGGCATGTCCCCTTTTAATGTCTGCTCTGTGCAGGTGTTACAAAAATGCAGAAAAAATGACGCAAAGAAATCTATTAGAGTTCTTTGTGCCATTTCTTCAGCCCCCCTATTAGGGGAACACCCCTCATGCATACATTATGTCTGGCGCACGCATAATGTGGTGTAAGGGGGTACAAACTGGTGCAATGCATGCATTGTGCTTCTTTGTAAATTTGGCACAACGATTTTGGACTTGTTGGGCCACATTAATGTAAAAAAAAAATGAGGCTAATTTGGGGAAAGGAGGGGCTAGGCCCTCTTACGTCTAAGCTTTAGTCTCTTTTTTGGAAGTAAAAATCCTCCAGCACAGTAAAGATAGAAGCTGTACTGGGCAGGGCTCCATGAGGCCAGGTACCTTATCCAGTGTGTGTCCATAAAACGGTTGTTAGTACAACAAAAAGCTCAGAGTGGGACTAAAATGGTTTTCTTGGGCACCTTGAGTGTAATCTTTCTTGGAAAGATTCAGCACCTTGTACCAGTTTTCCAGAGGTGGAAAAAATAACGAAATCACCCTTTTCTTAACCTGCTGTAGACGGTCTTCTGAGTTAGGCCTGTTGCCCCTAATGTTTTGGAGTGGGCTTCTGGGCAACTGACCTTCCTCCAGTCAGGTCTCTTGTCAAGTTCAATGCTCTATATTCAGCTGGGTCACCTTGGAGTGCTATTAGGTTAGCTGCCAAGTGTGATTAACTTTGCATGCATTGTAGCATAGCCTATTACCATTGAGCTACTGCTGCACACTAAGGCCCATATTTATACTCGGGTCGCACTGAATTAGCGTCACTTTTTTATGCTAATTCAGCACAAACCTAACTCCATATTTATACTTTGGTGCTAAACACGTCTAGCGCCAAAGTTATGGAGTTAATGTTGTTTTCTGGACGTGAAAACCTACCTTGCATCAACGAGTTGCACGATAGGCATTCCCGTTCAGAAAAGGATGATATGACACCATATTTATCCCCCGTGCTAAAACCCAGCACAGGAGGATGGAGGCCCTAAATAATGGCACTAAGCTTGTTTAGCACCATTATTTAACGCCTGGGTAAGGGCAGGCGTTAGTGGACCTGTAGCCATAATTCCATGGTCAGAGACCATGGAAAGTGCCCACAGGTGCCCTTCACTGGCCCCAGGGACACCCCACCCACACCAGAGGGACACCACAAGATGGGGAATCCATCCCAGGTAAGTCTCTGTAAGTATTTTTTTTATACTACCCCACTCTGGGGCCCTGACTTGGGGCCCCCGCACGGCGCCGGCCCCAATGGCTATGCACAGGGGACATTCACCCCCTGGGCATGGTCATTGGGGTGGTGGGCATGGCTCCTGTCTTTACTAAGACAGGAGCCATGTCCATGGGGGTTGTGCACCAGAAAATGGCGCCACACTGCTTAGAGGCAATTTTTCTGCCTCTAAACAGTGTAGTGCCAAAATTTGGTGCACAAGTCCCAGTTTCCCCTATGCCTCCCCCACCCTGTTAGTGTCCTTTCCAAGGATGCTTACAGGGCATTAGCGTCAGCTAGCGCCTTTCCATAAATATGGCACCAAGCTGGCGTCTTGCAACGGCGCTAGCTAGCTCTATTCTTTTTCACGCAAAACTGCGCTAACGCATTTTTGTGTGAAAATGTAGAAATCTGGCCCTAACTGTGCTTCATGCCTTGCACTGCTAATAAAACTGTCTATGTGTGGTTGTGTGGGTTGTGTTTATGTGAATGTTTAAGCGAGATAGTGAGAGAGAGTGCAAGAAGAGAGGTAGAATACAGGGTCTTGACTTTCAAAAGACAACAGGAAGGGATCAGAAATTATTTTTGCCCAGGAGTGTGTAGAGTCCAATCCATAGTTTTGTAGAAGACAGCTAAGTTAAAATACACCTCTTCTATGCTACATAGTTTTTCCCAATCTCTGTTTATATGTTTATTTGTAAAGTTCACTATCACTCCTGGGGGCATCCGGGCACCAAACAGTTGTGTGTGTGCCTATCCCTATCTGGTAGATTGGTAAATTGAAAAGCTCAGTCTTCTGCTTCTTTCAGAATTCAAGAATAGAGCAGGAGACCATTCCACGCTTTAGGAAAGTTGTAAGAGAATACCCTTCTCTCTGAAAGGAGGTTGGCATTGGTACTGCCACTTTTTTACTTATCCTGCTCACTGTTTTTAGCGGGTTCTGCAGGACTTTTATAACTCCCCTATACTATATATCAGTGGTTCCTAACCTTTTGACTCCCCAGGACCCCTCTCAATCGCTACTGCAAGTCAGGGGCCCCTAAGAAATTTGTACAATTTAAATTTCAAACATTAAAACAGTAATTCACAAAAAAAGCACAAACAAGTACACACCAAAGAAATATTCTAATTACTAAATATTAAAAAAATATGCAAACATTTAAAAATGTTATTGGGTAGGATGGCGCTGCATCTCAGTGACTAACTTTTCAATGTTTGGTTTTATTTAGGAAAACTGAATCCGCCGGTCAGAATCTATATTTCCCAAGCGATTTCTCTTTTTATTTTTTAGATACATAAGATCTGAGAAAGCGTTTTCACATTAATATGTGGTGGGGAAAGGAAGGAAATCCAAAGGAACAAAACCCTCTCCTCTCAAATAGTCAAAAACAAAAAAGCAACTCAAATATATAACAAATACTTTAATGAAAAATATTATATTAAAGACAAGCAAAGTCTACCATCCTACAGTCAAAAAGTGAAAGGGAGTAAAACCATAAAGACCTCTCATCTCTTCATAGGCTCTGTCACATGTAAATAATTTGTTTTACAGCACCTCTCATACAAGTGTGGGTTTCAGAGCACTTTATAGGGGACAACAAGATGTAGGATTCATTTGTCATCCACAATGGTAGGCATATTCTAAGAGTGCTTGTTCTGTAGAATCACAAACTCAGGATTCAGAACATAACAGTGGTTAGTGTTTACTTTAATAATAAGATTGTGTTTCTATGAAAGCAAACCTTTTTTAGCAGCATAAGGAAAATTAAAGACTGGGAAAAACATAACTTTCTAATTTGTGCCATACAGTTTGCATGCAGCTCTTTGATGGCAGTTCTTAGCCCGCTGTAACTTATGAACTGCACAGTAACAAAAGACTCTCTGTAACAAAAGCAGTAATCCACTCTGCTATGCACATAAAATACTGTTCTTTGCATGACATACGGTCTTTGCAGCAGGCATATTAACCGTCTGCACTACCTTAAATGAGTCACAACTGCCACTGGACAAACCTCCAATCTCTCTCCAGTAGGCACATTAATCACATGAGTGACCTTGATGCCTTTATTTTTGCCAGAAAGCTTCTAGAGGTACAAGGAAACTCTGCAGTGCTTTTAGAACTGCTTCACTAAGGAAGTAATAAATAGAAAAATATGAACGTTTCTGTCCAAAGGCCGCAGCTGGAGAAGGGCATTCCTGCCGGCCCAGGCCTGTGTACCCCCTGGGAATGTGTATAGGACCCCTGGTGGGCAGCGGACCACAGGTTAGGAACCACAGCTATATATCATTCATATACAACCACTATAGGCCATTTTTAGATCTTTTGATTTGGATTCTGTTTCTTATTTTCAGGGTTCTCCAAAAGTTGATTTACTCTGTGATCAGCTTCATCCTACACTATTGTTTCTTTCTTAATTGTCATCAAGGCAGAATGTCATTGTTAGAATATCAGTCACTTATATATAAGTTGAGAACTAGATGCATTATAGTTATTGAGCACTAATAGTTTTATCTGCTTTAGATTACCATATGACCAATGAAAGTCCATGGCCAGCAGCATTGATGCAAAGCAAAACACAAATGATGGATGGAATGCGGAACCAATCAAACATTCACCCCCAGTCACAGATCTGGGTTTAATCCATCGTTCTTTTGCTCACCATGCCACCCCAGTTTAGATCCAGCCATATGCAAATCAGTCTTGACCTTGTTCCATATGGGAACAGCCCAGCCCGAATTGCCAGGCCAGATCCTCCCTGGACTTTAAATGGTGCCATAATGGTGATTCCAGTGTCCTGATATTTACTCCTTCTCCTATACCCTTTTTAAGGGAGCATAGCTAACTAACTTCTTATAGCTATGTTAGGTTGGTAGTTGATCCTGTGGAGTGTGAAAACATCCAACTCTCCCTCTGGGCCTGGACTACAAGGTTTTTCCTTCCTAATACTCTGTTTATGTTTTTGCATTTTAAGAAGTAGTCAAAAGACATCGGGCATATCTACAAGAAAGTGCAGCATCATAGATGATACACCACTTTTCTTGGGCCCCTCCTACCGGCACCTAACAACACCATGGTAGAGCTGTATTTATGAAACCTCGTTAGGCCAATACCATCAGAATTTTTGAAGCTATTGTTGTGCTTTGCTACATTAGCGTAAAAAAATGGATGCTAGTACAGCAAAGTGCAAGAAGGCCAATAGGTTACTAACGGTGGGGCATTTTAACGCCTGCTTTTGTCCATCAAAGGCATACTGATGGCATTTTGTCACTGGAGAAATTCATCCCTGACATAACTGTAAACGTTCTTGATGTGATATGGGCATGGTCATGTGATGATGATGCAATGGATTCTAAGGCTGAATGTTGCCACATGTAGCACTGGTAAGTGAATACTTGTTACATATGACAAACAGTTCAGGACTAAAATATTGTTTCTTTCATTATAAAGACAGGGAATTGAATAGGATCTACATCGCCAAAATAGGAAGACTACCCCCTAATAATGCTGGCTATACTTAGCTTATAATTCTCATTCCTGCCAATAGGGACCCCCATCCATGAATGGCAGTGGTCCCAATATAACAGGGAACATTTTTTTATATATAGTAGGTGCCCCTGGAACCTCAGCTGATACATGTACATTTATGGTACAATGTGCTCATATGTGGCAACTAACTGTCCACATGACCACTTGATGCACAGGGCAAGTACGTTTTTTGGATGCATATTAGCACTTGAACTTGTGTTTGATCATTCAAATAACAGGCACTACTTTGAATCTACATATCCATAATGTAAAGATTGTGTTTGGTAGCAAAAACTGTTTTTCAGGAACTGAAAATAAGATGTTTGCACACACAGTTTTTGAATTTCAAAAGTATATGTACTGATTATATTTGAGTGGCAATTCAGCCTGAGGTTGGAAGACATATTAATGATGGTTTTGACTTATTGCATGGGTAATTATTAGATAACTTGTCTGAAGTAATTGCATCATCTACATTGATAATGCTTTGTCATGACATTATGACCATGCCTACCAGAGTCCGCAGTCTGTAAAATAGCTGTGATCTGTCTGCTGCATGACACTTTCAGCAGTATGAGTGTTATCACTACTGTATGTCCATTAAAAATATCTTCCTTTATTGTGTATGTCCTCCTAGTGTGGGAATTGTCATATAGCTCAAGATATATGATTCTTAGTCATATATTTGAAAAGGAAGAGTAGAATAGGAGGCTGCCATTAAAAGTAATGCATTGGGTTGGATTAAAGTATTCTCTGTCTATTTTCTTCTAGACTGTTTAGATTTCTCCCTTACACTCGTACTTTAAAGCTAACTTTCACTGAGTTCCTCAGGTTTCTTTCTTTAGTTCTCTCATTGTTAATCTGTATAGTTGATCTTTGTATATTTGATCTTTGTTTTCATTTAATGAACATTCTCAGAACATTGGCTTTGCATTGTGTGATTGCATGTTAATATGGGCACTTTGAATTAGGGATATCTCCTTGAAATGCAGTATGATCAAGTTATTTACTGTTGATAACACTCTAGATTATCCACCAGAAGGAGTATTGCCAAAGATAACAAACTGGTACTTCTAATGAATACTCCTAAATGCAGATACCTCATCTTTAGAATATATGCCAAAGTAGTATCTCCCAAAGGTAGAAGGTCTGTGGAATGGTCTTAGACCACAAAGTCCTTCCTGCCAGACCTGACTGTCAAGTCAGTAGTCCTTTGGGAACATGTGCACTGATGCCCCTGTCATGCTCTGAAAGATGTCAAGGATATGCACTCCATATGCCAGTGCAGTGGTATAAGCATTATCCCTGGTGAAATGGGTCCTTAGTCCTTCTAGAATCTATTTGGCCAATGTATAGCACGTCTTAATGCAGAAGATTATCCACTTCTGTTCCTTTCCTTTATGTGCCCTAGAGAACTCCACACCAATCATGTTGTCCACCTGATTGTCTTTATTGTGATCAATGAAAAAAGCTTGGTTGAGGAAGTTCCTACTCCTCTGAGGTGGGGCAAAGAATGATAGGAGAGTGATGAATTGCCCAACAAAGTGAAAAGGAGTCATGACATTCACAAAGATGGCCATCTGGGTCCACAGTACCATATTGTCCAGAAAAGAGGGATTTAAGGGGTTGCAAAGAGAGAGTCCAGAGCTCACTCATACAACGAACTCTATCAATCAATCAGTATTTGTAAAGCACAGCTACTCACCTGTAAGGGTCTCAAGGCACCTGGGGTGTCCTCATCCGAAGAGCCACGTCTTGACGTTCTTCCTGAAGATGGTGAATGATGGGCTTTGTCTGAGGTGCAGGGGAAGGTTGTTCCAGCTCTTTGCTGCAGTGTAAGTGAAAGATCGTCCTTCAACAGTGGTTTTGTGGACACGAGAGATGGTAGCCAGGGCCATCTAGGCGGAGCGAAGGCATCTGACGGGGGTGTGGAAGGAGATCGGTGGCTCAGGTAGGCTGGTTCTGCATTGTGTATGGCCTCGTACGTGTGGCTGAGAAGCTTGAAGGCAATTTGTTTCTCGACTGGTAGTCACTTGAGGGTCCTCAGGTGTTGAGAGATTTTTTCTTGGTGAAGGAGGTCCAAATGAGCCTGGTGGTGGTGTTCTGGATGAGTTGAGGTTTTTTAAAGTTCATAGTTGAGGTGCCGGCATAGAGAGAGTTGCCGTAGTTTAGCTTGCTTGTGATTAAGGCATGGGTGATTGTCCTACAACAGTCTGCTGGGATCCATCTGAAGATCTTCCAGGGTTTGTGGAGTGTGTGTCAGCAGGAGAAGGCGACAGAGTTTACCTGCCGGGTCATGGATAGGGAGAAGTCGAGGATGATTCCTAATTTGCGGGCGTGTTCGGTCGGTGCAGGTGAGGTGCTGAGGCATGTGATCCACCAGTAGTTGTCCCAAGCTGAGGTGGCATTTCCAAAGATGATGAGCTTCATCTTGTGGGAGGTAAGCTTGAGGCAGCCTTCTCTCATCAAGGCTGCAACAGCTTCAAGTTCCTGCGTTAAAGCTTCTTTTGGTCATGTCCGGGTCTTCAGTGAGGGAAATGATGAGTTGTGCATATGACACAATGTTCATACCATGGCTTCTGATGATGGCAGCAAGAGGGGCCAGGTGTACATTGAACAGTGTGGGACTCATTGAGGATCATTGGGGGACACCGCAGTTGACTCATGTGGGTCTGGAGGTGTAATACGGAAATCTGACCCTCTGCGTTTTCCCAGAGAGGAAGGAGTGGATCTATCCCAGGCCTCTTAGCGGATCCCTATGTCGTGGAGTCTGGTGTCTAGAGTGCTGTAGGAGTTCGTGTTGAAAGCTGCTGAGAGGTCAAGGAGTATAACTGCTGCAGTGTGGCCTCAGTCTAGGAGTAATCAGATGTCATCTGTGGCTACCAGGAGTGCTGTCTCTGTGCTTTGATTGCTGCAGAAGCCGGAATGGGAGCTGTCCAGGGAGTTGTTGGCTTCAATGAAATTCCATAGTTGTGAGTTGATTTGTTTCTCTAGTACTTTGATGGGGTAGAGTAGCAGTGAGAGCTGAAGTCATTACAGTGAGGAAAACAAACAGTCCACAGGGTGAGGAGACAAAATTAGCAACTGTGAAGTGGCTTCAAGGGTGCATCCAACAGAAATGTCAAGATCAAATTAAGGTCTAAATGTGGCATCACAGATAGATTGGAAGGAAATATGTGGGTTACATCTTTTAAAAAAATCTTCACAACTTGTGAGTAAAACAGGGTGATCCTGTTTTAGGAAAACATTTGAAAAGGCCCACAAATAAACTTAAATAGTACCCACTGCAAGGCCCTGCTTGGTCAAAGACACAAAAGACAATAAAATATCCAACATCTTTTCTTGAAAAGAGTCCAACCTACAAACTCTGCACCACACCATTTATTTGCCTTAGTGCCCTATGTAGATAGACTGGTGTATGTAGATACCTGGCAGCAAGGATGGCATCAGCAACCTAATGTGGCAAAGCAATGCATGCAACAGCTGCAGCTCAGTCTCCATGTGCCTAGACATTGCAGCTAACAGTCACAAAGCCTCTTCACACCAGACTCTGCAGGCCCCACCTTGTCCTGCTTGTTGCAGTACCATATGGTTGTAGTGTTGTCATTTAGAACCTGCATCCGTCTCACCTTGATGGATGTCAGGACTTCAGTGCCAGATGAAAGGTCTGCAATTCCAACATATTGATATAGTGTTTGGTTTCCGCTGGAGAACACAGTCCTCTAATCTTCACCTTCCCCAGATGATTACCCCAGCCAATGCACCCATCACCACCTTCAGCTCTGGGTGGGTAAGAAAGGGAGGTCTTTTGCTGGCCAGGTTGCAGTCAAGCAGCCACCAATGAAGATCTTGTGCAGTCTCCTCTTGATCATGGATGACTTAAGCCAGGTTTCCTTGGTGCCGAGCCCAATGAGACTTCAGAGCCACTGCAGAGCTAGCATGCAATACCTGGTGAAGTGGATGAGGAATATGCATGAGTCAAAGGGGACCATCTTAGCTGCTGTCCCTGAGAGCTAGGAACATCCAGATCATAGCCCTGAAGGCCTGGTTTTGTTGCAAAAGAGGAAAGACCCAAACTGCACTGCATCCAAGAAAGCTTTTATATGTATATCAGAGAAGTCCGATATGACTTCAGTTCATTGATCAAGAAACTCAACAACATCAGGAGGGTTGCCAGGGAAACACCCTGAACATCGAGTTGTTAAGGCCGACCTACTTTAACAACGAGTATTAAATCACTAGTTAGTCTGTATCACGAGGTACAGAATAACTACTGTTTTAACAAAAAAAATTCCTAAAGAACGAATGTTGCAACAGCGACTTTAATGGTAAAAGAACGAATTTTAAGGTAAGAATTTGTTTTGGTTTATTAGTATTTTTTGTTTGTATAATATTTATATGTTATGTAAAAAAAAATATATATATATATATATATATATATATATATATTTATATTTTATATATAGATATATATGTATATATATCTATATATATATACATATATAGATATATATATATATATATATGTTTTTTTAACTCAGGTAAACACTTGAGTATTGAATGAGGAATGTATTGGAATTAGGGGTGGTAAATATGGTATATTGGGTTTATGGGCAGGGGAGTGTATTAATATGTATTGGGTTTAGGAGCGGGATGTATGGCATGAAGAGGTTATGGGTGGGGGAGTGCATTATTACTTGGGTATTAATTAAAATACTTAGGTATTATTATTAATATTATTAATAATTTTTGTTGATTAAAGAAATAAATGTTGCTGTAGAATTAGTGGCAGGATATATGGGATTTAAGGGTTGTGGGTGGGGAAGTGTATTAATGTATATTGGGCTAAGGAGCGGGATGTATGGGGTAGAGGGGTTATGAGTGGGGATGTGTATTAATACCCAGGTATTAATTAAAATACTTGGGTATTATTATAATTATTAATATATTTTTTTTGTAGATTAAAGAAATAAATGTTGCTATGGAATTAGTGGTGGGATATATGGAATTTAGGGGTTGTAGGTGGGGAAGTGTATTATTGTGTATTGGGGTAAGGAGCGTGATGTATTGGATAGAGGGGTTATGAGTGGGGAAGTGTATTAATACTTAGGTATTTATTTAAATATTTTATTATTTTTTATATTTTAAAAAACATGCTGTGGATTAAGGGGTTTTATATTTGTGATGTAGGGTTTATGGGAGGGGAAGAGTAGTAGTACTTAGGTACTAAATATTGTGTTAAGGAGCGGGGTGTATGGGATAGAGGGGTTATGGGTGGGGGAATGTATTAATACCTAGGTATTAATTCAAATACTTGGGTATTATTTTTATTTTTATTATTAGTATTATGATTTTTTGTTGACTAAAAAAATAAATTTTGCTGTAGAATTAGTGGTGGGATATATATGATTTAGGGGTTGTAGGTGGGGAAGTGAATTAATGTGTATTGGGCTAAGGAACTGGATGTATGGGATAGAGGGGTTATGGGTGGGGAAATGTATTAATACTTAATTATTTATTTAAATGTTTTGGTATTTTGTTATATGTAAAAAAATATGCTGCAGAATAAGGGGTTGGATATTTGGGAGGTAGGGTTTATGGGAGGGGATGAGTAGTAGTATTCAGGTATTAATTATTGGGTTAAGGTGTGCGATGTATGAGATGTAGGGGTTATGGGTGGAGGAGTGTATTAATACTTGGGTATTAATTAAAATGTTTGTGTATTATTATTATTATTATTATTATTATTATTATTATTATTATTATTATTATTATTTTTAAGTAAGCTTGCCCTAGAATTAGTGGTGGGATTTATGGGATTTAGGGTTTGTGGGTGGGGGTGTGTGTTAATATGTATTGGGATAAGGAGTGGGATGTATGGGATAGAGGGGTTATGGGTGGGGAAGTGTATTAATACTTAGTTATTTATTTAAATATTTTAATATTTTTTATATTTAAAAAATATGTTGTGGATTAAGGGGTTGGATATTTGGTATGTACGGTTTATGGGAGGGGAAGAGTAATCGTACTCAGGTATTAATTTTTGGGTTAAGGAATGGGATGTATGGAATGTAGGGGTTATGGGTGGGGGAGTGTATTATTGCATAGGTATTATTTAAAATGTTTGGGTATGAATTTTCTTATTTTTTTTTATTTTAGAAAGCTTGCTGTAGATTTAGTGGCGGGATATATGGGATTTAGGGGTTGTGGGTGGGGAAGTGTATTAATGTGCATTGCGGTAAGGAGGGGGTGTATGTGATAGAGGGGTTATGAGTGGGGAAGTGTTTTAATACTTAGGTATATATTTAAATATTTTATTTTTTTAAATATTTAAAAAAATATGTTGCGGAGTAAGGAGTTTGACGTTTGTGATGTAGGGTTTATGGGAGGGGAAGAGTAGTAGTACTTAGGTACTAAATATTGTGTTAAGGAGCTTGATGTATGGGATAGAAGGGTTATGGGTGGGGGAATGTATTAATACCTAGGTATTAATTCAAATACTTGGGTATTATTTTTATTTTTATTATTATTATTATGATTTTTTGTTGACTAAAAAAATAAATTTTGCTGTAGAATGTGTGGCGGGATATATATGATTTAGGGGTTGTAGGTGGGAAAGTGAATTAATGTGTATTGGGCTAAGGAACTGGATGTATGGGATAGAGGGGTTATGGGTGGGGAAGTGTATTAATACTTAATTATTTATTTAAATGTTTTGGTATTTTGTTATATGGAAAAAAATATGCTGCAGAATAAGGGGTTGGATATTTGGGAGGTAGGGTTTATGGGAGGGGAAGAGTAGTAGTATTCAGGTATTAATTATTGGGTTAAGGTGTGCGATGTGTGGGATGCAGGGGTTATGGATGGGGGAGTGTATTAATACCTAGGTATTAATTAAAATATTTGGGTATTGATATTATTATTAATTATTTTATTTGTGGATTAAAAAAATATTTTGCTGTACAATTAGTGGTGGGATATATGGGATTTAATAGTTGTGGGTGGGAAAGTTTATTAGTATGTATTTGGCTAAGGAGTGGGATGTATGGGATGGTGGGGTCATAGGTGGGGAAGTGTATTAATACTTGGGTATTTATTTTAATGTTTCATTCTTTTTTATGTATAAACAAATATGGTGTGGAGTGAGGGTTTGGGATATATTGGGATGTACATCTTATGGGAGGGGAAGAGTAGTAGTACTCAGTTATTATTATAAATAGTTTATGTTTAAAGCTTTTTTAAAGTGCTTTGTTTAAAAAAATAAAAAAACAACATGTATTGAATTTTGGTGCAGAATATATGGGATTTAGGTGTGTTTAGTGGGGAACTGTGTTGATAGTTTGGTTTTAATTTAAGCAATTATGTTATATTTTTTGTTTTATGATTTGTTTATAAAATATTTAGTGGTAAATGGGACAGAATATATGGTATCTGTTTGTTATGCTTGGAAAATGTAATTTATATTTACGCTTTATAAATTATACTTGTGCATTATTGTAATATTTAAATGTTAATTAGTTGGGTTAATATGTAAAATGTTTCTGAATTTTGTTAATATTTTTATTTATTTATTTAATTTGTCCAATTTTTATTTTATTTCATTTTTATTGTTTATATATTTTGTAATTGTTATAAATAATGTTTGATTTATTTTTTATTTTTTTTGCAGTGGAAATGAGATTTCTTTGGATAATATATATATTTATATGTGTGTATAATATGTTTGAATTTTTTTTCAATTATAATTTAATAATATATTTTTAAGAAATATCTATTTTTTACACTTAATTTGTTTTTTAAATAATGTGAGATAAGATATGTTTGGTCTTTTTATTTTTTTGTTATTGTATAATAGTAAAAATATTTTATGCACCATTTGTTGATATTTTTTCATGAAAACACATGTTTTTAAAAATAAAAACACATAGTGAAAACTTTTGAAAATGTTTGTTTTTTTAAAAAACAAACTTTTAAAAATACAGATTTTTTTAACATAAATTGAACTTTACATAATTTTACAAATTTTTACAACAATTATTTAAATTTTTTGTTGTATTTTTCTATTTATTCCATTATTTCTTATGGAAGAAATAGTCAATTTTCTATTTTTACTGGTTTCCTCTGTTTACGTAGGTCGTACATCTGTTTCTTCATTCCGTGAAGTGTCGCGGTCAAGACTGGATAGAAGAAGATACCTTGCTTGGCTAAGTTAAGTTAAATTATTTTAGTATATGTTTTAGGGTATTTTTATTTAAGAGATAGGTAGCATTTCGAAGTTGAGTGTGTTGATAATTTTTATGTTTTTTTCCCACACAGGTTAATTATTGATTGCAGTGTTATAAACAAAAATGTTTAGGAATTTTGTTGTTTAGTAATAGTTGTAATGTCAATGTTATAAAAATGTGATGCTGATTTATGTTATATTTTGGTGATAGTCGGAGTTTTGATTTATCATATCTTACTGTTATTCGTATTTGTTTATTTTTGCCATACTTTTCTTTTTTGCTTCGTTTTCTTGTCTTTATGCTGTATTTTTTTTCAAATTAGTATATCTTTAGTATGTGAGTTACGCACATACTATTTTTCTAGTTTCTATTTTTGAGGGAGAAAACTTTTTTTCTGGGCTTATATAGAATATTGTGCTTCACATACTTTGTATTTTGATAAATAGTTTGTTATAATTATTTTTTTGGTACAGTTGTTATCATGTGCTTATGTTTTTTTTAATCATATATTTTGTCAGGAGGGGCCCAGCGGAGCGGTGCTTGACAGGAAGGGCCCAGCGGAGCGGTGCTTGACAGGAAGGGGCCCAGCGGAGCGGTGGTTGACAGGAGGGGCCCAGCGGAGCAGTGCTTGAGACGGCGGGGCCCAGTGGAGCGGTGCTTGACAGGAAGGGGCCCAGCGGAGCGGTGCTTGAGACGGCGGGGCCCAGCGGAGCGGTGCTTGACAGGAAGGGGCCCAGCGGAGCGGTGCTTGAGACGGCGGGGCCCAGCGGAGCGGTGCTTGACAGGAGGGGCCCAGCAGAGCGGTGCTTGAGACGGCGGGGCCCAGCGGAGCGGTGCTTGACAGGAGGGGCCCAGCGGAGCGGTGCTTGAGACGGCGGGGCCCAGCGGAGCGGTGCTTGACAGGAAGGGGCCCAGTGGAGCGGTGCTTGACAGGAAGGGCCCAGCGGAGCGGTGCTTGAGACGGCGGGGCCCAGCGGAGCGGTGCTTGACAGGAGCGGCCCAGTGGAGCGGTGCTTGAGATGGCGGGGCCCAGCGGAGCGGTGCTTGACAGGAAGGGCCCAGCGGAGCGGTGCTTGAGATGGCGGGGCCCAGCGGAGCGGTGCTTGAGACGGCGGGGCCCAGCGGAGCGGTGCTTGACAGGAGGGGCCCAGCGGAGCGGTGCTTGAGACGGCGGGGCCCAGCGGAGCGGTGCTTGACAGGAAGGGGCCCAGCGGAGCAGTGCTTGAGACGGCGGGGCCCAGCGGAGCGGTGCTTGACAGGAGGGGCCCAGCGGAGCGGTGCTTGAGACGGCGGGGCCCTGTTCAGCGGTGCCTGTCTTCACGGCGGGGCCCTGTTCAGCGGTGCTCTTCTGCACGGCGGGGCCCTGTTCAGCGGTGCCTGTCTTCACGGCGGGGCCCTGTTCAGCGGTGCCTGTCTTCACGGCGGGGCCCTGTTCAGCGGTGCTCTTCTGCACGGCGGGGCCCTGTTCAGCGGTGCTCTTCTGCACGGCGGGGCCCTGTTCAGCGGTGCTCTTCTGCACGGCGGGGCCCTGTTCAGCGGTGCTCTTCTGCACAGCGGGGCCCTGTTCAGCGGTGCCTGTCTTCACGGCGGGGCACTGTTCAGCTGTGCCTGTCTTCACGGCGGGGCCCTGTTCAGCGGTGCCTGTCTTCACGGCGGGGCCCTGTTCAGCGGTGCCTGTCTTCATGGCGGGCCCTCTTCAGCGGTGCTCTTCCAGGAAGTCTAGGGAGCCAGACCTGGGCTGGACACCCTGATCACTCGCCCTCCGAATGTGCAGTGGCAGGCCCCTTCGGGGACGGAGTCCTGGGCCCTTTGCTGTCGTCCCTTGCAGACGGGATGGGGCTTGCGGGGCCCTCCAGCTCCGCGCTCCTGATGGATGACCTCTCCGCCCTGCTGCCCTTTCGCTCCTTAGATGGGGCTCTCGGGCCCTTGCCTCCCCTGGCTGTTGTGGCAGGTGAAGTGGCCGTTGTTGGCTCCTTGGGGGCAGCCGTCTCAGTCCTCTCACGGCGGCCCTTCACTTTACGTGTCCTCTTGCCTGGGGGTGGGCTGGATGTCCCCTTGCTGCTCAGTGAAGTGTCACTGCCGCCAAAGGGTGGACTCCAGAAGCCATGCACCACTTGGACCCTCGAAGCTGTGCTGGTGGTGGCTGAGGTGCTCTTGGGACTCTTAACTGATGGAGGGGGTGGGTCAGGGGAGGGAAAGAGGTTAAGATTAGAGAGGTAACATTTCTTAGGACCAAGGTAAAGGGTAGGAGTAGTGGTGATGGAAGTGGAGGAAGAGGATGTGGTTGTAGGAGAGTCAGGTGTGCTGTCTTTGGGTGCAGGTGACTGAGGCGTAGGCTGTCGTGAGGTGGTTGGCTGTTGTTTGGGTGTCTGCCTGCGTTTATGTGTCTTGGAAGAGGGGGTGACAGACACAGTGGGAGAGGACACAGGGGACGTGTAGATGGCAGTGGGGGTGGTGACTGCACGTGTGAGGACTGTAGTGGAGGGTGTGCTGTGATGGAAGCACTGGCTGATGGTGGTGTGCATGCAGGTGTTAGTGTAGACGTCACAGGGAGGGAGGAGGGAGACGAGGAGTTGGGGGACACAGAGGTGGTAGTGACTGTTGGAATGTCTGCATCTGGGTGTTGCTGGGGTGAATGCTTGTGTGTCCTGTGGTGCTTGTGTCTGGATGATCTGGCCTTGGGTGTTGAGGTGTGTGCAGGCTGGTCTGATGGTGTGGATGGGATAGGCTGAGGGACAGGAGACAGAGAAAGGGTGGAGGCAGTTAGAAGAGGGAGGCTGGAGACAGGGACAATGGCTGCCGTCAGTGCTGAGGCCAGAGCAGTGAACGATCGTTGATGGGCAGCCTGACCCGAATGAATGCCCTCCAGGTAGGCATTGCTCCGATGCACCTCCCTTTCCACCCCCTGGATGGCATTCAAAAGGGTAGTCTGCCCAACAATGAGCGTCCTCACGAGGTCAATGAGCTCCGCACTGAGGGCAGCAGGGGTAACTGGGGCAGGGGCTGAGGTGCCTGGGGCGAAGGAGACGCCCGCCTTCCTGGGCGAGCGGGCACGGAGCGAAGGCTGAGGGGCTGCTGGGAGGGTGGAGCTGGAGCGCTGGGTGGCGGCTGTACCTGTGGAGGCGGGGGGCCCGGATGTTCCCGCCCCCGCTAGGGAGCTCCCAAACGAGGACCTGTCCGTGTCGCTGGTGTCTTCACCGGTCCCCGTTGTGGTGCTCCCCTCGCCCTCCGGATCACTGGTGCCCTCGGTGTCTGTTCCAGTGCCCACCGGGGCCTTGTGACTTGCAGCTCCCTCGTGCTCCGACGCCAATTCTCCTCCGCCTGATGATGCTGATGCACAAGAAGACAAAGAATAAGGGTGGGGGGAGAAATAATACAAAGTTGAGTGTATGCCTTGTCAATACCGTTGGCGGAGAGGACAGACACAGGTGCCTCATGCACTAAGCCGCAAAATTGGGGTACACTACTCAGTACTTCTGACTAGGCCAACAGGTCTAGGGACAACAGACGCGCACATGGTTGATGCAGGACCATGGATAGCTGTACTTGGCACCCTACAGAGGTGGGGGGCGGGGGCACAGGGCCATGTCTAAGGGAGGGGACTACACTACAGAAAGCGCCCTGGCCTAGTGTCACCCACGGCCCTCCTCCCCCACCCAGACGCCTCAACTGCGCTTAAGGATAGCAGAATGTGCAGGTACTCACCCCCTTGTGTCTGCTGTGATGTCCTCAAGCGCCCATCCAAATCAGGGTAGGCCACCGCCAGGATCCGGGACATCAGGGGGGTCAGGGTACGACTGGCACCCCTCCTAGGTCGGGAGGCCATCCCCAGCAGTGACTCGGCGGTCTTTCGGTTTCCGCGGCGGATGTCCTCCCACCTCTTGTGGCAGTGGGTGCCCCGTCTGGTGTAGACCCCCAGGGCCCGGACTTCCTTGGCGATGGCACGCCAAATGTCGATTTTCTGATGGGCGCTCACGTGTTAGACATGTACAGGGTGGGAAAGAGAAAACGTGAATTTTCGGCATGTTTGGAGTACATGCCCCCCCCTCCCCAACCTTGCCATGTGGCCCATTCTCTCATCTGTCGTGCGTTGCAGTCCTCATTTTCTCCCCACCCCAACAACTTACATCCACCCCACTCCACACAGCCATAACCCATTCAATGTGCACTCAGTGTACTCACCTGTTGGTCTGGAGGACCGTAGAGTAGCGCATACTGGGGGAGGACCCCATCCACTAGTTTCTCCAACTCTTCAGACGTGAAGGCAGGGGCCCTTTCCCCAGTCGCAGCAGCCATTGTCACTTCCAGACCGAGGTCACAGCAGCACTTGCAGTATAGGTCCTCTCCTGTGGATGATCAGGTATCGAGTGATTAGGCAGATAGAAAATGGCGGTCACGGGCGCGGCGGTGCGTACCGCGGCGGTGCGTACCGCGACCGCCGGCGCACATCGTCATTGGCTTCTGAATCCCATAGGGTTCAATGTTAACCAATGCGGTTTCGTATAGCGGTCTTCGACCGCCTACCGCCACGGTGTGCCACGCCAGCGCATTGACCTCACATCCCATTGTCCCACTTCACCGGTCAGGCAGCCGCCATTTCAAGGGCCCACATGGCTTAATTTCAACTGTGTCACACAGGCCTAGGCCTTGCATTGCCACACATCCAAACATAGCCATCCATACCTTTTCGTGTACTGTGCATGCAGTGGTGAACGTACCTGTGACTTGCTTGACTCTGTGCTCCATGTTGTCCTTCCTAGGCACCGTCCGCTGGGACTTGCGAGGAGAAGGATGAATCCTCGCGTGTACCGCCCGCTGGTGGACCTGTCGACAATGGAAGAACGCCACATCATACTACGATACCGGCTTGACCGAGCCACTATACATGAACTGTGTGCCCAGCTGGAGCCAGACCTGATGTCCCCCATCCGCCAACCCACAGGAATTCCCCCTCTAGTGCAGGTTCTGTCAGTCCTCCATTTTTTGGCAAGTGGCTCATTCCAGACAACAGTGGCCATGTCATCTGGAATGTCTCAGCCTATGTTTTCAAAAATCTTGTCTAGAGTGTTGTCTGCCCTGACGAAACACATGCGGCGCTACATTGTATTCCCTGAGGAGGTTGATTTGGCCACTGTGAAGGGTGATTTTTATGCCCTTGGACATATCCCCAACATAATTGGTGCCATTGATGGGACCCATGTGGCTTTAGTACCCCCAAAAGACGATGAGCAGGTGTACAGAAACAGGAAAAGTTACCATTCTATGAACGTCCAGGTGGTCTGTTTGGCTGACCAGTACATCTCCCATGTGAATGCCAAGTTCCCTGGGTCAGTGCATGACGCGTATGTGATGCGAAATAGCAGCATCCCTTATGTGATGGAACAGCTACAGAGACAACGTGTGTGGCTAATTGGTGACTCTGGTTACCCCAACCTGCCTTGGCTATTGACCCCAGTGAGGAATCCCCGGACCAGGGCACAGGAACGGTACAATGAGGCCCATGGGCGAACTAGGAGGGTCATTGAAAGAACCTTTGGCCTCCTGAAGGCCAGGTTTAGGTGCCTACATATGACAGGGGGATCCCTGATGTACTCACCAAAGAAGGTGTGCCAGATCATCGTGGCCTGCTGTATGCTTCACAATCTGGCATTGCGACGTCAGGTGCCCTTCCTGCAGGAGGATGGTCCAGATGGTGGTGTTGAAGCAGCTGTGGAGCCTGCGGAGAGTGAAGAGGAGGAAGACGAAGAGGACGACCCAGACAACAGGGACAGAGTTATCCTACAGTATTTTCAGTAGCACACAGGTAGGATTCACCCACGCCATTTACCATTTAGTGAATGCCCCCTGCATCTTTACTTTCTGTATTTCCCCCCAGTTCTTTTAACCTGAAGTTTACTTTTCCCTTCCCTTTTCAGTGCTGTTTGACCCACTGCGTGACTTCTGCCTGGTTAGCCCATGGACTAATGCTTATTGACATCGGTATGTTGTCCACACATATATAACAGAACATTATTGATAAGTAATGTGTTATACATTTGTAAATAATACAGGCTGACTCCAGAATGATTTATGTGCAATGAGTGATTTATTTTTAGTGCTATATTTTGGTACATGGTATTAAACGGTGAAGGGTGAGGGTGGAGTTATGTCCATGGCAGAGTCCAGTTCTCGGTCGCACAGGTGCATTGTTCATATGGCAGTGGAAGGATGGAGCAGGGGCAGTTCAAGGTTGGACAGGGTGACACTGTGGGACAGTGGAATGACATCCGGGGGGATATTAGACTGGCGGGGGTCTTGGCATCCTACTCTGTCTTCCTTTGAGATCTCAGGTTCCTCTTGCGGGGTGGTTGTTCTTCAGCAGGAGGTGGGGTTCTGGTGGCCCGTCGTTCTGTGGGGGCCTCCTGACCACTAGCGCCGGCGGAGGTGGTAGGCTGTTCCTGGCTAGTGGCAGGGGCCCTTTGCGGTACCACATGGTCCCGCAATGTGGTTTCAATGCGGTTTAGGGCCTGGACTATGGTCCCCATTGCGGTAGCGATGGCCCGGAGTTCATTGCTGAACCCCATGTACCGTTCCTCCTGCTGTGCCTGGATCTCGGTGAACCTGGCCAGTACCGTCGCCATCGTCTCCTGGGAGTGATGATACGCTCCCATGATGGTGGTGAGGGCCTCTTGGAGAGTCGGTTCCCTGGGCCTGTCCTCCCCCCCTGTCGCACAGCAGCCCTCCCAGTTGCCCTGTTTCCCCGGGCCTCTGTCCCCTGGACGGTGTGCCCACTACCACTGCCCCCAGGTCCCTGTTGTTGTTGGGGTGTTGGGTCAGCCTGGGTGCCCTGTAGTGGCGGACACACCGCTGATTGATGCGTCCACGGGACAGAGGCATGGGCCCGCTGGGTGGGAGCTGTGCTGGTGTTCCCAGGGGGGTTTGGGTCTGCTGTGGCCTGTGTGTGGGGAACCAACTGTCCAGAGGTCCCCGATGGTCCGGGCTGGTCGTCAGGTTCAAGGTCGACAGAGCTGCTGTCCTCGCTGGGGGCCTGTTCTGGGGGTGGGATGGACATCTCTGGACCCTCCGTGGCAGTGTGTTGTCGTTCGGGCCCTGCAGGGGTAAAGGAGTATGGTTATTGTTTCTGTGTGTGCCATGGCGTGCATTTTGGGTGCCCTTGTCCCCCAGTGCTGGGATTCCCTTGTGGGAGGTGTTGTGAGGGTTGGGGGGGGTGTATGGGTATGTGCAATGGTCATGCTTCGGTGGTGGCTGTCTATGGTTTGTGTTGGCATTCAGGGGTTGGTGTTGTTTAGGGTGGGTTGTGCTGGTGAGACATTGGCAGGGAGGTTATGTGCTGGGGGGTGAGATTGGGGGTGAGGGGGGGGTTGGCATGCTCGTGTTTGGGGGGGGTGAAGTAGTTGAGATTCTACTTACCAGAGTCCATTCCTCCTCCTACTCCAGCGAGGCCATCAGGATGCAGGATGTTTACCACCTCTTGCTCCCATGCTGTGAATTGGGGTGGGGTGGGTGGGGGTCCGCCGCCAGTCTTCTGCACAGCGATGTTGTGCCTGGAGATCATCGAGCGCACCTTCCCTCGTAGGTCGTTCCATCGCTTTCTGATATCTTCCCGATTTCTGGGATGCTGTCCCACAGCGTTGACCCTGTCTACGATCCTTTGCCATAGTTCAGCCTTCCTTGCTATGGTGGTGTGCTGCACCTGTGTACCGAAGAGCTGGGGCTCAATCCTCATGATTTCCTCAACCATGACCCGGAGTTCTTGGTCCGAAAACCTTGGGTGTCTTTGGGGTGCCATGGGGTGGTGTGGATGAGGTGTGGGGTGGTGTTTGTGGTGATGTGCATGGTGATATGTGGTGATGTGTGCGTAGATGTGGTGTGGGTGATGAAGTTGTGTTCCTGTGTGTGTTGGGGTTTTCTAATGCTGTGCTCGCTATCGCTATCTCTCGCTCTCGCTCTCGCCTTCGCTCCGATTTCCAACTAGTGGGGGTTTGTGGGTGATGTGGGTGTGTGTTTTATAGTTGATTGGATGTGTGGGAGCGTTGTTTGTATGTGTGTCAGGTGTGCGTATTTCAAAATGTCCAATGTGGCAGTGTTTTGGAGCTGTGTGTGTATTTTGAGCGCGGCGGTGTGTACCGCCAATGGAATACCGCGGTTGAAAGACCGCCGCGTGGATTCGTGGGTCAGAATGGCATGGGCGTGTTTGTGTTGGCGTGACGGTGGAGGTTTGGTCATCTCCAGTTTTCCGCGGCCCGCTGATGTGGCGGCCTTCCTTGGATGTCGGATTTTTGGCGGTTTCACAGTTGGTGGTCAGAATGACCGTGGCGGTCTACCGCGGCCGCGGCGGTAGTATGGCGGACTTCTGACCGGTGGTAAGGGCCTTTTACCGTCGAGGTCAGAATGACCCCCTCAGTGTATTATGAAGGGTATATTTTTTAACACTTTCCAGCATTTACTATAAGGTAAGCAGTTTTAGAGTTGCAATAGTAATTTATACTTCGATTAGTATTGTGCATTTACTGTGATATAAGTAGTGTATGGATTTGGAATACTTATTTTGCACTTTAGATACTGTGTAGTACCTTTTCTGAGATAAGTATTAATTGGTGTAGTAATAATAAATGTGACCTTGTTTGTAGTGTAGATATCGTACCTGTAGGTTGTTGTTTAGGTATTTACACATCATAGTTACTAATTTATATTATCCTTACTTTTCTTTTCTGGTCAGCTGTTTGGTTTTGAAGATAGTGGTTTTTGCATTGTTGACGATCTTGTGTAGTGGTATTTTTTTGGTGAATCTGAAAAAAAAATGTTTATTAGTATTCTCTTTAGTAATTTATATTTATAGTTTAGTTAGTTTTAAACACTTTTGATAACGGAAGTATTAATTGGAGATAGTCTCCTGCATTTATGTTTCAGAGTCATTGATTAGTATCTATTTAGAAGTAAGTGTATAGTTGTTTGTTACTTTCCACGTGATTTGATGTATTGTTTGAGTGAGGTAGAAATAGTATTTTTGTTTACAAATTGGTATTTTGCCACTGCTTTGAGTTAAGTTTGTAGAGGATGTATAATACATATATGGAATTTTTAGTGCTGTTCACCATTTACTTTCGCATATTTAGTAGTGCTAAAATACCATATTTGTCTATGTCTATAAGAAAGCCTGTTTTGATAATGAGCAGCTTGAGGGGACAATTGTGCAGTGTCTTAATGCACAGATTAGGTAAGTGATAAATAGATTAAGATTCTGTTGAGGCATGATAAAAGGTGTAGGGGGAACCTATGTACTATCCCTTTTAGAAACCTATTTAAAATAGGGCACTTAAACAAAGAGGGCTGGTCAGACAGTCGTAGAAAAATGGAGAAAGCAGATAGATAGCCCTTAAGAGGAGACCCCTGGTTGGCAAGATAAAGAACGAAAAGAAGATTAGGAGAGGGAGAAGCAGAAAGAGGATTTAATAAGTTTTCTGTACAATATTTTCACATTTTTGCTAATGGCAGCGTTATAACATTTTTGTGGAGGAAAGCTTGAGTGCCAAGAGAATATTACAGACTTTGGGAGGAAGGTATTTTGAAGTGGTTTTCTGTTAATTGTATCTGTATTTGGTATGTATAAAGAAACAGAAAATAGTGTTGTAATTTAAGTTTACTTTATGTTTTTATGCATGAACACATTATAAATTTAGATTAATTATTTTTTAATGTTTTCCCTGTAATAGTAAAGTTTGTGCTAGGTAGTATGTAGTTTTATATTTTATTTGGTAGGTTCAGTTAGTTTTGTTTGTGTGCAAGTGAATTTAATTGAATGTTTTTTTTGGAAAGTACATAGAAACATTTTTAAATTCATTTTATATAGTTGTATTCATTTTTTTCTGGAAAAAAAAGCGGAAATTACCTTTGCTTTTTAAACTATTTTCTTTGCTTTTAGTTCACTACTCTGTAGTGTATATCTTTAATTTTAAAGACATATATTCAAATTTATTTTTTCGTATTTTGGCTCTTGTTTTGTTAATTCATTATTATTTGGGTATTTTCGATAAATAATTTACCTGTTACATACAGTAGATGGCACTCTTACATTCAATTTTAATCGCTGTGTCTTCGTTCTCATACACACGTCTTCTCTGTATGGTGTTCTGTGTAACACTGAACCTAAAATGGTGGACGGCTGCATATGTGTTTATATTCGTGTTTGAAGTGTGAAATTAAAAGATAGAACGTGTTTTCGACATTTATTTTATTGTATATATTGATATGTCTGGACATATATTTATTTTTTGGGATTACTGTTTGTGCAATTTTCATTGGTTTCCCGTTCTCCTAGGTGTTGTTTGGAGAGGAGAAATACTTCTTGGGGGCTGTAAACAGTGTTGTAGGACTATGTGTTTATGCTGTGTTCTTTTTTTTATGAAGTCCGTTTTATGTGTTTGTTTAAAAATGTTATTTTTTTCTGTAAATGAAGATTGCATTGTTTGTTTAGAAATTGAAATTATTTTTTTTAATTTGTTTTTAGTTTAGACAGCGTTTTTTTAATTTTCGTAGTTTGTTTTGATGTATTGTTGGGGTTCCGGTGTTCGTTCTAGTTGATGTCGTTGTTTAGGTGTCTTACTGTTTGAGAGGATTTTGTCGTTGTTGAGACGTCGTTGTAAAAAAAGTCGTTGTTTAGGTTTTATTGTGGTTCTGCAGTAGTTGTTTAGATCGTTGTTGTTTAGGCAGTAGTTGTTCCATCGTATATTCGGTTTGCCGGCATCTGGAAATGGTCTATGAGTGACTCTGGTGAGATGCTGAGCAAAGGGAAAATTAGTACCCGAACCTCTAAAGCTCAGCAGCAAATCAGCCCCATCACTTTCCTTGAAAATATGAGGGGAGCTAGCATGGCAAAAAAGGAACAAAGCAAACAGAACGTGGTTAATAAACAAAATGGCAACTAGACTTGGAAAGATAGGGAAAAAGATACAAACCATTATTAAAGTCTATCTCAGGTATACAATTAGAATTGTAATAGATGCCTCACCCACTACTACTAACATGCTTCATCGTCAGTGCTTATCTACACCATGGTAGGATGATACCACCAGAGCACACTCAACCAGAATTGGGAGTTCTTAAATAAAGCATTTCACTGGATAGAAACAGGGATCCAGGAAGTAAGAAGACAGTTAAAAATACCTCTCGGTAAACTCAAAGGAGATTCCTTTTATTCTAGGGTACAGAGGATAGAAGTGTTTTTTTTGGGGGGAAATTAGCATCCCATAAAGCCTTTCATTAGGCCAACATGATTCAGCCTTCACCAGGAGTCCATCTCTATCTGGAGCCTTCATCAGGGCTACCAAACTGCTCATGTCTGTCTGCTCATGTGCTCCATGCATAGCTGTGAGGCCTAGTGCTCTCACCTGAACTAGAAGTGACTTCTAGTTTGGAAGTACCTGTAAAAACACAAGACAAATCAAGAAAATAGAGGGGAATCAATGAATAGTGGTTATGCATTACTGTAATACCAATCATGCCATTGGTCATGAGAAGGTGTTCCTGTTCTATAAATACAAAAGAGTTGTTTACCACTAACAAGGAAAGAAAACTAAAGGGCTACTTTGGCCCATCCTACAGACACCAAGGGCCCTATTATGAGTCTGGCGGTTCAAAGACCGCCAGATTCCCAGGTGGAGATCACACACCCATGGCTGTGGCGGTCCAACCTCCACATTACAACCCTGGTGGTTGGAGCACCAAAAGACTGCTGTCTCTCTGCTAGGATCTTTGATCCAGACGGGATGACAGTGGTTGTGGTTGTAGTCAGCCAGGGAAGTGTTGAAGTCAGCACTGTCATGCTGATTACAACTATGTTCTCCGCTAGCCTTTCATGGCAGTTCAACCCCCATGAAAAGACTGGCAGAGAACAAATGCTGGGGACCTTGTCTTGGGCAGTGGAGGGGACCTCTCCTCAGCAGCATCAGAATGTGCACTGTCTGCTTAGCTAAGACGGCCCCGTGTGACAGGATTGAACTCAGCTCTATGTGGAGCCGAGTCCAGTGCTGCTGCATGATTTCCACTAGGTTTTCCCAGTGGGGAATTCATAATGGGACCGGTAGGGAGCCTGCCAGCACTGTGACGGTTTCTTCATCAGGAGTTTGGAGGTTGGCTTTTTCCATCTGCCAAACTCACAATCAGCCCATAATTTCTTAAGAATAAAGGCTTCAGATATGCAAGGGAACTTCACTATGGTCCCAATTTCCCAACCGTGGTGTTCTAAAAATGTACCATCTTTTAAAAGAACTCATGTCGTGTAACACAGTAAACCTGCTGTAAAGCTACCATATGTGTGTGTGCCACAGCAAACCAGCTGTAAAGCTGTCAAGCATGTGTGTGCATGCATAAGTCACTTGTGAAGCATCTTCCCAGTGCATACACATTCACAACTCATTCACAAGACAGGTTTCCAATGACACTTCCACACCTTACCCTATGATTGGGTGGTTCAGGAATCATGCATGTCTGGTGAACGGTATTGTCCTGCAGTCAAACACTTAAGACAATACATTGTAACAGTGTATCACCAAACTTTAGTAGCCTTGCATAGTCATTGATAGCAATCATATTTAGTTTCATAAATATTATTCTTATAGCTAAAGGCAATGCTCTTAATCTTGGCTATATACTGAAGCACTATTATGTCCCAATTACCCATCGCCAGAAAATACATTTGTATTCAGTTCTTACTTGTAAACTGCTATAGTCACAGAGAAATCCATGAAGAATACGCACATCACATGCCCTTTTCTCATTTGTCCTACATCTACTGCCATCTTGGCAGGGACATGAATAATAGCTTCTAGATACTTGGACAAAATAGTAAAAGCTCCTGCTAAGCTTCGAGAATTTTATATATTTAGGTCACTATTTAGTAGTAGTGACTACCCTTCTTGATAAACACAATGGGGACCCATCACAAAGGTCCTGCCAAAGTAATTTACATTAAGGCTAAATGGCCACCTGAGTTGTAACAAATGAAGCATATTGCTGTTCGTTTGTATTGCTTTAAAATGCCTGGATAGCATAGTCAAAGCTGCTGCCAAGGTTGAGGAAGTTAATGTTTCAAGGTTAAAACATGATAAAAATGACTCTCTTTGTTGATAAACAAAGTGTCAACCCATTTCAAAGCACTGGCCAAGGAATTTCACATAAGTATCTAGTTGTTATCAGAGTCGTAAAGAATGAAGCAAATTGCTTCCCGAGTCCTGCAGACTCCAGGTCAGAGTTTCCAAGGCTACGGGTGGCTGAATGTGGCATGGCGAATGACTTGCATGCACCTGTGACCACCGGGCATTCTGGGTAATGTGGTCGAGCAGTTTTTTAAAGGCCAATCATGTTGTAGTTCTAAATATTTTGTGCTGCTGTGGTATTTTTACATTGTTTTAAAAGCTTTGTGAAATGCTCCCGTTTAAGAGATTGATTAAAATACTGCAGGCAAATACATAAAACAGAAGAGGCAAGTGATGCACATGACCTTCAAATCACTAAGCCTTCTAGGAATTGATGTACAGTCATTCTTCGTCCATGGTTATCATGTCTATTTAGACAGGCTCATATCATTTTTTGTTATAAAAAACATACACTTCATAGTGGTGAAAAGTTAAGAATATCTAAATGCAGTGACATCCTCCAACTTCCACAACCTCTGCATGCTATGGAAGCTCAAATGTAACCCCACTGAAACCAGAAAAAGATTCATCCAAGCCATCATCACCAGCAGACTAGACTACAGAAATGCTCTCTACATCAGACTCCCCGCCCAGCTCCTCCACCACCTCCAGACCTTCCAGAATGCAGCAGCGAGACTCGTCCTAGGCCTTCCCAGAAGAACCTACATCATCCCCACCTCAAAATTCTAGACTGGCTGTCAGTGCACAAGAGGTACAAATTAAAAGTTTTCACCATTGTCTAGGAAGCCCTCCACAACATCAGACCTAAACCTATCATCTGCAGACTCTTCTTCCATCAGCCAACCAGGAAGCTATGATCGGCAATCCTCACCGATGTCCCAAGAGTCCAACGCAGCCACTGCGGAGGGCACTCCTTCTCCTAACTGGCTGTCAAGAACTGAAACAACCTTTCCCCAACCGCAGCACCTCGCACACCCTCCTCAACCTCAGGAAAAAACTAAATACATGGCTCTTTATGGAGTAGGTCATAGACACAGTGACAACCCTGAGTGCCCCGATACCCCCCTGAGCTGATAAGCCACACTTTACAAATACACTGGTTGATTGTTTGATTGATTGATTGATATGCACATTCTCATGGAACCTTCAAGGGGTGGATTTGATTAGGGATACAGTCTGTATGAATGTTTACGAGTTTTGTGATTAAAGGAGCAGAAATTATAACTTTGAGTTATAACTATTACTTTTGAATTTCCAATGTTTGTGTAGTTTAAGTTTGTTTAGTATGCACAATCGTTAAAAACGTTTTCTTATCTAAGGTTTGTGTAGTTTATGTGTTTTTAGTATGCAAATAATAAATTACACTTTCCAACTATAACTTGTCATCACACTTTGTTTTTTTTCAATGATTTTATATGTTTTTTTTTGTTTTGAAAAATTGGATTCTAAATATATAATGCAATTTTACAGTGAAGTGGGGTACAGTGAAGTGGAGTAGAGTAAAGTGGGGAAGGGAAGAGTAGAGTAGTGAACAGTAAAGAAGCATACAGTAGTGTGACTTACAATGAAGTCTTGTAGATAGAAGTGGGGTAGAGTAGAGGTGGTACATTTGAGTGGTGTACAGCAGAGTGTGACATAAAATTAAAACAGAATGAAAATGTGATTGTAAATTTCTCAAATCATGAGTTGACATCACAAGAAAAGACTCTCTTAAATAAAGGTTTAACATTCTGTCCAGAAATGCATTATGACTATGTGGAAAAAAGAATTGATCTGTATAAATTTGTGCAGAAATTAAAATTGGCCAATCTTTTTAAAAAAAATGCCTCTAGAGACCTTGTAGATACTGACCATGAGGCATCCATTTCCAATTTAATTATTGAACAGAAGTATGATATTAAAACAGCTTATGATCTGATACACAATCTTGAAGATCATGAGATATCGGAGACTCAAATCCTTGAGGAATTAGGAATAGATACAAGATAACACTGCTATACTAACTTTAAGCCCCAATCCAAATTTTGCCTGACACTTTCACCAGGCAATAGAATTGATACATTCCATGATTTGGTGGTGGAAGAATTAGACAAATTGAAAAAGATTAAAAATACCAAAAATGAAAATATTACATTGCAAGAATAGAAAGCTCTTAAGGAACTTATGGAAAATTAAAACCTGGACATAAAACCAGCTGATAAGGGGGGTAACATAGTGATCATGGAGAAACAACAATACATGGAGGAAGCATATCGACAACTAAATGTAAATAATCACCATTTTAAATTAGATAAGAACCCCCTAAACAAACTTACCTTGGAGCTAAATCAATATCTGGATATATGGCATAAGGAGGGCTTATTGAATGATTGGCAGAGAGTGTTTTTGAGTAATGAAAGCCCTATTGTACCTACAATATACTTTCTCACAAAAATACATAAGAGTCTCATTAAACCACGGGACGTCCAATTATATCCAGCTGTGGATCACTTTATGAGAATGTCTCAACATATGTGGACAATCTTTTGCCTCCAATGGTATCTAATCTTAGCTCATATATCAAAGTCACAGGTGACTTTTTTGAGAGTTCTGGCTGGGATTGGATGGGAGGAGTGCTATAAACTGGTTACTATAGATGTAGTGCCCTTATATACATCTATTAGCCATGAGGTAGGGCTAACAGTGGTACACTACTTCTTACAACAACGTGATATTGGTAAGTTGAAGCACTCACAAATGCTTTTGAAAATGATCGATCTATCATTGAGAAATAATATCTTTCTGTTCAACCACCAATTGTATGCCCAAATTTGTGGGACAGCGATGGCTGTTTCCTTTTCACCTAGTTATGCAAATCTCACAGTGGGCTGGTGGGAGAAACATGTGGCTTGGGGAGAAGAGAATGAGGAGTTTGAAGAAAAAGCAATCATTTGGCTGAGGTATATAGATGATCTCTTCATTATTTGGAATGGAACAGAGAGAGAATTTGTGCAGTACTTTGAAAAATTTAACCAAAATGAGTTGGGTTTACAATTTACTTACAACATGAGCATAAATTGTATCCAATTTTTGGATGTACAAGTTTACATAGAAAACAACAAAATAGAGACCACTCTGTTTCGAAAGCAACATCAATAAGTAGTATATTGCAAGGAGATAGTTTCCATCCAATGTCACTTAAGAGGAGCACACCATATGGTGAACTTATTAGGATCAAATGAAATTCCTCTACTGAACAAGAAATGGAGAAAAGGTTTATTGAAACAAGACAGAGATTTATTCAGAGAAAACATAAATATAAAGATATCAGATCTGGAGAACAAAAAGCAAGATCTCGGGCAAGGGAAGAAATATTAAATAAACCAACGATTGATGCAACAAAGGATGGGAGAAATATCAGACTGGAAATGACATACAGCAAAGAGAATAATCTAATCCTAAATATTTTGAATAAATACTGGGATGTGTTAAGGAACCAGATGTTGGAAAAATGATTGGAGACAGACCAATGGTAACATGTAAAAAGGTACCTTCTCTACAAGATCTATTAGTAAATAGTCATTTTCAAATGAAGAAATCGCTAAATTGGCTAACAGCTCAGACAACTGGGTTTGTATGTTGCAAGAAGTGTAAAGCATGCCGTATAGGGATCAATATGAGAGAATTCTCAGATCATCGTGGCAACAAATTGGTGATTAACAAAAGGATTATATGCAACACAACCCATGTGGTGTATATTATAGAATGTTTCTGTGGCTTACGTTATGTGGGAAGCACGATTTGCCCCCTAAAGAAACGTATTCTGGAACACATAAGAGCTGTACAAAATAAGGATATGACATATGCCATCGAGAAATCAAATTGAGATGCCTGGAATCACGATTTATAATCCAGCTCAAAACTGAGACCCCGAGGGGTCCCAAAGCGGATGAGGAACTCCACTATCACCTTTAATTGAGTGCTTTGAAACAGACATGTATGAACAGTCAATATGTGGATATCAAATTGAATATATGAGAATATGAATAGACTGTGACTAACAATTGTGAATAATAGTTAATTTCTTCTCTGGGCTCTATGCCAAGTCTATTGATTACTATATAACAAGCAGAACCCTCTCATTTTCTTCCTCCTCTTCTCTTTCCAATTTGCATATGAATCAGCTTTCAACAATACTTTCTTTGAATTCTCTTGTATTTTGTTTGGTTTGCATGCACTTTTAATATGGTTTCATTGGGGATTATATCGTTTTTTGGGGATATATGGTTTTAAAGGTCACTACATGTCCCATAATGCACTATACATGTTAGAGGTCACAAACTGTAAATAACAAACATAGAAGAAATACTATGGACTGTCAACAAGACCGGGAGGTCGAAACACATTGGTGGTGATGGTTGGTGATGCACATAATTGATTAAACAGCAAAGAAAACTTTCCTGGAGTGTAGCGTTATAACTGATTTCAGTTTTGTTTTGAAATTAATTGGGAGGAAGGATCCATTCCTCATGCTGGCACCAGCATGATATGCGCGCCACAATAAGGACCATTTGTTGTAATATATATATATATATATATATTTATTCACTCTACCCCACTTCCTCTACACCACTCTTCTCTATGCCACTCTACACCACGACACACCATTCTACCCCACTTTACTTTATGACACTCTTTTGTATGCTGTATCATCTCCTCTCTATGCCACTTCACTGTGCCCCACATCTCTCTTCCTGACTTCATTGTACGCCATTCTAGTGTACACCACTGCACTCTACCCCACTTCACTCTACTCAACTTCACTCTACTCCACTTCACTCTATGCTACTCTACTATATGGCACTCTATTCAACTCTTCTTGACTTCACTTCATTTGGCTCCACTTCACTGTAATTTTATATAATAAGTAGGCCCAGGTGGAAAAGTTCACTTTGTTCACAGAGTTTAAAGAAATTCAGACACCCCATGCTACGTGGAGTAACACAGAGTTCCCTAAATTACGCAATCTGGTGCTTGGTGGACTTTTTTTTCTGTTAGTGTGCATGAGAATTGTTTTTGGCATGTGCTAGCGAGTGCTACAATACTCACAGGCTGCTTGTGAGCATGGACGAGGTTTTGTGCTTGTTAGAGAGGCTTTGAGCCACAATGTTGACATTATAGTGCCGCTTGCTAGTGACCACTTGTACACCTCGAGCAGATTCTTTACTCGAGAAGCGGCACGAGAAGCAGTTAAATCTATTCTTAAAGGCATTTTCAAGTGGATTTTCAACTCCAACAGATTGTTCAAGTTCTTTTTACTGTGAGAAACCCTTTCTTTGTTTTACATTTTTTCCCAACAGGAAGGAAGTGACAGAGAGACTTCGGATTTAAGGACTTTGTTTTTGTAATATGAAACAGGTAAGTTAAAAAACTATGGTTTAAAAGTGTTGATTGTTTGATAAAGCATACAGTAGTATTTCTTTGTGCTTTTATTTGATGTTTAAATTTTATTGTGGTGGGTGGTCCGAAGTGTCAATAGGGGGCTAGTTATTTTTTTGCATTTCATTTTGCACCTTTTATTAAGGAAAAATGTTGCACAGTTCAGAACCTTTTCTCCATGTTTGTTACATTTTCAATACTCCTTTTACTATGTGACTTAGGGGGTCATTCTGACCTCGGCGGAAAAAGGCGCTTACCGCCGGCCAGAAGGCCGCCATAACACCGCCGCAGCCGCGGTAAACCGCCACGGTCATTCTGACCCGCAACTGGCAAACCGCCGAAAACCCGACATCCTCAAAAATCTGCCACACCAAAGGTCAGCGAAAAAATGGCGCCGACCAAACCTCCACCGTAGCGCCAACAGAAATACGCCCATACCATTCCGACCCACAAATCCACGCGGCGGTCTTTCAAACGCGGTATTCCATTGGCGGTACACACCGCCGCGGTCAAAATACACACACACATAGAAAACTCAGCCACATTGGTCAGTTCGAAATACACACACCTGATACACATACTAACACCACTCCCACACACCCAACACAATATAAAACACACACCCACATCACCCACAAGCCCCTATGACCCAAAATCATTGACGAAGGCTAGAGACAGAGCACAGAATAGAGAATCCCACAACACAGAGGCACATAACACCATCACCCACACAGAATCCACGCACCAAACACCACACACCACCACACGCACCACACTCATCACCACAAACGCCACCCCACACCTCAACCACACCACCCCATGGCACCCCAAAGACACCCCAGGTTCAGTGACGCCGAACTCAGGGTCATGGTGGAGGAAATAGTCCGTGTAGAGCCCCAGCTCTTCGGGGCACAGGTGCAGCACACCACAATTGCCAGGAAGATGGAGCTATGGCAAAGGATAGTGGACAGGGTTAAAGCGGTGGGACAGCATCCACGCAATCGGGAGGACATCAGGAAGAGATGGAACGACCTACGGGGGAAGGTGCGTTTCATGGTATCAAGGCACAACATAGCGGTGCAGAAGACTGGCGGCGGACCCCCACCTACTCCCCCAGAATTTACCACGTGGGAGGAGGAAGTCTTGCACATCCTGCATCCTGAGGGCCTCGCAGGAGTAGGCGGAGGAATGGACTCTGGTAAGGCAAATCTTCACTACTGCTTCCCACCCCCACCCCACCTGCATGCCAAATCATACCCCCACCCTCACCCCCTCCCCCATCACACCAACCCCTAGCAAAAGCCTCACCATCACAACCCACCCATCCCAACACCAAGCCCTGCATGCGACCCCAAAGCATGGACACCCATCACCAAAGCATGCCCACTGCACACACACATCACCCCCACAAACCACCCTCACAAAAGCCCCCACAAGGAAATGCCTGCACATGGGTACACAGACATCCACCCATCACACGAAATGCCACACACAGAAGCAATAACCATACCTTTATACCCCTGCAGGCACGAACGCCACCACACCGCCACGGAGGGTCCAGAGATGTCCATCCCACCCCCAGAAGAGGCCCCCAGCGATGACAGCAGCTCTGTCTCCCTGGAGCCAGACGACCAGCCCGGCCCATCGGGGACCTCTGGACAGTCGGTTCCCCAAAGACAGCCACAGGCTACACCAGACCCAACCCCCTCTGGGAACACCAGGACAGCTCCCACCCAGCAGGCCCATGCCTCTGTCTCCAGGGCACGTAAATCAGCGGTGTGTCCACCACTACAGGGCACCCAGGTTGACCCTCCACCCCAACAACAACAGGGACCTGGGGGCAATGGTAGTGGGCACACCGTTCAGGGGACAGAGGCCCAGGAACACAGGGGAACTGGGAGGGCTGCTGTGCGACAGGGGGGGGACAGGCCCGGGGAACCGACTCTCCAAGAGGCCCTCTCGTCCATCATGGGAGCATACCACCGCTCCCAGGAGACGATGGCGACGGTATTGGCCCGGTTCCAGGAGATCCAGGAACTGCAGGAGGAACGGTACATGGGGTTTAGGGAGGAACTGAGGAACATCGGTTCCACAATGGGGACCATCGTCCTGGCCCTTACCCAGATCGTCACCACATTGCGGGACCATATGGCACCCCAAAGGGCCCCTGTCACTAGCCCAGGCCAGGAACAGCCTACCACCTCCGCCGGCGCTAGTGGACAGGAGGCCCCCACAAAACGACAGGCCACCAGAACCCCACCTCCTGCAGAAGAAGAACCACCCCGCAAGCGGAACCTGAGATCTCACAAGAAGACAGAGTAGGATTGCAAGACTTGCCAGCCTAAGATACCCCCTGATGTCATCCCACTGTCCCACATTGTCACCCTGTCCAACATTGAACTGCCCCTGCTCCATCCTTCCACAGGCATATGGACAATGCACCTGTGAGACTGAGAACTGGACTCTGCCATGGACATTACTCCACCCCCACCCATCCCCGCTTCCCAATCATTTACCTATATGTAGCACTTAAAATAAATCACTTATTCCACTTAAATAAACAGGAGTCTGCTTGTATTCTTAACAAATGTATTACACATAACGGTTCAATAATGTCCAGTTACTTTGTGATGACAACATACCAATTTCAATAAGCTTTAGTCCATGGGCAAACAAAGCTGAAGTCAGGCAGTGGGTCATACAGCTCTGAAAAGGGAAGTGAAAGTCACAAATCAGTTAACCGGAACTGGGGGGAAACACAGACAGTGGATACGCATGAGGCCTCAAGTAAATGTAAATTGGGGTGGCTGTTTCTTACCTGTGTGCTACTGAAAGTATTGTTGTATGACTGTATCCCTGTTGTCCGTGTCGTCCCCGTCGTCTTCCTCCTCTTCACTCTCCACAGGCTCCACAGCTGCAACAACACCACCATCTGGACCATCCTCTTGCAGAAAAGGCACCTGGCGTCGCAATGCAAGATTGTGAAGCATACAGCAGGCCACGATGATCTGGCACACCTTCTTTGGTGAGTAAATTTGGGATCCCCCTGTCATATGCAGGCACCTAAACCTGGCCTTCAGGACCCCGAAGGTCCTTTCTATGATCCTCCTAGATCGCCCATGGGCCTCATTGTACCGTTCCTCTGCCCTGGTCCGGGGATTCCTCACTGGGGTCAGTAGCCACGACAGGTTGGGGTAACCAGAGTCACCAATTAGCCACACACGGTGTCTCTGTAGCTGTTCCATCACATAAGGGATGCTGCTATTTCGCATGACATACGCGTCATGCACTGACCCAGGGAACTTGGCATTTACATGGGAGATGTACTGGTCAGCCAAACAGACCACCTGGACATTCATCGAATGATAACTTTTTCTGTTTCGGTACACCTGCTCACTGTCTTTGGGGGGAACCAAAGCCACATGGGTCCCATCAATGGCCCCAATGATGTTGGGGATATGTCCAAGGGTATAGAAATCACCCTTCACTGTAGCCAATTCGCCCACCTCAGGGAAAATAATGTAGCTCTGCATGTATTTCATCAGGGCAGACAACACTCTGGACAAAACCTTAGAAAACATAGGCTGAGACATCCCAGATGATATGGCCACTGTTGTCTGAAAAGACCCACTTGCCAAAAAATGGAGTACTGACAGAACCTGCACCAGAGGGGGAATCCCTGTGGGTTGGCGGATGGGGGACATCAGGTCTGGCTCCAGCTGGGCACATAGTTCATGTATAGTTGCTCTGTGAAGCCGGTATGTAAGTATGTTATGTCGTTCTTCCATTGTCGACAGGTCCACCAGCGGTCGGTACACGGGAGGATTCATCCTTCTCCTCGCAAGTCCCAGTGGACGGTGCCTAGGAAGGACAACATGGAGCACAGAGTCAAGCAACCCACAGGTTCGTTCACACAGCTTGCACAGTACACGAATCGCTATGCATGGAACGGCTTGTATGAGTGGCAATGCAAGGCCTAGGCCTGTGTGACGCAGTAGAAATCATGCCATGTGGGCCCTTGAAATGGCGGCTGCCTGACCTGTGAAGTGTGACAGTGGGATGTGAGGTCACTGCGCTGGCGTGGCACACCGTGGCGGCAGGCGGTCGAAGACCGCGGCGCAAAGCAGCATTGGTTAACATTGAACCCTATGGGTCTCAGGAGCCAATGACGATGTGCGCCGGCAGTCGCGGTACGCACCGCCGCGGTACGCACCGCCGCGGACGTGACCGCCATTTTCTATCTGATTAATCACTCGAGACCTGATCATCCACAGGAGAGGACCTATACTGCAAGTGCTGCTGTGACCTCGGTCTGGGAGATACAATGGCTGCTGCGACTGAGGAAAGGGCCCCTGCCTTCACTGCCGAAGAATTGGAGAAACTTGTTGATGGGGTCCTCCCCCAGTATGCGCTACTCTACGGTCCTCCAGACCAACAGGTTAGTACACAGGGTGCACGTTGAATGGGCTATGCCTGTGTTGAGTGGGGTGTATGTAAGATGGTGGGGAGGGTAGCGAATGAGGAGTGCAACGCACGAAAGATGACAGCATGTGCCACATGGCAAGGTTGGGGAGGGGGGGCCACTCATATTGACCAGGCAGAAAACTGATGCGATTTCCTTTACCACCCTGTACATGTCACATAGGTCAGCGCCCATCAGAAGATCGACATTTGGCGTGCCATCGCCAAGGACGTCCGGGCCCTGGGGGTCCACAACAGACGGGGCACCCACTGCCGAAAGAGGTGGGAGGACATCCGCCGCGGGACCAGAAAGACCGCCGAGTCTCTGCTGGGGATGGCCTCCCAAGGTAGGAGGGGTGCCAGCCGCCAATTGAGCCCCCTGATGTCCCGGATCCTGGCGGTGGCCTACCCCGATTTGGATGGGCGCGTGAGGACATCACAGCAGACACAAGGGGGTGAGTATCAGCACATTCTGCTATCTTTGCGTGCAGTGAAGGTGTCTGGGTGGAGGAGGAGGGCTGTGGCTATCTCTAGGCCAGGGCGCATTCTGTAGGCTAGGCCCCTCCGTTAGACACGGCCCTGTGCCCCCGCCCCCCACCTCTGTAGGGTGCCAAGTACAGCTATCCATGGTCCGGCCTCACCCATGTGTGCATTTGTCGTCCATAGACCCGTAGGCCTAGTCACAATAACTGAGTAGTGTACCCCCATTGCGCGGCCTAGTTCAGGGGGCTTCTGTGTCTGTCCTCTCCGACAATGGTGTTGCCAATGCATGCACTCAACCTGTCTTCATTTCTCCCCCCCCCATTTTCTTTGTCTTCCTGTTCATGTGTGCATTAGCATCATCAGGCGGAGGAGAAGTGGCATCGGTGCACGAGGGAGCTGCATCTCACATGGGCCCGGAGGGCCATACAACAGACTCCGAGTACACCAGTGAGACGGAGGGCGAGTGGAGCTCCACAACGGGGACCCGTGGAGACGTCAGCGACACCGACACGTCCTCGGAAGGGAGCTCCCTAGCGGTGGCGGCAACATCCGTGCCCACCGCCACAACAGGTACAGCCGCCACCCAGCGCACCAGCCCCGCCCTCCCAGCAGCCCCTCAGCCTTCGCTCCGTCCCCGCTCGCCCAGGAAGGCGGGCATCTCCTTCGCCCCATGCACCTCAGGCCCTGCCCCAGTTACCCCTGCTGCCCTCAGTGAGGAGGTCATTGACCTCCTCATGACACTCATTGTTGGGCATTCTACCCTTTTGAATATCATCCAGGGTGTAGAAAGGGAGGTGCATCGGAGCAATGCATACCTGGAGGGCATTCATTCAGGTCAGGCTGCCCATCAGCGATCGTTCAACGCTCTGGCCTCAGCACTGACGGCAGCCATTGTCCCTGTCTCCAGCCTCCCTCTTCTGACTCCCTCCACCCAGTCCCAGTCTCCTGTTCCTCTGCCTATCCCATCCACACCATCAGACCAGCCTGCACACACCTCTACACCCAAGGGCAGCTCATCCAGACATTAGCACCACAGATCCCACAAGCATTCACCCAAGCAACATCCAGATGCAGACATGCCAACAGTCACTACCACCTCTGTGTCCCCCACCTCCTCATCTCCCTCCTCCCTCCCTGTGACGTCTCCACTCACACCTGCATGCACACCACCATCAGCCAGTACTTCCATCACCAGTACACCCTCCATTACAGTCCGCACACGTGCAGTCACCACCCCCACTGCCATTTACACGTCCCCTGTGTCCTCTCCCAGTGTGTCTGTCACCCCCTCTTCCAAAGCACACAAACGCAGGCAGCCACCCACCCAACAGCCATCCACCTCACAACAGCCTCCGTCACAAGCACCTGCACCCAAAGACAGCACACTTGACTCTCCTACAACCACATCCTCTTCCTCCACTCCCAAACCGACTACACCTACCCGTCCCTGTCCTTCCAAAGTCCTTTTCCTTTCCAACCTTGAGCTCGTTCCAATCACTGACCCACCCCCTCCATCTGGTAAGACTAAAAAAAGCACCTCAGCCACCACCAGCCCTGCATCTACTGTGACCATAGTGCAGGGCTATTGGAGTCCACCAGATCCTAGGGCAGGGACATCGGCCATTAGCAAGGGGACAGCCAGCCCCCCCCCCGGGAAGAGGATAAAAAAGAAAAAGGCCCGGCGCGACAAGCCTGAGGCGGCTGCCACCAAGGACAGTAGCCTTGCCCCGTCACCTGCCACATCATCCAAGGGAGGCAAGGCCCACAGAGCTCCAGCGAAGGAGGGCAAGGGCAGCAGGGCGGAGAAGTCAGGCAGCAGGCGAGCTGCCCAGGAGGGCCCCACCAGCTCCATTCCGGGTGTGACGGACGACACCCATGGGCCCAGGACTCCATCACAGGAGGGCGCCGCAACCGCAAGTTCGGATGGTGAATGAGCGGGAAGTCTTGGCCAGGTCTGGCTCCCTAGACACACAGACCAAGCACCGCTGAACAGGGCCCCGCCAGGAGGAGCACCGCTGAACAGGGCCCCGCCGGGACAAGAACCACTGAACGGGCCCCACCGGGAGGAGCACCGCTGAACAGGGCCCCGCCGGGAGGAGCACCGCTGAACAGGGCCCCGCCGGGACATGAACCGCTGAACGGGCCCCGCCGGGAGGAGCACCGCTGAACAGGGCCCCGCTGGAACAAGAACCGCTGAACGGGCCCCGCCGGGAGGAGCACCGCTGAACAGGGCCCCGCCGGGAGGAGCACCGCTCAACAGGGCCCCGCCGGGACAAGAACCGCTGAACGGGCCCTGCCGGGAGGAGCACCGCTGAACAGGGCCCCGCCGGGAGGAGCCCCGCTGAACAGGGCCCCACCGGGACAAGAACCGCTGAACGGGCCCCGCCGGGAGGAGCACCGCTGAACAGGGCCCCGCCGGGACAAGAACGGCTGAACGGGCCCTGCCGGGAGGAGCACCGCTGAACAGGGCCCCACCGGGAGGAGCACCGCTGAACAGGGCCCCGCCGGGTCAAGAACCGCTGAACGGGCCCCGCTGGGAGGAGCACCGCTGAACAGGGCCCCACCGGGACAAGAACCGCACCGCTGGGCCCTTCATCTCAAGCACCGCTCCGCTGGGCCCCGCCGTCTCAAACACCGCTCCGCTGGACCCTTCATCTCAAGCACCGCTCCGCTGGGCCCTTCATCTTAAACACCGCTCCGCTGGGCCCTTCATCTCAAGCACCGCTCCGCTGGGCCCTTCCTGTCAAGCACCGCTCCGCTGGGCCCTTCCTGTCAAGCACCGCTCCGCTGGGCCCTTCCTGTCAAGCACCGCTCTGCTGGGCCCCGCCGTCTCAAACACCGCTCCGCTGGGCCCTTCATCTCAAGCACCGCTCCGCTGGGCCCTTCATCTCAAACACCGCTCCGCTGGGCCCTTCATCTCAAGCACCGCTCCGCTGGGCCCTTCCTGTCAAGCACCGCTCCGCTGGGCCCTTCCTGTCAAGCACCGCTCCGCTGGGCCCCGCCGTGTCAAACACCGCTCCGCTGGGCCCTTCATCTCAAGCACCGCTCCGCTGGGCCCTTCATCTAAAGCACCGCTGGCCCATTGACAGTGCCGGTTCTGTGTCGAGCAGGGCTTCAGGAAGCACTCTGGGCACCATGCCTCCTCCAATAACTGTGGAGTCGGTAATCCATCTGATGGACTGTGGCTTTGCACTCCCCAGGATGGTCCAGTGGGCAAGCCTCCCACTGTAGGGACTTGTGAGACTGTGGCTTTGCACTCCCCATGATGGGACAGTGGGCATGGAGGCCCCTCGTGGATCTGGAGTCGTAGACTCATGTGGCTGAGGTGCCCCCCCTTCCCTTCCCCCTGAGGTGCCTGTAGTTTTATCATCTGATGCCCCTGCAGTGTTCTCTCCAATGGTATCTGGTCTCCTGTGTGGGCTTTGCCCATGTGTTTGTGCACATTGGCCCACGGACTATGGAACTTTCACGGAATGTGCCGGACTTTTTGCCTATGGATATATTGTGGACTATGTTCATTCCTTATTTTTGTATCTTTTATATGGCATATTTGCCATTCCTTCAATGGAGCTATTTATACATATATTTTATAGATCATTTAAATTGTGTCTTTGCATTATTCCGGGGGGTTTGTGTGGTGTCACTCTGACTTGTTGCTCGGCATTGGGGTGTAGGTATTTGTGATGGGGGGGTGGGTGTATGGTGCATGTGTGTGCCCGTAAGCTTTCCTCCTCCCCCCTCGCCTGTGTCGTAGGTGCAGTACTCACCGTTGTCGTCCGCGCCGGCGTTCGTACTCCTGGTAGATGAGCAGGTAGACAATAGCTGGTAGGATGTGTAATTCGGGCTCCATGCTGTCCTCCTTCCTCATGGAGTGTGTATAGGTGAGCGTTTTCCCGGCGTTTTTCCGCCGTGCTTTTATCGGCGGGGCTCCCGCCCCGGAAAAGGTGGCGGATTGGTGAGTTGTGATAGGGTGGGCGGTACATTGTCTGCCGCCTGCCTGTTGGCGGTGACCGCCGCGCTGTTTGTCGGTCCCGCCGTGGCGGTCGGAGTGTTAAAGTGGCGGCCTGTGTTGGCGGTTCCCGCCAGGGTTAGAATTCCATTTTTTTGACCGCCGGCCTGTTTGCGGTTTGGCCGCCGCTTTATCACCGACCGCCAGGGTCAGAATGACCCCCTTAGTCTGACAATGGTCCATCCAGCCAGTAGGCCCTGTACTAGTTGCCAGTGCACGAAAGGACTGTTTCTATTGTGCTTGAAAGTGAATGATTAGTAGTTGTAGGTATGTACCTGCAGGTAGTAATAGGCCACAATTACACACAAGGTCCAGTCAAGGTCTCAATAAATCAACCATTGCCTCCTTGGTAGCTGAGTTCATGAGCAGTCATGCTCAATTTAGGAGACAGGTGTGTAAAGCATTTAATATCAACAAAACAGTAAATAAGTAAACACAGCACACAATAACAATCAAACACCAATTTATAAAAATAGGCAATATTTTTAAATGACACCAAAATGACAAAAATCCAAAGTAAGGAAATTGAGATAGGAAGTTTCAAAGATTAAATGAAAAATGTTCCATCTAGTGCCTAAAAGCAAAAAAGTGCCAAACACAGTCATATGGTCACCCATGATCAGGACTAAGTCAAAGTTTGAGGCCGACCACAATGCAGCCCAAGTCAGATACACTGAGCTGAAGGCCTCAGTCAAAAATTTGCCTTTGGACTTAGGGCCTCATTTCGAGCTTGCCGGTCCCACCGCAGGACCACCAAACTCTTGGGGAGGACGCCACTGCCATGGTGGTGGTGTCTCCACTGGGCATACCACAATATCACCACCGGGCTGACTGGTGGGAACATTGTAATACGTGTTCGCGTTGGTCAGTCTGGCAAAAACTGTGCCACGATCTAGGACTCGCTCCCAATTCCTATATCGTAGCACAGAGGGGTCTGTCCAGCACCCACGAAAAGTGCTCTGTCTGCAAAACTGGGCAGGGGCACCTCTGTGTGGGCAGTGCATTGGCCCCTCTGTGACCCCTGGCAGTGGCTTTCTCTGGGGCTCCCACCATGACAAGGTTGACGGAAAGTGTGGTTGTAATCAGCCAGGCTATGCTGAGTTTAGCGCTGCCATGGCTGGTTACAAGCATGAATACCGTCACCTCATTGGGATCTATGATCCTGACTGGAATGGCGATCTTCAGGTGGGTCCACCCAGCAAAATTGCAATTTGGTGGTCAAACCACCACAGCCGCAGCAGTCTGACCACCACCGTGAGGCTGGTAATCCTAGTACTGCCAGCATTGTACTAAGGCTATTAGGGCCAGATGTAGCAAGCCTTTTGCGCCTCGCAAACAGCAAAAATCGCAGTTTGCGAGGTGCAAAAGGCCAAACGCGATGCACAACCTCAAATTGCGAGTCGGTACCGACTCGCAATTTGAGGCTGCGATTCGCAGATAGGAAGGGGTGTTCCCTTCCTATTTGCGACCGCATCGCCATGCAGAGTTGCTTTGGGACCGCGAATGCGGTCGCAAACCAACTCGCAGTTACCATCCACTTGAAGTGGATGGTAACTCATTCGCAAAAGGGAAGGGCTCCCCATGGGACCCCTTCCCCTTTTTGAATGTCACAAAAAATATTTTTTCAGAGCAGGCAGTGGTCCTATGGACCACTGCCTACTCTGAAAAAACTGAAACCAAATGGTTTCGGATTTTTTTCTTTTCGCTGCAAAAAGAAAAAAAAAACAGCTTTATTCAAAAAGCAGTCATGGACATGGTGGTCTGCTGTCTCCAGCAGGCCACCATCCCTGTGAGTGCCTAGACTCGCTATGGGGTCGCAAACTGTGACCTACCTCATTAATATTCATGAGGTGGGTCTTTGCAACCCCATAGCGAGTCGCAGAAGGTGTCTGAGACACCTTTCTGCATAACATTTTGCGAATTGCAAATTGCGAGTCGCTATGACTCGCAATTTGCAAGTCGCAAAATGTTTTTTTGCTACATCTGGCCCTAAGTCTCTTTTCTTGAGCTTTTTCTCTAATCGTCAAGAGGGGCTCGTCTTCATGCCAACTTGTGATGTGACAATAGCAGCTTAGCTCAGAGAAAACTCCTGGTCAACTCCTAAAGTCTTGTCAATGGGGAAAAGCTCCAGAGCTTTAGTGGGGCAATCCTGAATTTCAGGTTGCAGTTCTAAATCACTGGCTTGACTCTAGTAGACCAGGAGGTCACCTTATGGAGTTTTTTTCCAAAGTAGCTCCATACTTCTTCAAACTTCTGTATCTTCTTCCTGAAGTCCTTTTTGTGGTCTTGCAGTGTCCACAGACATGGTCCAAGACTACAGAAGCTCTGAGTTGCTTCTTGGGAGTTGGGACTAAACGTCCACTGGATGCTGGTCAGCTAGGCTCTTCTTGCAGTCTTGATGCAGGGGACTGTTGGTAGCTCATTTTTACCTGCTGCTTAAAGGTAGTCCAATTCTAGATCTTTAGAGCATGACAAAGTCTTTTTTGTGGAGAAGCCAGAGAGTGCAGCTATTGCAATCCTTGTGGGTGCAGTCCTTCAGGTGCAGACCAGGGATTCAGCAAGGCAGCCCTCCTGCTTCTTCTGATTATTTGCCAGCAGGGATCTGAGTTGCTGGGCAGTTTTTTCATAATTATGCAAGTTTCGACTTGGCAAGCAGAAGCGCACCTGGGGCCAATGGGGTGCAGGGTAGTCTGTTCTGTGATGACCACTTCCTGCAAAGCGTGGCATACTTCAATCCCAGCAATGTTCCTTAAACATTCAAGATGGAAAAAATCTCTCCTAGATGTGTAGGTCTGGCTAAACCCTCCCACTGATGTTGCTAGCTTGCCCTATAGTCCCCTTCCAGTACCTCTATTAATCTAATTAATGGGGCTCTTATCTGGCTGGGATACAGAAAATGGGGGAGTTCTGATTTCTGTCCCAAGTGTCTTTCCCTCTTTTGAAGACCAGTTTGGCCACATAGCCCCCTTCCTACTCTGCCATATGCTGATGCAGATCTGTACCCACCAGATGCATCCTTTTTCTCACCCAAGGTCACTTCACACCTTATGAAGATATCTTGAATCAGCGTGCCAGAGGGTGATAAATCAGGAAAGGCTACTACAGGGCTCATTTTAGGCAACTTTTAGAAAGAGTTCTGAAATCCTTTTCCTAAATATTTATAATAAATCTAACAATGGTAAGTTGTTGGGTTTATTCTACTAAATAAATTGATAACTTTAATGACATTTTCAGATCACTTCTATCAAAAGTAAGCCGTTATTTATTTAAAATAATGCCTTCCTATGTTAGCCTATGGAGTTGAAGCACTGCAATGGGTAATAACAAAATTGGCAGTTTTCCCCTCACCCCTGCTTATAAAACAATATTTAAAATATCCCTGCCTATAATTATTCCGCACCCTATCCTTGGGGCACCTAGGCAGACTTTAGGGGTGACTTATATGTCAAAAAGGATAGCCTAGGACTTTGGAAGTATTTCTACTTCCAAAGTTGAATTTACACTTAATTTTAGTTTTAAAGCAGCCAGCAAGGGAGGCCTGCCTTTAAAATGACACCAGACACCACAGCAGTGCACCGTTGGGTGCCTAACTTCACCGGGATCCCTAAGCCCAAATGCCCTACAATGGCTCAGTAAGTTTTTGTGTTTGGCATTGCTGAAGTAATGGTAGAGTTTTCTTCATTGTTACTATGCCCTCTTTGTCTGGACAGTGTGAATGTGTTTGCCATAGGCCACCATTTGTCTTTGTTCTCCATGCCATGCGTTCAGGGGCCATTTTGTGTTGGCTGCGTCCATAGGCCTGAATGTTTTCTTTGTTTTCCATGCCTCCTAGCCTGTTGGTTGACCATGTGACTGACAGCCATTTTGTGTAGCCAGCCAGTCTTTTTTCGGTAGGCTTGCCTGTGCTCTTTGTTCTCTATGCCTTCTTGCTTGCTATTGTTGTTTGAGCTTGTGGATGGCAGCCTTTTTGTGCAGCCAGCCAGTGTGCTTTGCCATAGGCTTCCATGTGTTCTTTGTTCTCCATGCCTCGTTGCATGCTGTTAATGCTTTGGACATATGGCCAAAAGCCATTTTGTTGTAGTCAGTTAGTGTGCTTTTGCCATAGACTTGCATGTGCTCTTCGTTTCCCATGCCTCCTTGCTTGCTATTGTTGGTTGACCATGTAGTCAGAGGTCATTTTGTGCAGCCAGCCAGTTTGCTTTTACCATAGGCTTACATGTGTTGTTTGTTCTCCATGCCTCCTTGCTCATTGTTCTTGGTTTGACCATGTGGTTGGAAGCCATTTTATATAGCCAGCCAGTGTGCTTTTGCCATGCCTGCTTGCTTGCTGTTGTTGTTCGACCATGTTGTGCAGCAATCCAGTGTGCTTTCACCATAGGCTTGAATGTGTTCATTGTTCTCCATATCTCCTTGGTTGCTGTTGTTGTTTGACCATGTGTCCAGCAGCCATTTGGTGCAACCAGCCAGTGTGCTTTTGCCATAGGTTTGCAGGTGATATCAGTTTAATAATAAGCTTGAGGATCACTGTTATATGTATATTATGAATATTATTATAATGAACAGTGCTTTATATTACATGCATTTTTTTGTATTTTTTACCTGAACCTCCTTGCCTTCCCAATAGGTTTCTCATACTTCCATAGCTCAAACAGCAGCAATTAATGTTTGTATTTATTCTTTTTTATTTACATATTTCCTTTTAATTTTTTATTTTAATTTTTAATTTTATTTTTATTAATTCGAATTTTTATATTTTTTGTATATTTTTAAATGTTTGCTTTTTATATTTTGCCTCCATTCATGACTCTTTCACAAATTCGCTGCCATAGGTGCAGAGCTGCACAACAGCATTCTTGTTTTTAGGTATTATTCCATTTCCCCTGTACCGCTTCCCCGCCAAAGCAGGTGCACTGCAAACACACTAGCATCATTCATTTTTTAAGGATTATTCAATTTCCCCCTGGCCACTCTTGGCTACCATAGGCACTCGTCAGCCTTCATTTTTTAAGTATTATTCAATTTTTCATGCACCACCCTGACTGCCACAGGTGTCTCTCTTAGAATAGATGTAGAAAAAATAAAGACTAGCTACATGTGTATGTTACTATCCTGATTGGAAATTAAACTTTATGTTATGGTAGTGTGGTTTGACTTTAAACTGGGTGGGTATATTGTTGTTAATTCTTTAGGATAATAACGCAATTGACCAACCACTTTAAATTATATTGTCTTTGTACTAATTCAAATTGCAATGATGCCACATTGCTTGTTTGCTTTTGGGTGCACACGAGAAGAGACATCACCCACAGTACTGCTGCACAGAAGATATGTACAAAAACACATTATGTCAGTCCTCCAATCTCTTCTGTTTGTGCAGCTTAGTGTCACTGCCAACTGACAACTTTAGATGGTCCCAAAGGAAGGTGCTGCCAAGAAGTTGGCCAGTGAAAAGAAGCAACATTCTACCACTGGTGTGCCAACCAATTTTTTTTTCAGGAAACATGTCTGTCGCACATCTGGGGAGAAAGATGGGATCAGCACTCCTGCATCAATGACACCATTCTTACCTAAGCCCTAGCCCATTTCGGAAGGTGAAGGAGCAACTGCAATCATGACAAAGGTGACAAGAGGTGACATTGAATTGAATGTGTCCCTTTCGCAGAGGAGTAATCCATCCTTTCAGTAAACAAAGCAAAGTGGACAGCAGCCTCAGCCAGCACTAGTAGACCCTGCTGAAGCTGGAGAAGAACAGGAGATTAAGTTACATGCCGAGCAAGAGTCTTCTGTTTTAGAATAATTTTTTCTAAGATCTACAGCAAGAAAAAGGAAGGGTACTCCGCCATCTTTTCCAAGGACCCTTCTAATGTTGATTTGAACATGAATTGGAGCCCAGCAAAGTTCAAGAGACACAATGAGACGCAAGGGAAAAGAAAAGTTCCTGAAAGCCATAGAGAGATGAGGAGAATGACAAGGAGCCAGTCATTGTTAGGGAAGATGGCACAGAGGAGACCAACATTACCCCTCCTATTCAACCTACCCTGAGGCATGTGGCACAGTTACCACTGCCAGCACCAGATTCCCTATTTGTAAGACCCCTGCTGAGATCTGCGTCAACCCCTACCTCAGTAGAAGTATGCATTGCAGAGAGACAATGGAGCATGCACATACCTCCACATCCACATCAAGAAAGTACTCCTTCCCAGTCTGGGACTTTTTTTTCATTTGCAAGCAGGAGGATAATATTACAAAATGCTTCATTTGCTGTGCAAGTGGTCATCGAGGTAAGCTTGGTTCATGCTATAGTACTGGAGGACAAACGGCCCATATGAAAATACACTGAGTAGGTAGGAGGTAGGGAGAGCACCTTCATAAAATTGGTGAATGTGGAAGTGGTGAAGGTGAGGAGAGTGGGGAATCATCCGCTCCAATCACAGTGGGTAGTGATGAGGAAGAAGAGGGTAACATCTTTATGCAAACAGCCCTGTCACCAGTAGTGCACCAGCATAACCTACCTCAGCAAATTCAAAATGGCACAACAGTCTGATGGGGACACCACAGCATACAGTGACTGCTGCGGGACGCACATTGAGTCTACTACCTCCTACTTCTAGGGAGTCACCTGGGTCAGTGGCCCTAGAAAAGAACAAAATCTAGACTACTATTACGGGATTGTTTAGGGTGTGGCTACAACACATCCACTCAATGTCAAGTTTGGGAAATGGGAAAATGGCTAAATTATAAACACTGGACCTTCTCCCTTTTTCTTTTGTGGAAGGAGTGAGATTTTTAAAACTTCTGGTGGCCATCTGCACGAAATGGGAGGTTCCATATCAGACCTATTTTGCCATAGTTACTGCTCCAGTGCTCCATCATGATGTGCTGAAATTGGTTGGACAAGCTTTGCGGCAAAGTGCTGTTCACACTATCCACCTGATGACAGACATGTGGACCAGCTTTCAAGAAAATTATTACATGTGTATCACTGCACACTGAGTATCTTTTGTGGGGTTAGACAACAGCTATCTACAGGTCTTAGCACTGAAGATACCTTTAGGGTGTTCGAGTGGATGCAATAGTATCCATGTTGGCTATGGAGACATTTTGTACAGCTGAAAACACCTTGAAAGACTTTAACAGCAATGGCTGTGACCAAGATGTCTCAGAATTTGGTAGGGTGTCATGGGCAATGGCAGTAATGTAGTGAAGTCCATATAGTTGGAGGCCATTTCAGGGTCCCGTGTTTGGCCTATTGCATCAACCTGGTTGTGCAGGACTTTCTTAAAAAGGAAGACATAGTCAATAACATAATGACTGCCAAATAAGAATATCCATCTGCATAGAGCAACAGCAGGGGAGAAAGGAGAAGTGGAGAGATAAACAAGAGAGACTGACTTGTAGAGGGTGTCTATTTTTTTTATTCTTGTGTCCAGCTCAAAATCTTCCATGTAAAGAGTGACTTGTAATACAAGAAATTCAAGAAATAAGTGCAATATGTACTTTGCAACAAATTTCTATTATTTCAAAGTTCATATCAATATAAACATTATAACTTCTATTTGCCCCAAATTTTACAAGGCTTAAGCTTCTTTGCTATAATGAATTCACAGTAGACAGATGGTAGGCTGCAACACACTGTCTGAAAGACTTATTCATAGGTATGTTTTGCTTCTGATAAAAAAACTCCTATACAGTTAAATTCTTCCTTGGCACAGTTTAATTTGAAAGTAATCTTTGTATTTTTAAAAGTCTATAATACCATACACGGTGCGGGTACAAGTTATAGTTACCCTATGGCACAAGTTATAGTTACTTGAGGTAATCCTAGCTTCTAAATTTCTATGGTTTTGTATGCTTGAAATGTGAGTGTTCAGCTATCTTTTTTTAATTTGTCAGGCCTCTTTCTTCTGCCCTTGAATGGCTATCACGGACCATGGGGGAGCCCTCCAGGGCTCCACCACAGGCCCTATATGTATATATTTTTTAAATATTATGTAAAAACAAGCCCTTTACACACTATCTGGGACCACGCGGTCCAAAGTTTTTATTTATTTATTTTTATTTTATTACTTTTTTTAACCTCTTCACTGCCAGGCCTTTTTCCCCTCAGGTGCCAAGCCTTTTTTGGCTGTTTGGGGCAGTTCGCACTTAGGCCCTCATAACTTTTTGTTCACATAAGCTACCCACGCCAAAATTGCATCCTTGTTTTCCAGCATCCTAGGGATTCTAGAGGTACCCAGACTTAGTGGGTTCCCCTGAAGGAGACCAATAAATTAACCAAAATACAGCGAAAATATTATTTATTTTTAATAAATTGGAAAAAAGGGTTGCAGAAGAAAACTTGTGTTTTTTTACTGAAAATGGCATTAACGAAGGGTTTGTGGTGCTAAAATCACCATCTCCCCAGCTTCAGGAACAGGCAGACATGAATCAGAAAAAACAATTTTTCAACACAATGTTGGCATTTTACTGGGACATTCCCCATTTGTACTATTTTTTGTGCTTTCAGCCTCCTTCCAGTTAGTGACAGAAATGGGTGTGAAACCAATGCTGGATCCCAGAAAGCTTAACATTTCTGAAATGAAGACAACAATATCAATTCAGCAAGGGGTAATTTCTGTAGATCCTAACAGGGTTTTCTACAGAAAATAACAGCTGAAATAAAAAAATATTGAAATTGAGGTGGAAAAACAGCACATTTTCTCCATGTTTTACTCTGTAACATTTTGCTGCCATGTCATATTGTTGAAAGCAATATACAGTTATGTCTGCTGGACTTTTCTGGTTGTGGGGGTATATAGGGCTTGTGGGTTCATCAAGAACCTTAGGTACCCAGAGCCAATAAATGAGCTGCACCTTGCCATGGGTTTTCATTCTATCACAGGTATACAGCAATTCATTTGCTGAAATGTAAAGAGTGAAAAATAGGTATCAAGAAAACCTTTGTATTTCCGAAATGGGCACAAGAAAAGGTGTTGAGAAGCAGTGGTTATTTGCACATCTCTGAATTCTGGGGTGACCATACAAGCATGTGAATTACAGGGCATTTCTCAAATACACATCTTTTTTAAATACTCTCTTACATTTGGAAGGAAAAAATGCAGAGAAAGACAAGGGGCAATAACACTTGTTTTGCTATTGTGTATTCCCCCAAGTCTCCCGGTAAAAATGGTACCTCACTTGCGTGGGAAGGCTTAATGCTCGCGACAGGAAACGCAACATGGACACATTACATTTTTACATTGAAATCTGATGTGTTTTTTGCCAAGTGCCTAGCTGTAGATTTTGGCCTCTAGCTCATCCGGCATCTAGGGAAACCTACCAAGCCTGCACATTTTAAAAAAATAGACACCAAGGGGAATCTAGAATGGGGTACCGTGTGGGGCTCTCATTAGGCTCTGTAACCCAGAATCCTTTGCAAACCTCAGCATTTGGCTAAAAAAACACTTATTCCTCACATTTCGGTGACACAAAGTTCTGGAATCTGAGAGGAGCCACAAATTTCCTTCCACTCAGCATTCCCCCAAGTCTCCCGATACAAATTGTACCTCACTTGTGTGGGTAGGCCTAGTGCCCGCGAAAGGAAATGCACCAAAGCACTAGGTGGACACATCACATTTTCCCAAAGAAAACAGAGCTGTTTTTTGCAACGTGCCAGGCTGTGGATTTTGGCCTCTAGCTCAGCCGGGGCCTAGGGAAACCTACCAAACCTGTGCATTTTTTAAAACTCGACACCTAGGAGAGTCCAAGATGGGGTGACTTGTTGGTCTCTCACCAGGTTCTGATGCCCAGATTTCTTTGCAAACTCAAAATTTGGCCAAAAAAACACTTTCTCCTCACTATTCAGTGACAGAAGGTTCTGGAATCTGAGAGGAGCCACACATTTCCTTCCACCCAGCATTCCCCCAAGTCTCCCGATAAAAATGGTACCTCACTTGTGTGGGTAGGCCTAGCGCCCGCAACAGGAAATGCCCAAAACACAATGTGGACACATCACATTTTCCCAAAGAAAACAGACCTGTTTTTTGCAAAGTGCCTAGCTGTGGATTTTGGCCTCTTGCTCAGCCGGCACCTAAGGAAACCTACCAAACCTGCACATTTTTAAAAACTAGACACCTAGGGAAATCCAAGATGGGGTGACTTGTGGGGCTCTCACCAGGTTCCATTACCCAGAATCCTTTGCAAACCTCAAAATGTGGCCCAAAAAACACTTTTTCCACACATTATGGTGACAGAAAGTTCTGGAATCTGAGAGGAACCACAAATTTCCTTCCACCCAGCATTCCCCAGTCTCCTGATAAAAATGGTACCTCACTTGTGTGGGTAGGCCTAGCGCCCGTGACAAAACATGCCCCAAAACACAACGTGGACACATCACATTTTCCTAAAGAAAACACACCTGTTTTTTGCAAAGTGCCTAGCAGTGGATTTCTGCCTCTAGCTCAGCTGGCACCTAGAGAAACTTCCCAAACCTGCAAATTTTTGAAAACTAGACACCTAGCGGAATCCAAGATGGGGTGACTTGTGGGGCTCTCACCAGGTTCCATTTCCCAGAATCCTTTGCAAACCTCCAAATGTGGCCAAGAAAAAATACTTTTTCCACACGTTTTGGTCACAGAAAGTTCTGGAATCTCAGAGGAGCCACAAATTTCCTTCTACCCAGTGTTCCCCCAAGTCTCCCGATAAAAACTGTACCTCACTTTTGTGGGTAGGCCTAGTACCCGTGACAAAAATGCCCCAAAACACAAAGTGGACACATCACATTTTCCCAAAGAGAACACACATCTGTTTTTCAAAAAGGGCCTAGCTGTGGATTTTGGCCTATAGCTGAGCCCGCACCTAGGGAAACCTACCAAACCTCTGCATTTTTTAAAACTCAACACCTAAGGGAATCCAAGATGGGGTGACTTATGGGGGCTCTCACCAGGTTCTGTTACCCAGAATTCTTTCAAACCTCAAAATTTGGCCAAGAAAAAAATAATTTTTCCACACATTTTGGTGACAGAAAGTTCTGGAATCTGAGGGGAGCCACAAATTTCCTTCCACCCAGCATTCCCCCATGTCTCCTGATAAAAATGGTACCTCACGTTTGTGGGTAGGCCTAGTACCCGTGACAAAAATGCCCCAAAACACAACGTGGAGACATCACATTTTCCCAAAGAGAACACACATCTGTTTTTTACAAAGTGCCTAGCTGTGGATTTTGGCATCTAGCTCATCCAGCACCTAGGGAAACCTACCAAACCTCTGCATTTTTGAAAACTCGACATCTAGGGGAATCTAAGATGGGGTGACTTGTGGGGCTTTCACTAGGTTCTGTTTCCCAGGATCCTTTGCAAACCTCAGCATTTGGCCAGAAAAACACTTATTCCTCACATTTCGGTGACAGAAAGTTCTGGAATCTGAGAGGAGCCACACATTTCCTTCCGCTCAGCATTCCCCCAAGTCTCCTGATAAAAATGGTACCTCACTTTTGTGGGTAGGCCTAGTACCGTGACAAAAATGCCCCAAAACACAACGTGGACATATCACATTTTCCCAAAGAGAACACATATCTGTTTTTTAAAAAGGGCCTAGCTGTGGATTTTGGCCTCTAGCTGAGCCCGCACCTAGGGAAACCTACCAAACCTCTGCATTTTTGAAAACTCGACACCTAGGGGAATCCAAGATGGGGTGACTTGTGGGGGCTCTCACCAGGTTCTGTTACCCAGAATTCTTTCAAACCTCTAAATTGTGCAAAAAAAACACTTTTGCCTCACATTTCGGTGGCAGAATGTTCTGGAATCTGAGAGGAGTCACAAATGTCCTTCCACCCAGCATTCCACAAAGTCTCCTGATAAAAATGGTACCCCACTTGTGTGGGTAGGCCTAGCTCCTGCGACAAAAAATGACCCAAAACACAGCGTGGACACATCACACATTTTCCCACAGAAAACACACCTGTTTTTTGCAAAGTGCCTAGCAGTGGATTTTGGCCTCTAGCTCAGCTGGCATCTAGAGAAACCTCCCAAACCTGCACATTTTTGAAAACTAGACACCCAGGGAAATCCAAGATGGGGTGACTTGTGGGGTTCTCACTAGGTTCTGTTACCCAGAATCCTTTGCAAACCTCAAAATGTGGCCAACAAAATCACTTTTTCCTCACATTTTGGTGACAGAAAGTTCTGCAATCTGAGAGGAGCCTCAAATTTCCTTCCTCCCAGTGTTCCCCTAATTCTCCAGATAAAAATTGTACCTCACTTGTGTGGGTAAGCCTAGTGCCCACGAAAGGAAAGGCCCCAAAACACTACCTGGACACATCAAATTTATCAAATACAATCCTACCTGTTTTTGTGGGGGGCACCTGCGTTTTTGGTCCTGGGTTCAGCAGCTATCTAGGGAAACCTACCAACCCCAGACATTTCTGAAAACTAGACACCCAAAGGAATCCAGAGAGGTGTGACTTACATGGATCCCTCAACGTTTTCTTACCCAGAATCATCAGCAAACCTCAAATTTAGCTAAATCATTTCATTTTTATGACATTTCTGTGTGGGATCACCGCACCAGGACAAATTTCCTACCACCCAACGTTCCTCATAGTCTCCCAGTAAAAATGGTAAGTCTCTTGTGTAGGTGGGCTAAGGCCCTCATTTGAACTCTGGCGGTCAGTGTTAAAGCGGCGGTAATACCGCAAACAGGCCGGTGGAGAAAAAAATGGGATTACGACCGTGGTGGAAACCACCAACATAGACAGCCAGTTTAACCCTCCGACCGCCACGGCGGTACAAAAAAACAGCACAGCGGACACCGCCAACAGACAGGCGGAAGACAATGTACCGCCCACCCTATCACAACAGGCCTATCCGCCACATTTTCCAGGGAGGAACCAACGCAAGCAAAAAACATGACGGAAACAGTACACAGAAGGGGAAACACTCACCACTCCACACCCCACGCGGAACCCGGACGCTATGTAGTCCGAATTGCAGATACTGCTGATGATGGTCTTCCTTCTCTTTTATCAGGAGCTCCAATGACGGCGGCGACGACCACGGTGAGTACTGCACCTACAACACAGGGGAGGGGGGATGGAAAAGAGAGTTACACACACATGCAACACCCCCACCCCCACCCTCACCCACAACAACATACATACAAATACATCCAGCAACATTACATATACACCCCCCACCCTGGAAGAACGCAGGGACAAAAGGAATTGATTTGAACAAATGTAATCATGTGAAATCTCACTATCAAAGTTCAAAATCCAGTAAACGCAATTATGTACACCAACTACACAAGTCCGGATAGTGCACCAATCATTGTCTGTGGACCACTGGGCCCAAAATGCATGGGCCAAGCCCACACTAGATACCTGACTCCAAACGGAGAGAACACTGCTGGGGCATCAGACCGAAAATATACAGGCACCTCAGGGGGAGGGGGGCACCTCGACAGATGAACACATGACGCCACTGCTGCACGAGGGGCTCCATGCCCATTGCTGTATCCTGGGGAGTGCAAAGCCACAGTCTCTCAAGTCTTTCCAGTGGGTGGTTTGCCCACTTCTTAATCCTGGGGAATGGAAAGCCACAGTCTCTCAACTCTTTCCAGTGGGTGGTTTGTCCACTGCTTTATCCTGGGGAGTGCAAAGCCACAGTCTCTCAAGTCTCTCCAGTGGGTGGATTGCCCACTGCTTTATCCTGGGCAGTGCAAAGCCACAGTCTCTCAAGTCTTTCCAGTGGGTGGTTTGCCCACTGCTTCATCCTGGGGAGTGCAAAGCCACAGTCTCTCAAGTGGATAACAGTCTCCACTAGTTCTGGAGGGGGCTTTGTGCCCAGAGTGCTTCATCCTGCCGAGGACTGAGGTAGTGGATGCCATTCTCCACTGGTTTTGGAGGGGGCTTTGTGCCCAGAGTGCTTCATCCTGCCGAGGACTGAGGTAGTGGATGTCATTCTCCACTGGTTCTGGAGGGGGCTTTGTGCCCAGAGTGCTTCATCCTGCCGAGGACTGAGGTAGTGGATGTCATTCTCCACTGGTTCTGGAGGAGGCTTTGTGCCCAGAGTGCTCCACATGCAGTGTGGCTGGTACAATACACTTGCCTGGGTGTGTGTGCCACGAGATTGACGAGGTACAGGTAGCATGATACGCCATGGAGGCAGTGACATACCCCACAATGCTGCAGCTTCACATTCCATATGCAGGTGACAACTGTGATGACAGTGATGCTTCATGGAAGCTGCCCAGGGTCCTGGAACTCACCACCAGCCCGGACGACTGACCACTGGGGATGGTAGGCATGTCTGCGATGGTGCCACTGTCTGAGACGTCGCGAGGCCGCTGGCGGTGCTTGCGGCGGTGTCAGTTGTGGCGCTGGTGGCTGCGTGGTCTGTGGCGGAGGTGCTGGCTGCGGGGTCCGTGGCGGCACAGCATGTGTCAGCACCTGCTGAGTGAGAAAGCAGGATGTCTCCTGCAGCCTCGGACAGCTGCCCACTGGGGAAGAGGCTGGGGACTGTTGCAGCGGCTGTTGACGTGCCGGAGGCGGTGCAGGTGGCGGTGCAGGTGGAGGTGTTCACCGCCGCACAGGTTGGCGTGGACGTGGACAGAAGGTGTGATACTGATCCCTCAGTAGGTGCCACCATGCCCTCTCCTGACCTGCCCTTTCGTTTTTTGCCCTTCCACACCTTTGATGGTGGCGCAGTGGTCTTGCCACTATCCCCTTTCGTTTTTGCTGACCACTTGGTGGCAGGTGTTTTCGGCTTCTCCCTCCGGGATGTGGGCATCTTTTTAACCTTGGCAGGTGGCGGAATGTCCTTTCCCTCACTCCGTGGCACACTGGCAGCCCTGATGGTTGGCGCACTCCATGACCCCGCAGTTGCTGCCACCACTCTGCCTGGGGATGTGGTGGCTGAGGTGCTGGACTGGGACCTGGAAAGCCTGGCCCTAGGGGAAGGACGGGGGGGAGGTGAAGGGAAAAGGTCAAGGTTTGACATGAAAAGTTTTTTAGACACACTGGGATGGGTAGATGGAGGGGTTTTGAAAGTGGAGGAAGAGGTAGTGGTTGTAGGAGGTGTACGTCTGATGAATTTGGGTGAGGGTGCATGGGCTGGAGGCTTTTGTGAGGTGGATGGCTGTTGGGTGGGTGTGTGCCTTCGTTTGTGTACTTTGGGAGGAGGGCTCACTGACACACTGGTAGACGACACTGGGGGTGTGTGAATGGTAGTGGGGGTGGTGAGTGCACGTGAGCACTGTGTGGTGATGGGCGTGCTGGTGATGGAGGTAGTGGCTGAAGATGTAGTGCATGCAGGTGTGAGTGGAGATGAGACTGGGAGGGAGGAGGGGGACACAGTGGAGGAAGTGGATATTTGTATGTGTGCATGGGTATGATGCTTGTGTGAGTGCCTGTGGGATGTGTGTTGCTTATGGTTGCCTGCTGGTTTGATGGTGTGTTTGGGATAGTCTGAGGTACAGGGGATTGGGTCTGGGTGGAGGAGGTTGGCGGGGGAGGCTGGACACAGGGACAATGGCTGCCATCACTGCTGAGCCCAGAGCATGAAATGCTCTCTGTTAGGCTGCCTGACCAGAATGAATGCCCTCTAGGTATGCATTTGTTTGTTGCAAATGCCTCTCAACACCCTGGATGGCATTCACAATGGTAGACTGCCCAACAGTGATGGATCTCAGGAGGTCAACAGCCTCCTCACTGAGGGCAGCAGGGCTGATTGGGGCAGGGCCTGAGGTGCCTAGGGCGAAGGAGATGCCCACCCTCCTGGGTGAGGGGGCACGGGACACACGCTGAGGGGCTTCTGGGAGGGCGGTGCTGGTAGGGGGGGTGCGGTTGCATCTGTTGATGCGGTGGGCAATGAGGGGTCCGCCACCGCAAGGGAGCTCCCATCAGAGGAGGAGTTGCTGTCGCTGGTCTCTGCTCCTGTCCCCGCCGTGGAACTCCCCTCACCCTCCATCCCACTGGGGGCTTCAGACTCCATTGCTTCACCCTCCAGGGCCAAGTGGGATGCAGCTCACTCCTGCTCCGGTACCAATGCTCCTCCGTCTGAAGATGCTATTGCACACAAGAACAGGGAGACCACAAAAAAGGGGGGGAGTCAGTAGAAAGACATGTTCAGTGCATGCAACACCACTACTGTTGGCGGACACAACAGACACAGCAGCCCTCTGCACTACACCATGCACTTATAGTTCCTAGATTAATGACATGCCCATGGGGTACAAGGCCTAAGCCCAATTGCTGCACACCTGGAAGTCCCAGGAGCCTGACTAGGTGTAGATGGCTCTAACCACTAGTGAGGTTGGGGTGCCACATGGCCTGCCTCACAAGGGACCTCACCTATCAAGATCACCCTGGCCTAGGAGAACCCACTGCCCACCTCCCCCACCCAGACACCTCGTAATGCCCGCAGAGTCTGATGAATGAGAGTGTAATCACCCCCTTGTGGCAGCTGTGATGCCCTCAAGTGCCCATCCACCTCCTGATACGCCACCGACAGGATCCGGAATATCAGGGGGGTCATGGTGCGATGGGCACCCCTCCCATGTTGGGAGGTCATCCCCAGCTGGGCCTCCGCCGTCTTCTTGCTACAGCGGTGCAGGTCCTCCCATCTTTTACGGCAGTGGTTGCTCCGTCTGTGGTGGACCCCCATGGTCCGGACGTCCTTGGCAATAGCACGCCAAATAGCCTTCTTCTGGTGGGCGCTGACCTAGAGGAATAGTACAGGGGGAAAGGAAATTCTTTGCCAATCTTGACTGTTATACTCATTGGCCCCCGTTCACACCTTTGCCCTGACGCACATACACTCACCGTCCACACATGCAGGCCTCAGCCCCCCCATGTATCTTCCATCCACACCACTCCAAACAGGCATTGCCCATGTAGCATGCTCACAGTGTACTCACCTGTTTGTCTGGAGGACTGTACAGTTGCGTGTACTGGGGGAGGACCCCATCCACTAGTTTCTCCAGCTCCTCTGAAGTGAAGGCAGGGGCACTTTCCCCAGACACTGTAGCCATTGTCGCTTCCAGACACAGGTCACAGCAGCACTTGCAGTGTAGGTCCTCTCCTGTTGAAGGTCAGGTATCAAGTGAGTGAACAGACAGAAAATGGCGGTCACGTCCGCTGCAGTGCGTATCGTCACCGCTGGCGTACATCGTCATTGGCTCCTCTGACCCATAGGGCCCAATGTTAACCAATGCAGAATTGCGCTGCGGTCTTCGACCACCCACCGCAACGGTGTAGAACGCCAGCGCAGTTACCTCATATCCCCTTGTCCCACCTTACAGGTCAGGCAGCTGCCATTTCAGGAGGCCACATGGCATTAATAATAACTGTGTCACACCAATATAGGCCTCGAATACACACAGTTACAGGCACATTGCAGATTAATAAATGTGTGCAAATGACATTTTGTGATACCTCATTGTTGGATGACTCTCTGCTCGCTGTTCTCCTCCATAGGGCACGTCAGCTGGGGCAGGTGATGAGATGGCAGCATCCTCCGGTGTACAGACTGCTGGTGGACCTGTCGACAATGGAAGAGAGACACATCATAGTCACATACAGACTTGATCGTGCAACAATCCAGGAATTGTGTGCGCAGTTGGAGCCAGACCTGATGTCAGCTATCCGCCATCCCACAGGGATACCCCCTCTAGCGCAGATCCTATCAGTACTCCATTTCCTGGCAAGTGGTTCCTTTCAAACAACAGTGACCATTGCATCAGGGATGTCACAGCCAATGTTGTCTAACGTGTTGTCCAGAGTGTTATCTGCCCTGCTGAAACACATGCGCAGCTACATCGCGTTCCCTCAGGTGGAGGATTTGCCCACAGTGAAAGGTGACTTCTATGCCCTGGGACATATCACAAACATCATTGGTGCCATTGATGGGACACATGTGGCATTGGTACCCCCCACATGAGTGAACAGGTGTACAGAAACCGGAAGAGCTACCATTCGATGAATGTGCAGATGGTGTGTTTGGCAGACCAGTACATCTCCCATGTCAATGCCAAGTTTCCTGGCTCAGTGCATCACGCTTACATTTTGAGGAATAGCAGCATCCCTTATGTGATGGGGCAACTCCAGAGGCACCGTGTGTGACTAATAGGTGAGGCCAAGGACCCTATACAGTGTGAATAGGTGTCTGTGTAAGGGGTTGTCCCTAAGGGTTAGTGTGTGTCTAACAGTTGTCCCTCGATATTTGCAGGTGACTCTGGTTACCCCAACCTGTAATGGCTACTGACCCCAGTGAGGAATCCCAGGACAAGGGCAGAGGAACGCTACACTGAGGCACATGGGCAAACAATGAGGGTGATTGAACGAACCTTCGGCCTCCTGAAGGCTAGATTCCGGTGCCTCCATATGACAGGTGGTTCTCTCTACTACTCACCAAAGAAAGTGTGCCAGATCATCGTGGCCTGCTGTATGCTGCACAACCTGGCTTTGCGACGCCAGGTGCCTTTTCTGCGGGAGGATGGTCCAGCTGGTGGTATTCTGGCAGCTGTGGAGCCTGTGGACAGTGAAGAAGAGGAGGCAGAAGAAGAGGATATCGACAACACAAACAACATAATCATGCAATACTTCGAGTGAGACACAGTTAAGAAGATGTCACTGCCTCCCATATCTCATACTATTAATAGAGCTAGCATAAGTCTGTCATTTTCACTCAGTGTATGGACCCTGACTTGTCACGTTGCCTTTCCATTTCACAGATGTGGGTCCCTCTTTGTGCCCCCTGCTACATTTCCTCCAGGCCTATAGCTGTGTTACATCGGTATGTGCACAAGTAAATTGACATTGCTATATTCCATGGTTTTTGCAATTACACGCTTGTGAAAGCACAGACTGACTCCAGATTGTTTTGTAATTGAAGTGTGTTTATTTCTGTGCAAGTAAGTGGAGGGGGTTGTAAAATGGGCTGGGGGATGGTGGAGAAATGTCCATGGCAGAATCCAGTGTATTTGTTTCACTTGTGCATTGTCCAAAGGGGCATAGGAAGTGGAGCAATGGCAGTTGAAGGATGGACAGGGTGACAAAGTGGGACAGAAGGGTGACATTCAGGGTTGTCTCATTTCCTGGCAGGGGTCTTGGCAATGTTCTCTGTCTTGTTCCTGGATCTCAGGGACCGTTTGCGGGGTGGTTCTCAATCTGCAGGGGGTGGGGTGCTGGTGTTGTGTTCCTGTGGCAGTGCGTTCTGTCCACTAGCGCTGGCAGAGGTGGAGGGCTGTTCATCATCCATGCTAGTGCCAGGGGCCCCTTGTTGTGCCACTGTTTCCCTCCTGGTGTTGACAAGGTCTTGCAGCATCCCTGCAATGGTGACCAGGGTGTTGTTAATGGTCTTCAGGTCCTCCCTGATCCCCAGATAGTGTTCCTCCTGCATCTGCTGGGTCTCCTGAAACTTGGCCAGTACTGTTGCCATTGTCTTCTGGGAATGATGGTAAGCTCCCATGATGTTGGAGAGTGCCTCGTGGAGAGTGGGTTCCTTGGGCCTGTCATCCCCCTGTCGCACAGCAGTCCTCGCAGCTTCCCTGTTTTCCTGAGCCTCTGTCCCCTGAACCGTGTGCCCACTGCCACTGCCCCCAGGTCCCTGATCGTCCTGTGTTAGTGGGGTTACCTGGGTTCCCTGTAGTGGTGGACACACTGCTGATTGACGTGTCCTGGGGACAGAGGTATGGGCCCGCTGGGTGGGTGCTGTGGTGCTGTTTGCTGAGAGGGGAGGCTCTGTGGTGGCTTGTGCCAGTGTCAGGGGAACCGACTGTCCCGAGGTCCTTGATGGGCCGGGCTGGTCATCTTGATCCAGGTGTGCAGAGCTGCTGTCATCACTGTAGGTCTCTTCTGTGGGGGGACTGGATATGTCTGGTACCTCTTGTTCGGTGATGTTGGGTAGGGATCCTGCAGGGGTGTAAATGCATGATTATTGCATCTGTGTCTGCCATTGTGTGCAATGGGTGAGTGACCCTGTACTCCAGTGCTTGCATTCTTGGCTTGGTCCTTGTGTGATATTTGGTTTGGGGTCTGTGTGGGTATCTGTAGTGGACATGTTTTGGTGATGGGTGGCCATGTTTTGGTGTTGCGTGCAGGGCCTGGTATTGGGATGTGTGGGTTGTGATAGTAGGCATATGTGAGGTGTTGGAGTGATGGGGTGAGGGTGTGGGTATGTGATGGCATGCAGGTGGGGTGGAGGATATGGTAATTAAGATATGAATTAACAGAATCCAGTCCTCCTGCTCTTCCTGCAAGGCCCTCAGGATGCAGTATTGCCAAGACTTGCTCCTCCCATGTTGTTAGTTGTGGGGGAGGAGGTGGGGGTCCACCACCAGTCCTCAGTACAGCAATCTGGTGTCTGGAAACCACGGAATGCACCTTCCCGCGTAGGCCGTTCCACCTCTTCCTGATGTCATCCCTAGTTCTTGGATGCTGTCCCACTGCGTTGACCCTGTCGACAATTCTGTGCCATAGCTCCATCATCCTTGCAATGAGGTGTGCTGCACCTGTGATCCGAATAGCTGTGGGTCTACCTGGACGATTTCCTCCACCATGACCCTGAGCTCCTCCTGAGAGAACCTGGGGTGTCATTGAGGTGCCATGATCTGGGGTGGGTGATGTGTGAGGTGGTGTGTGTTTTGATGTGTGAGGGGATGTGTTGGTGTGTGTTTTTTGAGGTGCGTGGATGTTGTGTAAGTGATGGAGTTGTGTGCCTGTCGATGCTGGTGTTGTGTAAGATAGTGTCTCTCTGGCGTGGTTTCAGAATTCTGGTAGTAAGGGTTTGTGGGTGATGTGAGTGTGTGCTTTATATTGGATTGGGTGTATGGGTGTGGTGTGTGTATATGTATCAGTTGTGTGTATTTCGATTTGTCCAATGTGGTTGTGTTTTGTTAATGTGTGTATTTTGAGTGCGGCGGTGTCTACCACCAATGGAATACCGTGTTTGAAAGACAGCCGCGTTGATTCGTGGGTCGTGATAGTGTGGGCGTATTCCTGTTGGTGTGACGGTGTCGGTTTTGTTATCCCCAGTTTATCACTGACCTTTGGTGTGGCAGACTTGTGTGAGTGTCTGTATTATGGCGGATTCCGAGCTGTGGGTTGTAATACCTGTAGTGGAATTCCACGGCTGCAGCGGTATGTTGGCGGTCTTCTGCACGTCAGTAAGTGGCATTTACCGCCAGGGTTGTAATGAGGGCCTAAGTGCCTGTGACAGGAAAGAGCCTAAAACATATTGAAATTGAAGGGGAACCAAAGCGGGTCCAAAACGGCAGTTTGAAACAAGATATATATTTAGGCTGACAAGTGCAGCAGAATTTTTATCAGTATAGATGAGACAATGCTGGGTGGTAGGAATTTTGTGTATTCCTGCAGATTCCGGAAGGTTCCATCACAAAAATGTGGGAAAAATGTGTGATTTCCAGCAAAGTTGGAGGTTTGCAGGGCATTGTGGGTAAGAAAATGCTGCTGGATGCATGTGAAGCACACCACCCTGGAATCACCTAGATGTTTAGTTTTCAGGTGTGTCTAGGTCTTGTGGGTTTTTCTACATGGCAGCGTCCCAAAGTCTAAAAAGTGCAGCTCTCACCATTCCAAGTGGGATGATTTTGACTTAGCCAAGCTCTCCTGGCCCAAATGTAAAACCAAAACCCAAAATATTCAAAGTCCTCTTGCTTGTTGTGGGATAAGATGTTTTAGTGTGCGGGGGGAGAGCTGAAGGACTGATACCCCCTTCAGTTGAGGTGGGGGCATAACCAGGCCAATACTGGTTGGTAGCCACCACCACACTTTTTTTTTTTATTCTCTAGCATCTAGTGAATTTCTGCCCCCCTGGGTGTAATTGTCCCATGGGCAGAACAACTTTAGCCCCATTTATTTGGGGTGGGGGTATGGCAATACCCAACTCTCTTATTTTGGAAAAAATATTCTTCCCTGTTCTCTGGTGAGCTTTCTGCCCCCCTAGGGGGCAAATGGGCCTTCCAAAAATAGTCCAATCTGCCACCAAGGGGGCCATATATGGCCAACAGTAATGTGCCCCCATTGGGGAGCAACCCTTGCCCAAGGGGCTGGTCCCCCCAAACAAAACACACACATACACACACACCAATCCCTGGTGCCTAAGTGGTTTCTGAACCCCGGGGGCAGGTTGGCCTAACAGAAATAGGCCGAACCGCCCCCAAGCGGAGCAGAAATGGCCTGAAATAAATTCCCCCCCCCCGGGGAGCGACCCATGTCTAAGGGGTCGCTCCCCTTGCTTGAAATTGGCGCAAAAACAAATCCCTGGTGCCTAGTGGTATCTGCCCCCCTTGGGGGCAGATTGGCCTAATAAAAATAGGCTGATATGCCACAGGGGGCAGCGGGGGCGGGGCGGGGGTGTAAGTGGAAGCAACTCCTCTTCCATCGCCGAAGTGGGGGCACTGAGGCGAGGTTCATGTGGGGAGCTCTAGCCAGTCCAGGAACGTAACCATTACGTCCTTGGCACCTCAGCACCACAGCCAAGGATGTAACCATTACGTCCTTGGCTGCCAAGGAGTTAATAAAAAGCCCTTTGCAGGCTACCTGGCACTGCGGGGGAAGCCTTAAGGCTTACCTTACAGTGGAAGTGCTTCAGCAAGCAAGGAGCCTCTTTAAGCAAAAACTCACCGGTTGCTGAAGTATTTAATCTCTGTCCTTTGCATGCGTGCAGGAGACAAATATAAACTTCTGATTTCAACAGCAGGACCTGTTTTAAATGTACCATTGCCAAAACTGGACGTTTTCGCTGTGGCTTGGACATTTACAGCAACCCAGCACCTCCCTCACATCCTGCAAACCCAGAAACGTAGGTACCCCCTTGATTATGGTTAGGAGAGGGGTGTGTTTAGGATTTTTAGCCACACCAGTGGGTGGGCTCAACCAGATGTAACCTCCAAAAATCATTTTCAGCCATGATGGATTTTTGAGGTATGTGGGATTGATTTTTGCCACACTTCACAGGAAGTGGTCATCACAGGGGGAAGGACCCTGAGCCTGATTGGAGAACCAGGACCCCCCCTGTTTTTTACCCAGGAGCAAGGGTAAAACTGGCAGACCTGCACCCACACCTCAGATACCTACAAGGATGAACTACAGAAAAAGAAGGACTCCCCTGCTGGACCCCTGACCTGCACCTGGACACTACTTTCAAGAGGACTGCACCAGATGCACACTTGCGCTTCATTACAAGAAGGACTTTGTCTGGCTTCAACTGATTAATGGAGGGACTCCCTGTTTTCTACAGGTGACAAATTGCTAACAAGAGTCTCCTGCACCAAGTCCTGAAGAGATTGACCAGCTGACCACTGTCCAGTGGCCAATTTGGAGGTTGTGCCAGGGGCATTTTGGGAGTTGTAGTCCGCACCCTCAAGGAGCATCTCCGAGCTTCTGGAACCTTGGGACGAGCTGTGGACCTCAAAAGAACCTTAAAAAACATCTGGGAGAAGATCCAGAAGTTTGGAGAACTTTTTGAAAAAGCTCCATAAAGGTACCAACCCGCTGCGGCAACTCTAGCTGGCTTGCCTCAACCATGACCCCGCCTGATGTGCAGGTTCGTCCTGGTGAAGAAAATCTCTGAGAAAGTGACTAAGTCTGAACGTGGACAGCTGACCGGGATCTCACAGGCAGTGTACCTGATGAGGGCTCCAAGGACGTCGGATGAAGATTCAGGTTTGCCCCGGTGAAAGGACTTTTGTATCTCAAAAAAGCTGAAGGTAAAAATCTCCACCGAGGGGTCCCGCAACACATATCCGATAAAGAGTTCCAGGAGGTCGTAATGGACTGCGACTTGGTCCTGGTGAAGAAAATCTTAAGAAAACAACTAAGTCCGAAGGTAATCTTTTGACTGAGGACCCCCACGGGCTGTAGCCGAGCTGGGCTCCTTCATGGTCGGCCTTAAACCTGGTTCAGATGCTACCAGATGACCAGATTGGCGCTATTAGTTTCTGAGCGCTAAAAAGCATTCATTCTTTAAAAATTAATTCCTCCGGTTCCCTTCATCTGATTTTATTTGTTTTGGTGTCATTTTAAAGCTGCAAATATTTCCTATTCTTATAAATTGGGTTTGGATTTTTAAACTGTTTCTTGTGTTTTATGTAATTACTTTTTTGTGATAGTTGAATATTTCCTAACTGGACCTAAGTAGATATTTGTGGCCTATTGCTAAGTGTAGGTTCTTAGCTGCCCTTACCATTAACCCATTTTCCATATATACAGTATATATATAGCAAAATAAATTGTTGAAGCATATGTTCAGAATATTCCTATTAACAAATGGGCTGTGCAGGTGAAATACGAATTCCAGGAAATTTGCCTTGATCACAGGAAAATGTTTGAAATAATCAAATTCATGTGCTTTTAAACTCGAATGTCACGTAATTCCATAAGTCCAGCATACATGTCCCATAGAGCACCAAACCTGTTGTTACATTCTATGTTTTCATTGATATGTTCAACATTACTGATAAAATCCATTCAGTGTTGCTTATTAACATTTAACACCACAGTAATAATCATTCTTGCAGTACATGTCATTCAAATTAAAGTCACCAGATGCATCCATAACACTTTTATTCAAATATCAGTCTTCAAACCTTGAGAATTACTGCTGCCTTAATTGTCTTTGCTTATCCTGGGAATCTGAACATGCTGAGAAAAAGATAAATAATATCTCCCTTGTCCGTTTCTTGTCTCCATGACAATGTATATAAATCCAGTTTAGTGCTGGGTCAGGTTGACAAGCAGGTCATGCTCCATACATTAAAAAAGACAACTCCATCATTGGTGGCCCCAAACTCTGCAGGGTGGCTTCAAATGTCATCCTGTTCAATATGATTCCACAGCAAAAAAGAATGGCGAACCCCAAGTTCAGAATAAGCCCAGGCATTTATTCATGGTAACAACTGGCATGTGCGAATGAAATCCTAACGTGTTTCGGTGAATGTGTGATCATAGGAAAAGTTTTGAAATTATCAAATTCAGGTGCTTTTTTTAAACTCAAATATCTTATGGAATCATGTGTCCTGCGCCCCCTCTTTTTTATTTTTTTTATATGCCCAATGGACCTTTTAAATTTAAAAAAGCGCCTTTTTGATCTAGAAGGGTCTCTGGGTCTCCAGCATCAGAGCTAAGGGATCAGGGTGTCTCTACCCTGACCCCTTTTCCTTTTTTTTTTACATTTTTTGTTGGGACTTGGTGGAAGCCTGGTTGAAGTGTTGGCAGACAATCGGAGCTGTGTATTTACCTGCACAAGCTCATCTTTATTTGCAAATTCGTCATGGCCACATACAAAGGTATGTTCGCTTTAATATATCAAAGACTACTGGATGGATTTACACCAAACAAGTGAAAGTGTAATCTGTGTACAGAAAGCTAGCTTTTTACCATGTTTGGGGGCATATTTAAGAGCCCCTAGTGTCATTCCAATGCCACATTCGGATCATTATTGTAACGCTAATGTGGCGTTAGAAGTCCAAATATCCCTGCGTTACATTGTACTACTTTGTAACTTTTCGTTACGTTATGCCTGCGCCAGGCTTAATGTATTCAGAGGGGGTGTTCTAGGAGTTTTCTTGTGCCATGTTTTTCTGCACTTTTAACGCCTGCTCAGAGCAGGCATTAAAAGGAGGCTTCCAGTGGATACAACGGCCTCTGATTGCTTTACTAGCATTAGAGTCAAAACTTTTGACACTAATCCTGCAAAGCACCAGACTAGCGTAAACAATTCTGACGCTAGTTCCCTAATTACCGCCTTGGTGCACCGTATTATAAATACAACACTCAGATGGTGACATTAGGGGGGCACTAAGGGGCGCAACAAAAGTGGCCCTGGACTGTGCATTTTTCTTATAATGCCCCTAGGTGTAATTCAGTCCAGCGGTTTGGACTGTAGTTGTGTTCCCCAGCCCCCGCTCGACCGGAGAATCACAAGGGCACTTTTTAAAAAACATTTTGGGAAGATTTGTCAAATGGTGCCAAAGATATAGGCAAGGCAAAAAATGCTTTTCTTATGGAAACATGGCCCTAACTATAACAACCTAGTGGCGACCACCGCTAGGTAATATATACCTCAAAAGTGCTACTCATATTTCTTGTCGGATCCAAAATAAACTCTGAAATGTCTTTGTTTATTTGAACTTCAGAAAACAGATGGCAAACTGAATATTTTTGTGAATAAAAGAGTTGAGATGAGGAGAAATATCTTACCCAATGTTGGAAATGCCCTTTCTGCAGGGTCACCCCAAAACTTTTTGCCTTCCTCCTCATTTTCTGACCGTATTTTTGAGGGCTTTAGGGCTCCGCGCACTTTACCACTGCTAATCAGTGGTAAAGTGCATATGCTCTGTCCTTAGAACATGGTGACATTGGCTCATGCCCAATTGGCTTATTTAATTTACTTGTGAGTCCCTAGTCAAGTGCACTACATGTGCCCAGGGCCTGTAAAGTAAATGCTACAAGGGGACTGCAGCACTGGTTGTGCCACCCACATAAGTAACCCCCTAACCATGTCTCAGGCCTGCTTCTGCAGTGTCTGTGTGTGCAGTTTCACTGCCACTTCGACTTGGCATTCAAAAGTACTTTCCCGTCCTTACACTCCACTTTTTCTATCTATAAGTCACCCCTAACATAGGCCCTAGGTAGCCCATAGGGCATGGTGCTATGTAGGTAAAATGCAGGACATGAACATGTATGTTCTATATGTTCTGGTACTGTAAAACTCTTAAATTCATTTCTACACTGCTGTGAGGCCTGCTCCATTAATAGAATAGCATTAGGGCTACCCTGATATACTGTTTGAGTGGTAGATCCTGATCTGAAATGAGTAGCCAGGTCATATTTAGTATGGTCGGAATGGTGATACAAAGTCCTGCTTAATGGTGAAGTTGGAATTTATATTACTATTTTAGAAATGCTACAACCCCAAACACAGGATGCTCATTCACACTTGCATACATCTGCATATTGAATGGGTCTTCCTGGGTTGTGAGGGTGGAAGGCCTGACACTTACATGTCAAAGGACATTAGCCTGCCCTCACACAAAGGACTGGCACACCCCCTGGCACCCTGCACCCTGGCAGACAGGATGGAACTGAAAGAGGACCTTGTGCACTTCTAAGCCACTCTTGGAAGTCTCCCCCACTTCGAAGGTACATTTGGGTATTTAAGCAGGGTCTCTGACCCTACCAACTCAGACACTTCTGAGGTAGACACTCTACTTCATCAAGACACTTATCGACAAAATACCACTGGAGAAGAAACCCTGAACCAGAACCTGCAACCTGCCAAGAAGAACTGCCTGGCTGCCCAAAAGACTCATCTGACTGCTTTTCGAAGAAGGACTGCTGCCTTGCTGTTGCCCTTCTGCCTTGCTGCTCTCTGGCTGTGCTGAGAAGTGCTCTCCAAGGGCTTGGAGAGCTTGCTCCCTGTTCCCTGAAGTCTCAGGACAAAAAAAACGTAATTCCTGTAAAAGAACTCCTTACGCGGCAAACATTAATGCACAGCCTGCAAGAAATGATGCACAGCCTGCATTGCGGTGAGAAAATCACTGCACCCCGAACTGGAATGCCGCAGCCCGACTTCGCAAGGAGAAGATTGATGCAGCGCCAGAGTTACGACCGGAACTTCGAAGCACGGCCCACTGGATCAACACCAAGCCGAGCCGGAACGACGCAGCCCGACTTGCTGAGAGGAATCGATGCAGCGGCTGCTGTGCAGTAGAAATTTCCACGCATTGGTCCGGATTGACGCAGCCCCTGTGACTTCGTCCTGCAAGTGCCGGATTTCAATGCATCGTCGCCGGGGCGTCCGAAAAACCCACAACCCGAAGAGCATCTCAGTCTAGGTGCCAGAAATCTACGCAAAGCCTGCCCTGTGTGAAAATTCAATGACACATCATCTGTGTGTGCCGGAAAACTCAACACACACCTTCCCGTTTTCCATGCATCTCCTCCTCTGCAGTTCCTTGCTGAGAATTTGAAGGCAAACCAGGTACTTTTTGCTTACAAGAGACATGTTTTGCTTTTAAAAGACTAAAAACACTTTATATCATTTTTACAGTGATATTACAACGTATCCTTATTGCATCTTGATTGTTTTGACCTGCATCTTATCAGATAAATATTATATCTTTTTCTAAACACTGTGTGGTGTATTCTTGTGGTGTTCTACTGTGTTATTTCATGATTATTGCACAAATACTTTACACATTGCCGTCTAAGTTAAGCCTGACTGCTCAGTGCCAAGCTACCAGAGGGTGGGCACAGGATAATTTGGATTGTGTGTGACTTACCCTGACTAGAGTGAGGGTCCTTGCTTGGACAGGGGTAACCCAACTTCCAACCAAAGACCTAATTTCTAACACCCAAGAACTGCTAAAACAGCTCACTGTACTGGGAAAATTATGTTGACTTGGGGCTGTGTAGTATGAGGCACTACCTGAAATATTGAATGAAGATTTTCAGTCTGGAGACTCTTGCACCTTTTATATAGAGCATATTTACCCCCAAATTATGTTTCAGACACTGCCTGAACGTGCTACTTATGCACCAAACCGAGACACTATTCTGGAGTCAAAAACACAAAGGCCCATATTTATGGACAGTTAGCTTTGCCTTAGTGTCATTTATTTTGATGCTGAAGGAGTGCTAACTTAACTCCATACTTATATTTTGATGCTAGACCTGTCTAGTGCCATTTCTAGGAAGTGTCAACCCACCTTGCATCAATTAAATGCAAGGTAGGCGTTGCCTTCCTAAAAATGACGCTAGCCCCCAAGTGCCATATTTAACATCTGACGCAGAAACAACATGCAACTAGGAGGTGGCCTAAGTAATGGCGCTATGCCTGATTAGTGTAATTATTTAACACATGGTCAGACCAGGCATTAAAGTGCTGGTTGGTCCATTTCCATGGGAAAACACCATGGAATGGACACCTAAATGCCAACCCCAACCCCCCACATCACCACCACCCACACCACAGGGACACTACAGGAGGACGGTGCCCATACGAGGTAAGTTGCAGGTAAGTGTACATGCATAAGTGTGTGTGCCACTGGGGGCCCCTTACATGGGGCCCCCTGCCTGGCACTGGGTTGGTTGGGCTTGCCCCAGGGACACTGGTCTCCAGTGGGGGTCATTGAGGTAGTGATAAAGACTCCTTCCTATACTTAGATGGGAATCATTTTTTGGCTGCTTGTGTATCAAAAAATGATGCTAGGCTGACAAGCAGCAGATATTTTGCCGCTAATCAGCCTACCATATTTTTTTACCCACTAGTGCCATTTCCCCTAATGCCATCCATCACCGGCTGTGAGCTTTTTTTGAGACGCTACCAATTCTTTAGTGCCATTGTGAGTCATTTTTTAGATATGGAGCACAGATGGAGTTAGGGAATGGCCTTAGTTGTGCGCCATTTTTCATAAATATGGGCCAAAGTCCTTTTCCTTCTGAATATATTGCGTTACTCAAGCACCACGCTGAGACACTGCTTTTATTATTGGAAAATGTCTCCTCAGAAATGAAAAGTGGTGCAGAGATGCTACCAGCACCTCTCAGGGAACAGTTGAAGTGCAATGTTCTTTTCTGGAGCATGCACATGGGGGGATGCTGACCCTACCCACACACAGAAACTAGACTGCTCACCTCTTTTCTTTATCAGACATTCATTGCTTCAAGAGCTGAGTCCTAGAGGAACATTTGGTGAATTTAGGAAATATTTTAAGCCCATTTTTGTTGACAGGGGTAACTGCTTCAAATGTTGACATTTTTTTAACTTTTATTAACCTAACATTCTTTTTAGCACTATAACCAGTTACATTGATCTTGGCTACAATGTTCCTGACATTGACTATCTGCAGAAGAATTTGCACTCATTTCAGTTATTCTTTTCAAGCCAGGAAGCAGCTGAGGATTATTCAGTACGGTATTAGAGGATCAGAAAAAGCCCTCACACAAAAGGTGCCAGCACATTGGAACGCAACCTATTACATGTTGCAATCTCTGTTTGAGCAGTACAGACAGAGTAATGATTACAGCAGCACAAAAAGATAATGGACAGAACACTGAAACCTTTCAAACACTCACCCCAAGTCACAGATGTGGGTTAAATCCACTGTTCTCTTGCTCACTATCCCATCCCAGTTGGACCCAGCCATATGCAAATCTGTCCTATACTTGCTCCCCAGGCAGGACCAGTCAGCCCGAACTGCCAGGCCAGGTACTCCCTGGACAAGAAACCAGCATCCTCAAAACAGTTTTGGGGGTATCAACACATATCAGCCAAGCTAGCTTGAATCCAGTAGCACAGTGATCAAGAGACCCATGTCTGGGCATACCCTGGCCACTTAGGGTGACTTTAGCAATACAAAAAATGATAGACAAAGTGCTGAAACTTTTCAAATACTCACCCCCAGTCACAGATCTGGGTTAAATGTATTATTCTTTTGCTCACTATGCCACTCCAGTTTGCATCCATTAATATGAAAAACAGTCATGACCCTGCTCCCTTTGGAAAAGACCAGCTGGAACTGCCAGGCTAGGTCCTCCCTGGATTGGAAACAAGCGTCCTGGGACCAGTTTTCGGGTATCACCCCTCATCAGCCTTCAACATGATATTTTGTGATGTTGAGTGTAATGATTATGACATTCAAACAGGAGGTGATGCAATTGGGAAAATTATGACCATAGATGTGGACAATGGGGCATAGTCAAATGCATGCTACTCCCTTTTGAGGTTTTCACAAGGAGAAGTACAATGGGCCAAGCTATACCGATGTTTGCATCTGCTACAGGACCAATTAAAAAGAAATCTGAAGGGTTCAGAGTCACAGATGTTAATGAAAACATAGAGGCACATTAGGCTTGGTTGATATCCTAATCCTTCACTTGGCTGTTATCCAGGGCTGCAAAATGACATCATGTTGTGCAAAAAGTACATGTCTGCCACATTACTTGACCCACGGTACAAAACAATTCTGGTCACTACGATTCCTTTTTCTGAAGGAGATGTCTCAAAATATAAGACTTGGATTGTTGAGCAAGCCAGAGATCTGGAAGAAGAACGGCTGGAAATTACTAGTGTTTTACACCTGGGTAGGAGTTCTGGGGTGCTGCCTTCAACTTCCAGAGAAGGTGCAGGGTGCAGTCCTTTTTTATAGCAGACAACACCACCAACAAGAAGATCTACAACAACCACAACTTTGGCAAAAGAAGATCTGGCAAAGGATTGACCCCAACCTCTGCATTGGCTTGGTTTCAAGTGCCAGGTCGTATGTCTTTTAAGCACAGTGCAGAGGCGAAGGCAAAAGAGGCTGAGCAAGTGGCAGCACCAATGACCATTCAGAAGATGTTGCTGGACTGTATGGATGACCCAAAAGTGGTCTATGTGGATCGAAACCCATTGGTGTATTGTTATGCCAAAAAGCACCAATGGTCAGTGCTCAGCTGGGTGGCAATAAAGTGTCTGGCTTGTCCAATACCCTAGGTGTCTGCTGACAGTGTGTTTAGTGAAGAAGTGCAGTTGTCACAGTAATAAGGACCAGTCTCTCATCTTAAAATGTAGAAATATTGATCATGATCATAATGAATAAAAATGTAATACCACACAATTACACTGTTCCAGAAACAGCACAGGAGGAGGATGTTTGGTCAGAATCAAGTGTGTTAGCTGACCAACTTCTTGGCGAACCAATTGAGTTTAAGGACAAACTCTTCTTCCCTGACTGAGTATATCACCACAGTACTTTGTATTTATTCATTGTCAAACTTCTTTGTTTGCAAAAAAATATATATCTAGTAGAGCATTATGGATTTATGGACAGAAGGAGTTGGATAAGTGTGCAGTGAAGAAGCCTCCCCATTTCCTTTTTTTGCATCACATAGCAGGGCTGCCCCAGAAGATCATTGATTTACAGGAGCACCAAATCCCAATGAGTTGCTTGCCACAAGGAAGAAATACAATTATGTACCTACCATCGTGCTTGGAATGGAAGTGGTAACTATTGAACCAATGAGTGACTCTGAGTGATGATTGATAATTTATGTGGTGGTAGATAGTGATGGAGGGTGTTTAACTAATTAGTAAACTTGATTTCAATGGTTTGATTGGTGATTGTTTTTCCTGAAGGTGATTGGTCCTTTCACACTTAGCGAAATTTACTTGCAGATTCTACTGCTTTTTTTTTGTTTTTCAATGACCAGCCTAGTCACTTTCTTTAACAAACACAAATCCATACAAAATGTTCAAATTCTGTTTTGCTTCTTGTTCTTCAACAGCAGTGCACTTCAGGTCTAGCACACTTTTGGTCGGGACTCAATTGGACCGCTTTGTTACTCAGAGTTAGTAGGAGGATGAAAGGACTCAGGGTAGGACTACCTCAACAGCCAGAAGAAGGAAGTTATCAACTTCGAAGCAACACATGATTATGATGATGATGACTCTGATGCCTAGTTCGCAACTTTTTGGACTACAAAGAGGTGTGTTGATTTGGGAAATGCTGCTTGTGTGCTTTACTGCTGGCTCAAACGTGAAACTCCTCGTATGTTTTTGCTGTGCCTCTGATTCTTCTTGGTACACTTCAGAGGAAGAATGCAAATGCACTGCCTAATTCGGCATTATCTCATTTGTCTTTAAACAATAATTTTTTTAAACTGTATGGGTCAACTTCACTCCTCCATTATTTGTATTTTTCAAACCTAGATGACAGAACAGACCCACCCATCTCCCTAACCAAATCACCCCGTCCCCAGCCAATGTCAAAAGATAAATGAAGTGTCCAAAGTCTGAACCCCAGTCCCAACTCCCTTTCCCACCCTCTACACCCACAAAGAAATGTCCCTCCCACCAAAACAAAAATAAAACAATGGCTAAAACAGGGTGTCGGTCCAGAGATCCTCAAGGCTTCCCTCGATGTATGCCACCCTTTAGTCCAAACATTCTGGATATGCAGAATGTGGGGCTGGAATGTGTAGTCTGAGCAGGAGGGGGGTTGCAGTGGTCAGACATTATTGAGTGGGTACCAGCTGGTGGGAGCACTGCTGATGTTGTTGCTGCTGGGAGGCTGGAGGCTCTAGTGGCTGGCTGGAGTAACTGGGCCCGTAGATCAAGGCATTGTCCTCCACCTGCAAAGCCACAAGCCGCTGGTACTCAAATAGGATGGCCTCCGACCTCTGACACTGCAGCCTCCTGGCATGTTTAAAATTATAATGGCACAGTCGCAGTACATTGGTGATCCTCTAGGGCCACTGGAATGTGATGTGACTGATTACGAGTCACAGGGCCATTTTTTTACCCCCACTTGCCTCGTTGTAGTTGACATATGTTGAAAGGGAAAATTTGAACAAGCATGGACCGATTTTTATAAGCCATTAAATATATGATTCACTTGTTCAGAAAAATGTGGCACATGATGAAAATTGATTTTTCAATATTTTTGGTAGGCTGGGACAAAACTTAGGAAAGAATAAAGGAGTGAAGTATTAAAAGGTGACTGAGTGGTCACTGAGAGGGAAGGGAAACATCTTGTTTTTGGTTTGCAATCCATTTAAAACTTTGTAAATGCTTCATCAACTGAAGCAGATGCACATTGCACAGACAAGACTATTGCATTGCTGAATTGAAGCAGTCTTCAGTTACTATGTAACTAGTAAGTGACTAAAACCAATGGGCAGGTGGTTAAGAATGAATATGGTTGAGGATATTCATATCTGCTTTGTTTAACAAATAAAGGGCCAGATGTATCAAAGCTTTTTGCATTCGCAAACTGTGCGAATGCCCGTTTGCGAATGCAAAAAGCCATTTCTGAATGTATCAAAGGCATTCTAAATGCAATTTTAAGGAATCTCTAAAATAGTGATTCCTTAAAATTGCGACCCTGTTTAGAGAGTCGCAAATTGCGACTCTCTAAATAAGAAATTGCAAATAAGGAATCCTTATTTGCGATTTCTAAAGCACATGTATGAAGCAATTCCTTAATGTGAATTGGGCATTAAGGAATCGCTATTACCACCAAGTTGAACTTGGTGGTAACCATGTGCAAATTTAAAAAATGCATTTAAAATGCATTTCAAAATGTACATGTAAAGCACACATGCCCTTATGGCATGTGTGCACCTTACATGTTGTTAAAATTAATTTGGGATGCAGCAGAGGGGGCCTTAGGCCCCTAGCACCCTGGACTTTGCATTTCCCAAAATTGCGAATTCCAGTTAGGAATTCGCAATTTGGGACATGCAAAATATTCGCAAATATGGTCCGACAGGCCCATAGATGCAAATGGGGGCTGTATCGCAATTTGCGATTCAGTAATAGCATTTGCGATTTTTAAGAAATCGCTACAACCGAATCACAAATTTGATACATTGCATTTTGCGACTCAGAAATAGCGATTTCATAAAAATTGCTATTTTCGATTCGCAAAATGCATTCTTGAGACATCTGGCCCAAAGTGAGTTAAGGTAGTATACTGAAAATTTAAATGCCCCTGTTAAAAACAGGGTCTTTGGTTGGCAGTCAGGTTGCCCCCTGTCCAAGCAAGAACCTTCACTCTAGTCAGTGTAAAGGAGAGGCACACCTGGTTAACCCTCGCTCACCCTGTTGGTAGCTTGGCACGAGCAGAAAGGCTTAAGCCAGAGGCAATATGCAAAGTATTTGTACCAACACACCCAGTAATACCGCAAAACACTACAAAATGGACACCACACAAGTTTAGAAAAATAGTCAATATCTATCTAAATAAAACAAGACCAAATCTGATCAAAATATGCACATTAAAAAATTATGACGTAAGCATCTAAAAACATAAAAAAAGTGCCTAGAGGCACAAATGCTGCAATCTGATGATAAAGCTGCATCATTATGGAGCTGCTTCCCACGATGCAACACCACAGGTGCCGTTTGCAGTGTCACACAGACCCCCAGGTACAGTTCCTTGGCAAACCTGGTGGAAAACAGGCCGGTGCACTGAGTCGAGGATCTAGGATTTGCTGGATCTGATGTGGTGTCAGATCCGGTGCTGCAGGGCGAACGAGCGGCTGCATCACAAAGCAGGGCTAGGTCCTTGTTGCAGAGTGGTGGAGGAGTCAGTTGTGAGGAGTCAGTACCTGGGCACCTCAGGCAAAGTTGAAACCCGGAGAAGTCAAGATGCTGCGGAGCAACCTCTCAGGGTTGCAATAGAGTCAGGTGTCAGCAATGTCAGGTGTACAATGATCCAACTCATGAGTTTGTGCGTACCTCAGTGGCTGCAGGATGTGGGGCCTATGTGACAGTGGGGTCATTGCGCCTCGGCGAGGTCCATGGATCCAGGTGTTGGCAGCATCATGGGCTTTGTGCAGTGGCATCTTTAGCGAAGTCGCACTGAGTTGCTTGGCTTTGTTTCACAGGATTTCACCAGAAATTCACTTCCAGAGGCCCAGGAACTGGAGTGGCACCCACTGACAAGCTAGAGTCCATGGCATGCAGACTCAGACTGGTTGGTGAATCCTTTGCTGTCACTGAGGCTTCAAAAACAGGAGGCAAGCTCAGTCCAAGCCCTTGGAGATACCTCTCAATCAGGAATGCACAATAAAGTCCAATCTTTGTCCCCTTTCACAGGCTCAACAAAGAACAGTCACAGGCATGGACCGCACTTCACCTTGGTTCTTCTCCTGGCAGAGGTTCCACTTGAAACCTTGAAGTGATTTAAAGTCTGGGATTTTGGGTCCAATACTTATACCCCTTTCTGCCTTTGAAGTTTCCCAACTTTAAAGAAAAGTATATGCTGTTTACAGGACCCTGCCTTTCCCAGGCCTAACTCCAGACGAACACCAGGGTGTTGGAGACCGCATTGTGTGAGGGCAGGGATAGCCCTTTCAGGTGTGAGTGACCACTTCCCCTCCACTCTAGCCCAGATGGCCCATCAGGATATGCAGGCTACACCCCGGTACCCTTTGTGTCACTGTCTAGTGGAGTTTCACAAACAGCCCAACTGTGTGTCTGACCCAGACAAGGAATCCACAAACAATAGTTTAAGCAGGAAAATGCTCACTTTCTAAAGGTGGGATTTTTCAAACTAACAATATAAAAACCACCTTCACTAAAAGATTTATTTTTTAAACAGTGAATTCAGCGAGCCCAAAATCCATATTTCCATCTGCTCTGAAAGGGAAACTGCACTTTAAGAGTTTTAAAGACAGCCCCCATGTTAACCTATGAGAGAGATAGGCCTTGCAACAGTGACAACCACATTTGGCACTATTACACTGTCAGGACATATAAAACACAGCAATACATGTCCTACCTTTAACATACACTGTACCCTGCCCATGGGGCTGCCAAGGGCCTTCTTTAGGGGTGCTTTACGTGTATAAAATTGTATCCAATTGCCAGGTCTAATTGGCAGTTTAAATCTGCACACAAAGACACTGCAGTAGCAGGTCTGAGTCATGTCTACAGGGCTACTTATGTGGATGGGACAACCACTGCTACAGGCCCACTAGTAGCATTTGATTTATAGGTCCTGGGCACCTCCACTGCACTTTCCCGGGGACTTACCAGTAAATCAAATATGCCAATCAGGGATAAACCAATCACCAATACAATTTACACAAACAGCATATGCACTTTAGCACTGGTTAGTAGTGATAAAGTGCCTAGAGTCCTAAAGCCAACAAAACGGGTCAGAAAAAAATAGAAGGAAGGAGGCAAAAAGTTTGGGAATGACCCTGCAAAAAGGGCCAGGTCTAACAGCCTCTCACTTTGAACCAAAGCTTTAATAACCAAGCCAAGCCAGAACAGCACCCTTATTTCTTCATCCAAGCAATTATCCATTCATCCTTTCATTGTTCTATTTGCCCTTTGAAATCTACCTTTTAAGGTTTACTGTATCATCCAGTCATTCGCGATTCAATTCCAATCCATCCATTCATATATCTGTCCATCCATCCATTCGCCTATCCACCCTGTCAACTCTTTCCATCCATTTATCCACATATCCTTACACATCCACCCATCCTTTACCCACCCAAGCATTCTTTTATCCATCCACCCTTCACCCATCCAGGCATCCTTTCACCCAAATACCCTTTAATCCATTCCTTCCCCCACCCCTCCATCACGTATCACCCACCTACACATCCTTTCACCCACTTACGCATCATTTCACTCATATACCTTCTCACCCATCCTTTCTTTTAACCATTTATCCTTATTTCCCTTTTCATTAACCCATCATTTATAAAGTTAATTTTGTGCTTTTGTCTACTGAGTTGCAGATAGAAGAGGCCATTAAGAACTCAACCGCTGCGGTAGCAGCTAAAGCAGGGGTTCACAGCACACTTGCAGTGATTATACTAGTAATTGTAAAAGAGCAAGCAATGTGACTTACCAACACCCGTCCCTGCTGCCACTGGTTCTCCCCCTCCAACCGCTGCTGAGTCTGGTGCACTGGTGCTGCCACTGGGTGGGTGCAGCTAGAAAAAACATTACACATTTTCAATAGCAGATAGCTTTTTCAACAAACCTGCATAGAAAAATATACTTGGGCAGGCAATCTTCATGGTAGAGTACCTGCCCTAAAATCTGTTCTCTTAGTCTTACAGTACCAGCGCACAGGATATATCAGGAGAGATGGAATGATCACTAACAAAGCAAAAGAAAGCTCTACTCTACAGACTAGTTAAGACAGAAGGAAGTCAGCTTCAGAAACATGAAAAAAAAATAAGATAATGCATGGATAACACAAATTTACCAAACCTTAGATATCACAAAGAGGAGTATGGAAAAACAGGAAGCAGACACAGTAAAAACAAAGATTGATTCTAAATGGGGAGAGCTAAAGGTTAGGGAAATAATAATAATATAAAAGTAGGAAGTACTGGGGCCAGCTGATCCAACAGCTGCCCCACTGGTGGTGGCATACCCGTCTCCCTGACATGCCTCCGAAGCCCTTTTCTTGCCTATGGGTGCTGAGGTAAGAAATAAAGATAAATAGGCCAGTGGTTTTGTTAATCTCCCCAAAAATATTTTAACAGGCAAAGACAAACATTATACTTTTCTAAATCAAATTGCCTATAGTACTAGTATCGAGATTATCTATTCTTAATTTCCAAAAACCTAAGGCTTATTTCAACTTTCCTAAACCCAAACTACTTTTTGAATCTAATGCACTGCATTGAATGATGTTTGCTTCTCAACCACCTTTCATGGGCCAGCTCAATCTCCCTTTTCAACGCATAGATGTATACTACACATCACTGGAAGATTGCAATTGGGACTGAATAAACCACATAATGGAAGACACAGACAATGCTAACTCAATTATATTACTTACTACTACTACCTTTATCTTAGTAACAGGACAGTCGAGTCTCCATGACTTCTTAAATAATCAGTTCAAGCGAGTGCTGACAAGAACGGTTAGGTAGTGCAAGGCACCTGGCTAGCTCAGACTAGATCACATAAAATTAGTTGTAACATAAACATAACTTGCGTCTGAGTGTGAGCAATGTGCTATTAAAAAAATAGCATTCTAGAACACAACAGATAAATAATTACTTACTGAGCCCTGACACCTCAATACCCAGTAGGTCGAGAATGTCCTGCTCGCGGTCCAGCATTTCCACCCAGTGGTGCATTACCTGCTGCTGTGTGTATGGACCTTAGTGTGCTGATTCACACGCTGGCACAGACTCCACCACAGCAGTTGACACTCCCACTAGGCGTAGCTGCTCCCAGGCGAACTGGCAGCATCTAGGATAGGTGTTACTGCACATAAAAAGTGCTGTCACATCTGCCTTGGAAAAAATGCTGGGCTGCACCCCTTAGTGGTGCTGATGACCACAAGGTGTGCCGCTAGCAGCAGCACTGGTGCTGCGACTCCCTCTCGTGCCCTGTCTGCCATGGCCCTGGCTGGTAAAAAGAAAAAAAAAAGAAAGGAACAAATAGGCGAAGGGAGGAAGACAGGAAAAAATGAAGAAGCAAAGGGAAAACTAATGCAGTATCAAATAAGTCATACAACACTAATATGACAAAAACATAAAATACACAAAGACACACACTGATACTATAAAGGGAAATGAAGGGTGGATAAGTCAGATGTGGGAGGATTGAAAAGATTAAGGGTGGATTCAAAACAGGGCCCAGCACCACACACATAACAGAAGAAAACAGAATGGCTGAGCACAAGCAAATCACATTTGTGGGTAGTTTTAGCATGAGAACAATGTCATGCTCCTAAATGTCAAAAACAATTTAGAAGAATCTCACAGAGTTTTTGGGCCTCTATGTGGAAATGCATGTAGCAGATCTCCATGAGTTCCAAATCAATTTTACAGAAATAAAAAAAAAACATACAAGTTCCATGAAAAAAACCTAAGGTTTTAGATAAGGTACAGTGAGGAAAACATAATGAATTAATTGTATCCCAGTAGCACATAAGCTTAGTTGAGAAAACTGTATTGATAATTTTGCATTCTAAACAAACATAATCCACACAAATATTGGAAATTCTAAAGTTAATGATATGACTTGAAGTTATAATTTCTGCTCCACACAAAACTTTCCGTAACTCACAAACCTCGATACAGGGTGTTGTAAGCTCCATAGGAAGAGCAAATCAACTATAGCTCATCCCTTTACCATGCACAGTGTTCTAATAAAGGATGTAATTTGAGAAAGTGTGAGTGTTGTTACTGATTAGATTAGAAGGTTAAAAGGTATACTTCACCTTTTTTGCATTGGGGTCAATACAACACAATTGGCAATGATTATTAAAGAAGCTTTACAAAACTTTATACATCTGCTTTCAGTTTACCCTGCATGGTTGCATTGTTTGCATGACACAGAGCCCTAATCTAATTTATTTTAAATGTTTAAGAAACAAACATGTACAAATCCCTAGACCCAAGGTCCTTTTTCTATTTTTGTACTGAGCATATTTGAACTGCTATTACATATCTCCTAAGAGGGAGTACCTTCATTTCTTATTGAAATCAGCAAAATGCATCAGTACAATTTGTCTTGAGTAAGCATTCATTTTTGAGGTGGCATAAAGGGCTAACCTTATCTGTTCTATATGCTTTCTGTCTCAGTCTGGCCCTCTAATGCCTATACTGTGGGTAGTATATCTCTTGTCAGATGAGTCTGCCCTACTATCTGAAAATGTGATTCTGTTTTTTCTATAGGAATTTACTCTTATAAATGGGCTTCTTCAGACAGCTCTGCTCTTGCTCATAATTTCCAGACCCCTTTTCTCTGTGCAGTCTTTCCTGTGGGATACTGAGTGGTGTTTCCCAGGGTTAGGGTCTTTATTTTTGCTTTATTTCTTCTTTCTTGTCAGATCTGCCAAACATCTGAAATAGCCTTTTTTTCATGGGTGGGGGGGCACCTGTGGTCTTGTGGTTGTAGCATTGAGCTCTTCATGTGATACCTGAAGTTTTGAGGGCCCTTTTCTTTGTGGCTCTTCGATGTTTGACCTTTCCATGGCTTTGATGTATTTTAGCTCGCCTGGTGGGTAGAGGCCCTGTCTGCAATTCTGTCTCTTTTTTGTTCTGCCAACCCCAGATATTTTTAATGTACTGTTGTGTTGTCTTGATGCTGGTTCTAGATGGGGCCTTTGCAGTAATGTGTTCCTTCATGGTTTGGGTGTTTAACAGAGTCCACCTTGAACCTCCAAAGATAGTCCTAGTAATTGTGACCAGCTCTCACCTTTCCTGTGTTTAGTCCACTACCAGTTTTACACTGGTCTATTTTCTGATGGTGTTTGCTGCTTTTCTTTTGTGTTCCATCTGTTAATCCAGTTCTAGTAGCTACATGTGCTTTAAAGATGGTTCTTTCTGCCCATAGGGTTTTTTTTTTTTTTTTACCTGAGCTGCATTGGCGTCCCAGACTTCCTATCACCCTCCTTTGGAATTCAGGTTGGTGCTTTTGTCACATCTTCTATACCTGTGCAGATTGTTGTTCCTTTTCAACAGCCTATGCCAACTCTTTGGCTACTCTTGCTTTCTAGTTATTATTTCTGGCGTGTGCTGGACCTACTTTGCTGCTGTCTCTTAAGTGCAGTTGGCTCGTTCCCTCTGAGGTTCCACTTCTTCAGTGAACATTTATTGTTTGTGTGGATTTTGTGTCCTTTCTCAATATTAGTTTATTGTTAGGTTTCTTATCTGCTTGTGTATAGCCTCAATTTGCTAGGACTGGGTTTATGAAGATGGACAAGGGCCAATTCCCCATATAGATAATCTTACTTAGAGTACTTTTTTCATCTACGATCAAACCGAGACTCTCCACTGTGTCTGAAGTTGAAGGGCTAAAGTCCATTGAGGCCAACTAAGAGGAAACACCCTAACATGGAAATTTCCTCTTCTGGAAGTGATTAACTTTCCAAAATACACATATTTTTTCAGAAATTAAATTTTGATAGCTCCAGCCCTCCGGAGACCAACAATGATAATTCAGAGAATAGATTACCCTGTCCACAAACATTTAAAATGTAACCCCATTTCAATCACCATAGAAATACAATGGTCCCATGTACATTTGAACAGGAATGAGGAAAGGATGGATAATTGTCAGACACATAAGCTGAGTCTATGTGGATCAGAGCTAAAAGGTGGAAGAGGAATTACCTTAGACCTTGCAATGAGGACGGTCTCAAAACACTTGCTTAAAACCCCCAAAAAGCTTGTTTGTTCTGAATTATTCATTAAGAGGGCATGGATGATTATATCAAATGTGCTGAGAAATGTAAAGGATCAGCAGGCAAAAAACCACTTGCCCCAACCACCGAAATGATGCCTGCTGAACTCTGATATCTCTACAAGTTCAGTTCACCAGGATGGACCTGTTCATGGAAACATCTAGTACGATTGGATTCAGCACAGAGTTCATGCCAATTATTTCTAAGAGTTTAAAAGAAATGAGTAACAATGCTAGTGGTCCATAAGTCTGTACTTACTTAAGTCGGAGGGCTCAAGAGATTTGTTTTATAAATGGTTTTACCAGCACCTCTTATAACAGATCCAATACTATCCTTGACTTCAAAGAGCTGATGAAGAGGCATGCCAGCCCAGTGAACAGTGTAGCAATTGTGGGAAAACTGGGCTGATTGGAGAAGCCCCCTAACCTTTTGCCACAATTTTTCAATTTTTGATGGTGTTTTCCTGACTCTGATGGTGTCCTGGGTACTGCTACCAGTCCCAGGGCCTGTTCTCTGATTAAAATAAGTATGCAAGTTAGGCTAATTAGAAATGGCCGTTTCAACCTACCCATAGGCCCCTAGTAATTGGTACAGCATGTAGGTTTAAGAACCCCAGCATAGGTAGTACCCCCCTAGGTGCACTGTTGCGGCACCCACGGTCATTTTAAAGGCAGTCATACTTTGCTGGCTGTACTTAAGTTAAAGTTACATGCAAATTCGACTTCAGAATGAAAAGTACTACCATAGATTTAAACTATTTAGCTTTATATATAAGTCACCCCTAAGGTGTTCCCTAGGGGGCCCCAAAGTCGGGTGCAGTGTAACTATAAGCAGGGACCTTATAAAATAAGTGAGGAAAAATCACCACATTCATTTTTCTCTCATTAAAGTGAATAGGCTCCATTGGCTAAAATGGGTAGAATTTATTTTAATTAATAAAGTCTCCAAAGGAGCTAGATATGGGAATGTTGGTCTCAAACGGATTGTTATACTAAATGCAACAACTTGCCATTGTTGGATTTAATATAACTACTTCAGGGAAAACATTTTAAAACTCTTCCTAAACATAACAAGTGTCAGCTCTGTAGTGCCCCTCTCTGATTGGCCAGCCTCTTGCAGCCTGACCAGGCTGTCTTGATGGGGTATGAAGTGGCCTAAGCTGAACACAAAGTAAATGCCTGTGGGAGGAGATCTGCATCAGCAGGTGATTAAACAGGATGTGGAGAGAGCAGCAAAACTGGTCTTCAAAGGAGGGAAGGACATTTGGAGCAGCTCAGGACCGCCCCATTTCCTGCAAACCCAGACAACAAGGTTAGATTAGGAGAGGGCAGGAGAGGGGTGTGTTAAGGATTTTTAGCCACACCAGAGGGTGGACTCAGCCGGACCGAAGGTTCAAAATTCAGTTTCTGCCATTTTGGATTTTTAAGGAATGTTGCTCTCTGGGATTGGTTTTTGCCACACTTCCCAGGAAGTGGTCATCCAAGAGGGTGGTAGCCTGCCTGTGATTGGACAGTTCCCCATCCCCCCTTGATTCTCACCCCAGGAGCAAGGCTAAATTTGGCAGAGATACACCCACACCTAAAATCCCTTCTGGAAGAAGATGCTAGAGAAGAAGGCCTGCCTTGCTGGACCCCTGGCCTGCACTTGGACATTGCACTCACAAGGACTGCACCAGCTACACACTTTGGGCTTCAACAAGAAAAGGACTTTGCCTTGCTTTTGCAACCCCAGGAGTTTGCCTCTGTTAGATACAGGTACAAAGGAGCTGCTCAGAGTCCCCTGCAGGAAGAGCCCAGATGACCAGTGTTCAGTGGCCATTTGGGGATTCTGACCAGGTGCATTCTGGAAAATGTAGTCCCAACCTCCAAGGAACAACTCAGAGACCTTGGAACCTTGACTCAAGTTATGAACACTTCAACGACCCAAAAGAACCTCTGGAAGAAGTTTGGAGACATTTGGAGCAACTGTTGTAAACAGCTCCATAAGCTGAAAGGTGCCCAAGAGTAAAACTTGAGCATTTTAACCATTGGCTGGGCTGGTACTGTGGACCACTTCCCTGTATCAAGAAACACTTCTAAAAGTAAGTGTAACAGTGTTACATTGTGGGTGGCCTGAACTCTGGACTTCGTCCCTGTCCAGTGTGACCTCTTTTTTATCCCTTTGAATGCTATTTGCTTCTAAGCACTACAATTACTTTTAATCTTTACAAATTCATATCTCTGGTTCCGTACATTGGATTTGTGTTGTTTTGGTATACTTTTAAAGATATAAATATAATCTATGTTCGTAAGTTGGTGTTGGATTTTTGTTGTGTTTTGTGTTGTACTTATTTACTGTTTTGTGATGTTTAAATGCTTTACACACCTGTCTCCTAAGTTAAGCCATGTTGCTCTTTGCCAAGCTACCAAGGGTTGAGTAGGGATTAATTTATTGAGACCTGACAGGACATAGTGGGGGTTAGTGGCCTATTGCTAAGTGTAGGTAATTACCTGCCCTGCCAGTAATCTACTTTCCAACAACAATGCTTTTAAATGTCCTTGTTGGCAAGTATCTTTAGAAAAGTCTGGCCAATTACTGGTCTGGACCTACTTTTTGAAGCTCATTTTAACAGGACCTTATAATCAGATAGATTTACTACAAGTGGAGAAATTAGATCAACCCTAACGTCTCGTGGCTTTTTAAGAGATTCTGAAGCAAAATGTTATCCCAAGCCACACCGAACATGAACTGCTGCAGCTTTAAAGTTCACCGCAAAGCTATAAGAGGAAGTGAGGTATGCATTTATTGGTAGAGGGTTACATATCAAATGAGCACAGAAGGGGGCAGTTAATTTTGTATTTTGATGTTTTTGATTTTTGCTTTATGAGACACCTAAAGTAAGAAGCTATTTTCACCCGATTAAAGAAAAACAAATTGATATAAAACAATTGCTCTTCAGGTACAAAAAGTTGAATTTGATGATAATCTATGCTTCCCATTTGAGTCGACGAAGAAAAAGGAGGACTTAGATAATATGATGACACATTATGGTTCATGAAAACTTATTGCTGTGCAGTGAAGGAACAGGTTTTCATGAGGCTAAGGAGAATTTAGGTAAACCAGCCAGATGTGTGTTCCCCATGAGGTCTAGCATTAGGAGCATCATTATCAGTATGAAATTAATTTGTGTAGCAAAAACAGAAACATTGCAATCCAAAGAATGGCAAGAATTAAGGCTTATTGTAATGGAAAGTTAACATAGAAATAAAATGCTGGGACTGTGTAAAAAGAAATAAGGTGAGGGAACAGAGGTCAATACAAGGGAACTACCCTCCTAATGAAAATAACGTAAATAATGGATGCAGTTGATTAATGTTGATTCATGCAGGCAAATGATATCTAAGGCTAAAGAAAAAGTGGTAAGTGGAAGGAAGGTTTAGAATTTTGGGGACTCTCCACCAAAGTGAATGGGAGTTTGCTCCATAAAATACTTGAAAAATCTAAACTAAATCAATTAATTTCTATTTAAAAAAAATGCAATTCTGAGGTAAAACCCAGAACTACTGAACAAATACCATGTGGTAATAAACAAAAACAATAAATATAGTTCTTCAGCCTTAATCACTCTGAGGTTAAGGACTTAGATATTCATGATTAATCTTGAGGTGATTAAAAAGTGCAACCTGGCTCATGTGAACCTATTTGTTACTGGGTAATTGAATTTAGAAGGGAGTCTTGTGTGAATTCCAGAAATCTAGATGATATGACAAATGTAAGACAGGTATTAATTGGCACTAGATGAGGTGACCATACTCAAACCTGAGCAGGTTATCAGCCAGTACAGCAAAGCTGCAAAGCACAAATTCTATATTCAAGGGATTAGGGGCCAGATGTAGCAAAGGGTTTGCACCTCGCAAACAGCGAAAAACGCAGTTTGCGAGGCGCACAAGCCTCTTTGCTATGCAGAAATGCATTTTGCGTTAGGATTCGACTCGCAAAATATATCTCCGACTCGCAAATAGGAAGGGGTGTTCCCTTCCTATTTGCGACTCGCAATGCGATTCAATTCCATTTGTGACCGCGAAAGCGGTCGCAAATGGAATCGCAGTTACCATGCACTTGAAGTGGATGGTGACCCAGTCGCAAACGGGAAGGGGTCCCCATGGGACCCCTTCCCCTTTGTGAATGGACACAAAAATAATTTTTCAGAGCAGGTAGTGGTCCTATGGACCACTGCCTGCTCTGAAAAATACAGAAACAAAAGGTTTCGTTTTTTTTTCTAAGTGCAGCTCGTTTTCCTTTAAGGAAAACGGGCTGCAGATAGAAAAAAAAAAATGCTTTATTAAAAAGCAGTCACGGACATGGTGGTCTGCTGACTCCAGCAGGCCACCATCCCCGTGAGTGCCCATACTCGCAATGGGGTCGCAAAATGCGACCCACCTCATTAATATTAATGAGGTGGATCTTTGCGACCCCTTTGCGAGTTGCAGAAGGTGTCTGAGACACCTTTCTGCATACCAAATTGCGAGTTGCAATTTGCGAGTCGCACGGACTCGCAAATTGCAAGTCGCAATTTGGCTTTTTCCTACACCCGGCCCTAAGTGCCCAATTTAGTGCTGAGTGACACATTCTCTTTTTCGAATTTGTTATAAATCTAGAGGAGCACAACGATTCTCCAAATAGCCTCTGTATTTTTATGAAATCTATATTCTCTTGTCATAATATTTGGGGAATTGTTTTTTCTTCACAAGATCAGAGGCTAACATTATGCATGTTTAAGGGCCTGATTTAGAGTGTGGTTGACGGGTTACTCCATCACAAATTCGACAGATATCCCTTTCCACGTATTATAATGGCCATTGGAAAACATGGAATATCAATATGGCAGATGGGATATCCTTCACGCTTGTGACAGAATCACTCCCTATGACAAATTCTAAATCAGACACTAAAGCTTTTTAATACTTCCCTCGAAACTTGTTCCAAAGGTCTGAAATAATGATCCACAAATACTCCAGTTTCTGACAATCATCTGCTCTGAAAACATCCTCTAACCCTCCAGCGGATCATATCGCTTTTTCTGACATAGCACCCTTTACCAAATGGGCCCCAAAGTTTTCCTTATTCACACCTACTTCTCTCATTAAATACCTCAACCACCTTACTATTATCACAGTCATCACCATGCTCAATGGCTTTGCATAAGAAGTTAACAACTTCTTATCTTCCTCATGTCTATAACTCAAAACCTTATTCACATACATTTGCATGAAATCCTCCACACATAACTTCTCATTCTCTTCAAACCTTGGATAAAAAATCAAATCTTCCATAGTTTAAGCTGCCTCCTTATTTCAAAATGTACCCCGCGGTGTGTAATCTTTACTACATTCTTCTAAGGCCCTACTATGTGAAAATCTTCTACATAATAGCAAACATCAAAGACTAGCAAACTTCATGGTCAGCCTTTTAACATACAAAACATATTTGCTGGCCTCAACTCAGACAAACCCAACGGCAAATTAACATCCCAAAGCAACTTATACCTAGGCGTTGATGGTCTTCTTAATCTCATACTCTTCATAACCACACACACCAAAAGGTCTCTACCTATTGATTGTCAATGCTTTAAAGCATTCCCCACTGCAATTGAAGACCTGTAGTAATTTATTGTTCTGTAGGACAAACCTTTCTCAAATTGCTCTGTTAATAAAATCACTGCTTCTACCACATTCACATCCACAAGATATAAACTCTGTTCCATGCACCAACTAACCCAAACTCCCCAAATTCCTTATATATATGCCTTGTTCATGGCACCAACAACTTCTCAGAAGCTCTGCAGCCCCTCTTGACATATCCTTGTAATCTCTAGATCTACTGATATCTTCCAAAAATGAGGATCAACACTGCACTCATTATCAAATGATGATCCTGTTCATCTCTTCCTAGAGATTGAGCATTATGTGCTTTTATTATAAATGGTATCTTATATGCCAGTTTCAACACAATTGGATGCCATGGTTGAGATGTCCAAACAGGAGTCACTAGAACCAATTGGCGTCTCTCCTGTCTTGCTTTCAGCAGAACCCTATGCAACATTGCAAATGATGGAAAGGCATAAGCTCTGTTCTCCAACAATCTCTGCTGGAACACATCTACTGCTACCACTTCTGGATCTGGTAACCCGCTGCAATATTCCTTTAACTGGGCCGTTCACCTGCTCGCAAACAAATCCAGCATCAATGGTCCCCAAATTTTGTGTATTTTCCTGAAATACTTGGCATTCAACTTTTAATCACTGCAATCCTTTAAGAATCTTGAATTCCAGTCTGCTGTGTAATTCTCCTTCATAGGTAAATACTCTGCCTTCAAGGAAATCCTGTGCTCCAAACAAAAAACCCACAACTTCTTCACTAATTCTATCAAATCCTTATACCTTGTTTGCCCTAAACAATTCATGTATGAAACAGCTAAAACATTGTGCATGCACAACATGGTGCCCTCATGCAAGCCACTCTTGAAGCTGCTCAAGATATAAATACCTGCCTTAAGTTACAAACAATTTATATGCATATTCATCACCTGCAGTGACTAACATCCATCAGTGTCCTAAACTCCCAAATGAGCTCCCCAACCTTCTAAACTTGCATCTGTCTCCATGACATAATATGGTGCACAATAAAATGATGATTTGCCATTCCTAGACTCCAAATGCTGTTGCCACCATAGCAACTCTTCTCTTGCTTCCTATATCAAAGTTAGAAACAAACAGAGGTGGGGTGTTAGATATTTGAGAAATGTGGTGCTCAAAGGACCAGTTGGCTTATATTAAGTTGCATAAATATCAGTAAAATTGTACTCTCATGAGGGAAAACACCCTCATCCCTTAACCTGAAAAACCCTGTTAATCAGACCAAACTACAAATATAGAGGCACACACTATAGTAATTAGGTATATATCTTATGTTAATACTAACACAGAAATATCTTAATCATGTAAAGAAAACAGCATCAGAGTCCAAAACACATGAAGGAAATCTGGTCTTTTGACCAGTGGATAAAATACGTCACAGTTTTTCTCTGTAGTATAACCAGTTTGTAGTTTATTTATTCCCAGTACAGGTCTTATTCTTCTGTATGAAAAATATTTAGCTTCAAATACATCACAACCTTGTTTCAAATAAAGATCTTATTCTTCTTGTTGTGAAATGTTGTATTTCAAAGCCACCAACAGCCAACAGCCTCTCATTTCTATGGATACGTGTAACTCTATGTCGTTCTCTTTCAATGTCAATCCTCTGATAGACTCATTGTTTAAAGCATTCACCTATTTCCTGAATACACTGAACAAAGTCCACTGTTAGGGAAGAAACCTGTTTAGGCCTTGACACTTCTTCTGTATCCTCTTGTTTGGTTACTGTAATGGGGCTTTGTCCATCCTTGACCTACATTAAGTCCCCTCCTGACAGCCCTGCTAAAACCACCACTTTCAAACATTCTTCTTATATTACTTTGCACCTTATCAAGGACCATGGAAGTGAGACGTACCTAAAATATGGTGGGATTTGTCTGAGTTAACTCAATCAAAATCAAACATAATCAAGTATAGATATAGACATAGATGATGCAGCTTATTCATCTTCCTATCTGCTTCTGTTAACTCCTGAATTTGGGTAGACAATTGTTAATTTACAGGGGAATATATGTCACATGGGAAACTATGTGGACTCTGGTATGGTATATTTGGTTATCCACACCACTCTTCCATAAATAAAGTCCTCAGTGTCTTTGAAAAGCACATTTTAGTTTCAGAAGATTTTGGGTACCAAATGGGTGGCAAGCAGTTTAACTACTGTGGCCATTTCTTTTTTTTTGATGCAGCACTGCTGGAGTGAACATTGCAATCAGTCTTTTAGTACTGACGGGTTTGCTTTGAAATGACTGATAACAGACAGGACACTTTTGCATACTACAACTTCATTATCAGAAATAGTATGTTAAATGTTAAATACAGGAAATATGTATCAGCTAATGTCCACATGGATGTCTTTTGAGAACAGACTGAAAACAGGAGGACAGATTTACTGTGAGTTTACACTGGGATGCATGCACCCACAATCTATTCTGATGTTTACAAAGTCACTCAAACCCGATTATGTGTCTTTTGCGTGAGTTTACAAGAAAAAAGTCATTTGCAGCACAAAGCACTACATTGCTTTATCTTGCGCTGGGGAGGCGTAACATGGTGGAGCATTGATATTCCTGTGCATCCATTCATGTATTTTGACACAAACCCAGAAATACTTATGTTTGTAAAGCTGGGTTTATGCCAAAATGGCACACCTATCCAAAGCTGGTGTATTGAGGAGAAATATCTTTATTTCATCTTGTTACTTCCTTTTTGCATGGGGGCTGCATTCTGCTTTTAGGGATACTTTTTGATCTGGAAGGTAACTCCTCTATCACAAAATCTATCCTACAAAAAATGCAGTTGCATTTGCACCATGTGTCAAGGGTGCCTGCGTTGGGGTTAAACAGGCACAAGTATGCCAGTACACAGAGAGAGCTGAACATCACCATATCTTTGAAAAGTTCAGCTCTCTTCAGTTCATGCAGCACTGCACAGCAACTTGACTTGTTTCACTGTGTTGTGTGAACTGTTAGTAAATCTGGGACCATATCTCAAAATATCCCTGTTAATAAAAGTTGAAGTGAAAAGAACAGATGTGAAACTAGAGATCATATTCCTGTTTCACAAACATTTTCTCCAACTTGCTAGGTCCAGAAAGCAGCACAAACAAAGGGGCTTATTTATACTCTGTGCTGAATTAGCGTCATTTTTTTAATGCAAATTCAGTGCAAACCTAATTCCATATTTATATTTTGGTGCTAGACATGTCTATTGCCAAAATATTGGAGTTAAAATTATTTTTTGCTTGCTGAAAACTACCTTTCATCAATGAGATGCAAGGTACGCACTCCTGAGCAAAAAATGACGATATGGCCTTAGCACCATATTTATCCCCCTGTGCTAAAATTATGCATGGGGGGGATGGGATCCTTAAAAAATAGCGCTAAGCGTGCTTAGCACCAATACTTAACCCCTGGGTCAGGGCAGGCATTAGGGGACCTGTGGGCATTTTTCCATGGTCAGTGACCATGGAAAGAGCCCACAGTTGCCTTTCCCTAGCCCAAAGGACACCCCCACACACACCAGATGGACAGCGGAGGATAGGGGACCCCATCCCAGGTAAGTATAGTCAAGTTGAGGCAAGTATTATTTTTTATTTTCTATAGTGCCATAGGGGGCCCTAACGTGGGCCCAATTGCCATGCACAGGGGGTGGTGGGCATGACTCCCGTCTTAACTAAGACAAGAGTAATCTCCATGGGGTTTTAACATAAGAAAATTATGTAATTCTGGTTAGAGGCATTTTTTAAGCCTCTGCCCGTACTAGCATCATCGTTTGATGCTAAATCCCCTGTTCCCCCTACGCCTCCCCCACCCAACTAGCGTCATTTTTTATTACGCTAGCCGGGCCTTACTGCCAGCTACCGTCATAACACAAATATGATGCCCGGCTGGCCTCTTGGGATGGTGCTAGCCGTCTGTATTCTTTTTGATGCTAAACAGTTTAGTGTCAAAAAGTATAAATCTGTCCCAAAGTATCTACCAATGGCAGTAATCTATGCATTGTGTTCCATGTGGGTCAAGTTTACTAGGAGTGGCACAGTGCAGCTGCTGTGCCAAATTTGGCAGCGCCGCACAACCTCACTTCTAAAATGCAGGGGTGCACCATATTTAAAAGAATATGTTGCATCCCTGTGTTTCCCTTTGCACAGGCACAAAATTTGCTGTCGAGCACCAAATGGCCTCCCTTGCTTTCCTTGGGACACCTTCCTGCACAAAAAAAATCTTCAATGGCGATTTGCTCTTTCTATGTGTGCCGTAGACTGCACCACACATAGAAAGGGCAAAACATGAGGCGAAAATAAAACATTTCTCCTCAATGCGCCATGCTAACGCTATCCTTGGGGTGGTGATAGATTTAGGCGCTGCCTCAGTTTTACCAAATCTCATAATTCTGGGGCAGTGTCAAAATGCAATGGGTGTTGCTGTGGAATGCCCACAGCAACACCCATTACATGCTCCTTCAACGCAAACTGCTGCACGTGAAGGGGCTGTATTTACAAGGTGCTGCCTTGTAAATAAGGTGCAGAGCACAGCGCCATCGGAGCGTCACAAAAAGTGACACTCCGATGGGGCTAGGGAACTGTGTTTATTCCCCTTAAACTCTTCAGTTCATAGGAGATGAGACATTCAGTGGAAAGAAACTAACAGGCTTTAGGAAAAGCATGTGAAACTATGATGTAATATGTTTTGTAATGAGGTTGGACATGAATGACCCTAATATGTTGTATAGGAGATCAAGTCTGTCTTAAGAGAAAAGGTTTCACTGGGCAAACACGCTCAAAAATGTGGATTTAATGTCTGATATTTTAAATGAAGTCCACTTTTTCAGGATGGTTCCCCTGAACCTTATTCTCTTCATGCAGCAAAGCCTGTCAGAGGTCACTCTGAAGGCAATACTTTCTGTGATGGTCAGCACTTAGATTTCCAGAAGCATGCTTTTTTTGTCAGAAGGCAAGAAGGCTCTCCATAGGATGTCCCACCTGGGGCAGGTGACAGAGTCACTGATACTCCTCCTCTTGAGATATACTAGGAGTTAGTACTTGTTATCACTGATACATGTTCAGGCAATGAACTCAGATCAACTACTCCACTTCATCATGGGATTTTGCATTGTGCCTGGAGCATCTGAACCTTCAAGTAGGGGTATGGCAGGGTTGTTAGGATGTGTTCAACTGCCATAGAAACAACACAGTCTCAACCTATGAGCCATGACCCCTATGAATAGGAACAAAGCAACTTCAGAGAAATTAGTACTGTCTGAGTTTAATTACATATCCCCCTTTTAGTGTAGGTAAATATGGAGTACTGACTACGCTGCCAGAGCGTCAAAAATAATGATGCAACGATGGCACAAGCATTCTTGCATTGTATCTGGCCTTGGTTCTTACAGACCTGAGGAACTCAAATACATATGGGGATCCTCTATGTTTCAGAAATACTACAGGTGTTGTTTGTTTCCCAAGAAAAATAATTTTCAATGTGCTGACTTCTCTCTCTTCACATCCCTTTTAAGATGTCAGGGTCATTTCCCATTAATCATCACACACACCTGGTTTTCCAATGTGCAATATTCAGAATGCGTGTTATGGCAGGAAAGTTATTGAAAACGCATATGACTATCCACAAAGTAAAAAGGTTTGTGGATGTTGCAAGAATCTGATTTGGCCTTTCTCTGGAATTCCCCTTAGAACAGCCACTTCTCTACTCTCAAAAGTTATTCATGGATGCACACAAATCTACACACATATTGTTCACAGCCATAAATGACAACAATCTATACCTAAGTAGTAAAACTGAGTTAGGCATAAAGTTGTTTTGCAAAATAGAATCTGAATCTGCACATTAATTCAGTTTGAGTTCAAAATTGTACTGTTAGTGTGGTGGGGTGCCTGCTACACTAGATGACCACTCTTAGTCAAGCTCCTAGCTTTGGCTCCATATTTTAACTCCAACTAAGGGCATGAGGGCACTAAGAAGTCCCAGTGATGAGCAGACCACAGGTGAAGTGATTTTCTGTGAGAGGGCAGTGAAGTGGACTGGAGAAGGTCCAAGTATGAACAGATGTATTTGAGCTACATCACCTCAATCTGCGGAGACCTGGGAGGTGCTGGATGCGCAGGTGAAATTTTGTTGCAATAATGGAGCTGCAGAGATGTAGTCCAGCCATCAGAGATTCAGCAAGATGGAGGTTAATTACAGAAGGGTCCAAGGTAGCCATGGGGAATGACACAAAACGTGTCAGAGAGAATTTGCGATAGTGGAAGTTTTTGAAGCTAGACAACTCGAGCCAATTTTCTCAAGGCTGTCACTGTGTGCTTTGAGCACCAAATCACCTTCACTGAATCAGTGTTATTCCTATATTTAATCTGCTCCTGCAACATGGGGAAGTAGACATGGCAGAGAAATCACCTTGAAATGTGGTAAGATTGATTTAGTTGAACTAGCATCAGTAGGAGAGTCAAGAAAGTGAAGGACGTGAACATAAGGGAGAAAGAAATAATGGAATGCATGAAATTCCATCAGAGGACCTGGAATCTTAAATTGGTGTATTTTAAATGGCACATCAGCAACCAAAGCATTGCAGGAGTCTCTCCAGAGAGAGGAATGAGAGTGGAACAAACAGTGGTACCAGTAAAGGCATGAGTGGGGATACTGCAGCAGAGGTGGGAGTCAATAGGCAGTGCTGTGAGCTAACATTCTGGAAAGAGAAGTTTGCAAAACTACCCATTGTCAATGCTTCTAAGTAATAAATTAAAAAAGTTAAGATGCAGTATTGAGGCCATGTGAGTCTCAATAGAGAGCTGCCCTTTCGATTAAAATACCCATCACAGGACAATATTTACAGTCAAAACCATAAGGTCTTATTCAAATTTAAGAATTATTTAATAGATCAAATGTAGTTAGTTAGCCAAATTCAAATCAGCACCAACAATGCATCAAATAATACCAATTGAGAAAAGGTAAGACTGACCTCCAAACAAGTAAAGAGGAAGAACCAAAATATAGTTCAGCACAAGCACTGTCATGAATCTGCTCAGTTAGAAAAATAAATCAGTTGTAGAATAACATAGTGACGTGTCTGTTTGTAAGGCAATAAAATGTCTAAGTGGTATAGTAAAAACACAAGTTTATTAGTTAATTAAAACCATAAAACTTTCCTTCCACATAAACATTTAACAGAACAATTTTAGTGCAAGAAGGCGATTACAGTTCTTTAGCTTAGGGTGAAATGGTTAGTGAATTTTCCTTCCACATAAAGATTTTCAGAAAAGAAAATACTACTGCTATAGGTATTAATAATGGGGCAACAGAACAATCTTATTGTGGGTAAGACAAATACAGCGCCAAATAAAATCCTGTGATTAAAATGAAAAGCTATATGAAATGTCCTTCCACCAAGAAATTTAAGGAGAGCAGTAGCGGACCAATGAAGCATTGGTAAAAATAGGACAAAGTGGGAAGAGGCCTTCTATCAATTTTATTTACCCCTTCTTAAGTCTGATTGTTGATACCGGACTTTATTATGACACGAGCTAAGCAGCCCTGTGGACTACCTAGGAGCCTTCCCTTCTTTAAGATGTTCAAAGCGGGTTATAGGGATTTCGCTATCGTTTCCGCCCTCCCTCTGTCTTGGTTATTTCGAGAGGCTGTTGTTTTACGAGTGAAAATTTCCAAAAATTGAACCAGCCTAATGTTCAATATTGTATTTCGAGGGTTAAAAGCTGCAATTAGTGCTTGTCTGCAGGATCTAATTCTTAGACCGTTAAATTATTTTTCCAGCAGGAGTCTCCTTTCGGCCGCCAAGGCTGGACAGATGCAGACCACATGCATCAAGTTTTTATCTGCTAGATGACAGAGACAGCACTCGTGGGAGTCTACTTGCCGCTCCTTCTTCCATTTTGGCATGAGGTCTAAAGTAGGGACTTCACCCAGCCTAAGTCTGAGAAAGGATTGCTTGATTTTCCATGTGTAGGAGCCAGCCATAAGTGGTGATTCTTTAAATGTTTTATAGGAGTTAAGGATCAACCAACTATGCTCCCTTTTGGTCAATGAGATCTTATCTTCTAGCAAGCTCTGTAATTTACTCGCTTTATTCACTGCTTTATTGAAAATGGGGATGGGTAGAGACCTGTTCCATACCTCATCTAAGTTCAAAAGACTCTTACTTTCTTCTAGATATCTTATGTAGTTGGAGTTCCCTCTTTCTAGGATAATTTCCTGCCAGATTAGATTGGCTAAAGACCCTTTTTAAGCACGGCTCAATTTGTAGCAGCATTTAATGTATGCCGCCGGTCGGGCTAACGACTGTTTGACCAGCATGAATTCCAGTCTGACCTGGGCTGGCGATGCACGCCCAGGTAGCCGAAAAACGTGCTTATAAGTTTTTATCAGAAGCTTATCCAGAAGACCTACTTCCATCCCCCTCATTATTTCGGTCCCATAGGTGATAGTTGGAAGTAGCTTTACTCTCATTACAGCTGTTAATGGGTTCAGAGCATGACCACAGATTGAATTTGCTAGCTTGCAAAAGGCGTAAGTAAGGGCCTGCGTCTTGTTTTTTATTGCTTCTTTTTGTGCCGTGTAATTACCTCTAGCATCCACCACCAATCCTAGGTATCTGTATGATGTTACTTCCTCTAGGGTTTTCCCTTTCATATGCCATTTACCTTGGGTGGATGGCCTGCGGTTTAAGGTAATCATTTTAGATTTTTTATGATTAATTTCTAAATCATTGGAACCTGAGTATTCTTCTAATGCCTTTAACAATTTCTGCATGCCTGTTCTGGTATTACTGATTAGTAGTAGGTCATCTGCATATAGTAGGTTGGATACATGTTGACCGCCCAGTGAGGGAGAGTGGGATGAGTGACCATTTAACTTGGTGGGGAGATCTGCTATGTACAGGTTGAGGAGTGTTGGGGCCAATACACAGCCTTGCTTTACCCCCACTATTGTTTTGACTGCCCTGGATAGGTGAGAGCCTTCCCCCAATTTAACCTTCACCCAAGTATCAGAGTATATCATTTTGATGGCATTTAAAATAGAATGTGGCAGCCCCCACTATAGTAATTTGGCCCACAATTTGCCGCGAGAGACACAGTAAAAAGCAGCTTTAAAGTCAACAAAACATAAATAGGTTGGAGTCCCCTTTGCTTTTGCTCTATTTATGATCAAGCCTAGCCCCATAAGATTTGTTAATGTTCCTTGGTGCTTGGTGAACCCAGTTTGATTAAAGGGTAGAATATTGTTATCTGTAATCCAGGCTTCTAGGTGTTTTAGCACACAGCAGGAAAAGTACTTGAGGTCAACGTTTAAAAGAGTGATTAGTCTGTAGTTGCTTGGGGAGAGCACGCACCCACCCTTATATATGGGGTGTATTATTGAGCTTTTCCAGGATGCCGGGACGTTACCTGTTGTGATCACGTCATTAAACATTGCAGCCAGGAAATTGGCCCATCCTTCCGTTTCTTGTTTAAATAGTGCTTGCGGTAGGCCATTGGGTCCAGGGGCGCAGTCCATTTGTGACTTTCCAATGATTTTTAATAGTTCTGGTGCCGTAAATTTCAGAGGTTCCGGGATGTTGGGATCCCAGCTAATCATATGCGACTGAATTTGAGGGCCTTCTTCGATTATCAGTTCTTGTAGATGGGACTTTAAGTGGGATACCCATACTTCCTCTGTTATGTTTGCGTTATTGCCTGCTTTTGCACCATTGTCTATTGTATTGATGATTTTCCAAAATCTTTTGTAATCAGATGTTTTGGTCGCAAAATTTAGTTTGGCCCACAAGACCTCCTGTTGGCCTTTTTTAGAGGTCCATAGATCCCTTTTATACAATTTCCTTTGCTCTCTCAGGGCGGTCAATTTTGATACATTATCTGGGCATTTACACAGTGACCTTAGTAGTTTCCCTACAGCTGCTTTCCTTTTGCGCACTGGCAACGGTAAAAGTGAACTTTGGCGGTGATTCAATTGCGCTCTCTTTCTTGAGTTACGTAAGGAATCTTTTTTAATGAGATCTAGGGCAAAGTTCTCCCAGACTGTTGTCAGCTTTGCCCCACTTGTGGTAATTGATTCTAGCTTTCGTAGGGCCTCTTCTGCCTGACTTTCAATGGTGTCTGAGGACCATTTTAGTCGCTTTAGATTTTCGGTACCTAGTGTCCCGTTTAGGGCTGCCACTTTCTCTGTTTTTTGCGGTGATGCACAGATCCCAATTACCTGTAGCTTATGGTCGCTTTCCGTGCGGTCCATGATGGTAAAGGTGTTTATTGACTTATATAAAGCAGGAGACACCAAAGTGTAGTCTAGATAGGAGACTGATTTCCCAGAGAATCTTGTCCATTCCAGTGGGATATCGGGGCACTTCCGTCCGTTTAGCGCGATGAGGCCTACTAACTCACAGGTGCGTATGAAACTCTCCCCTATTTTGTCTTTCCTGAGTTTTTTTGGGAGGGTTTGGCTGGGCATTCTTGACACTGTTTGGATGTGGTCCTCACTGGGGATGTGGAATCGGCCGAGATTGAAATCGCCCGATATTAACCAGAATGCTGATTTTACTGTACATTTTATCCTTAATAGTTGAGTTAAAAATTTGTTTGCTTCGATTTTTTTATTTTTAGGATTGATGTATGTGTTGACCAGAATCAATGGCTCCTGTGTGTTTTTCCCCCAATCGTCTAGCTGGAGAAATTGGAAAGGTTGGTCTTCCTCCTTATGCTCGGAGATTTTTACCAAAAGGCTGGTGCTAACGTAAATGGCAAGGCCTCCCTTTCCTACCGGGCCTATTTGTTTTCGTTGCTGGGTTAAGATATTCCATGAATCCGATTATGGGTATTGATTCCATTGCCCAGGATTCCTGTATGAGTAAGATGTCGAAGGTGCTGAAAAAATGTATTACTGCAGGACCCTCCAGTTTTGACCGTAGGCCACCGATGTTCCAGGAGCAAATGGATAAAATGCCGTGTGCAGGTTGATCCTTACCAATTCAATTGTTGCCCATCGGTCTTGGGGATAAAACCGTCGCTACCCATTCCCTTTCTGGATACTTTTGTTGACCCAAGACCACTCTTTCCCTCCCTTCTTCTCTCCATACTTGGACTGTCAGCGGTGCGTAGGTGGTTTCTCCTCACTGCACCTTTCTTCGATGGGTCTGTTGGCCTGATGTACTCCTTTCAGAACCGGCCATGTGCCTTTGGGAGTTCCCAGGTATTGTGAGGCTAGTAACGGAGTTGGATAGCGGTCTCCTTTGTAGGTGGTTACCTCAATGCCCCAGGCTTTCAATAGGTCCTTTCTTTTCATGATCCGCTTTGGGATATCTGGTGCCGAGAAGATGGTGAGTGTTGGATCTGTGTGTTGGTTGCCTCTTGCTTGAATACATTTTATAGCTGCGAGGTCCTCCGAGGCTACAAACTGAAGATCCGGTAAGGCTTTTATGATTCTTAAGATAGAAGAGCGATTAAGAACATCTGTGGGGGTCCTGGAGGTGAATTCTGGAATCCAGAGTAACTGGAGGGTATTTGTGTCTGTTATAAGTGACTGATTTTGCTCTATGTGCTGGTCTTGAACCTTATAGCCATCTTCCCTCTGACTAATTGCAGACTTGCTGCCCACATTGACCAGTGTTAGTTGGGGGGGCAGCGCAGGCGTAATTGGTTTTAATTTTGTGCTCTGCTGGCCCTTTGTGGGGCTAGGTCTTAAGTTCGTTATAGTGCTGATTGCTTCAGGTGGTCTCAGGGGGGACTTTGTTGAGTGGGTAATGTCTGCTGAGGCGGGGAGTGTTATCCCATCTACTATTGTGTTAGAGCTTGTACTTATGTGGGTAATAATGTCTCTATTGTACCCTCCATTTGACGTCTCCTGGTCTTTAGGTGGATCCTTTGACGAGTTGAGTTGATGAAGTTGGGCGGACTTCCTTCCCTTCCTTGCCCGCTTTCGTTCTCTTTTGAGAGGGTCCGGGTTGTGGGAAACTCAGGGTTCCCGGGCTTATTGATGGACTGTAGCGGAGGATGATTCACCATGGGTTCCATACGAGCACTCGCTAGTTGGCGGCTGTCAGCCAATATTCTCTCCTCACTTGTAAGGCAATACAATGTCTAAGTATAAATTAAATAGACAGATTAATGTAGAATCTGCATGGGTTAGACAGCAAAAAAAAGCCTGCCACACCTCCCGGTAAGGGCACATTTAAAATGTTTCAGATAGTGAAAGACACACTCTTAACATGGTGGAATCCGACATAATAGAAGTGGACTAATGAATAATTTTCACACAGACTAATAGCAAATCAGGATATGTGACACATCAAATAAGAAACATTTAGAAATGTCTACTTTTGTGCACAATTTTACATAGGAAATGAGGAAAATAACGTGATATTATGCAACAAGTATAAACTATACACAGTTCATCTGCTTAGAGCAGCCCTGGCCAAGTACCTTGAATATTTTGCAACTGTAGGAACATTCAGCACATGGTTTACATCTCAAGGAACACAAATTAGGATATTGTCATTCATCAACAACCAGACAAACACCATCATCTTATATTGTTTTGTGATATCTGCCTTGAGGCTTTTAAACAGGAAAGCATTCCTTGACATCAAAAAGAAGTTGAAAAGATGAGAATATTGGCATGTCTGGCATACCCTCAAAAGCTCAAAGCTTAAGAGAAGGGGGAGTTATTCTTTCAATCAGGTTGAGGCAGCAAAGAAGTTTCTCTTGACTGTGAGAGGGAGGCATTATTTTTGAAGTGTGAGTAGTTGGGCCAGGTCGGGTGCATGAAAGGTGTGGTGGGCTTCTATGCCCTACGGTGGTTCTTCTAGGGTAATGGGGTTCCGTCGTTAGGAGATCCCTTTCTATATATATTCACATATTATTTTGTCTTTATTCCTATCCCTCTCATTCAACATGTACCATTGTGGTCTACAGAGGTGTATTTCCTTTATTGACAGGTTGGGTTTATCAGAATATTCATATTGAGTATGGTGTTGCTTGAGGGTATTTATGTGTGCTGTGTAGGTATAATTAGAATTGAACTGAGTTCTCGTCAAAAAGTATTTACAAAAGAACGAAATATGCACTGATAGGAAAATGGCATGAGCATGTTGTATTGTGTTGCTAAGGCATCACATGCCATCCAGCTTTCAGTAGGTGAAAAATGTCAGTCCGGCCAACATTCCTAGGTACATACCATGAATTGTGGTTCAAACGAAATGGAGATTAGAATTACTTAGTGCTTCTGCCGGTTCTTCTTCACAATAGTAGCCAATGCAAACATAGCATCTGAGAGGTCATGTTCATGCTCATTCACTTCAGTATCATGGCAGTTGGGGTGGACTTAATTATGCTGTGAATCACACTTCAATTTGTTTATATTTAATGTGTAAACTTCCTCATACTGTTTGCTACTGAATAATAATGCATAAATCTTCTCACCCAAAGTTTCCTCTATTTCATACTGAAAAGACCAAAAAGAGGTAGGAAGTTTTTAGCATTTGAGCATAGTTATTAGCACAATAAAGACGTAGTTCGAAATTACTTCACATGACATTTCATATTATTACATGATATAGCATCACAAGTCTCTCACTATGTGACACTTGCTGAGCATGAGTGGGACATTCTGCTTTTATCATGAACATCGTTTCGAAAATTCACATTTATGGAACAGACCATCTGGGAACCTGACAAAGAAAACACCGTAATAAATGGCGTAAGAAAATAGGTGACCTCGTAAACTCTGGACAGTAACAGATTGTGAATGTCACTGAGAGGCACTTTTTTGTCAATTGCAAGGAGTCATTTTATGTAACAAAAATATATCAGTAAAAACTAGCACATTTTTAGACCTTCACGTGATTCCCCACCAACTCCCCAAATTAGCTTCTCACTGTGAAACTCTTCTGCTTCTTCTTCTCTTTCCACACCCATCATTTTCATCAGTTGGTCCTGCATTTCCGCAATTCTACAATCTGTACCTGTTCACTGCTTCATTTTGTAATTATTATAAACTTGTTTAAACCTCTGCCGTCCCTGTGCTGCATCTTGTTCCTGCACCAAAGCTGTGTCCTTGCGAAATACATGCATCCCGTTTTCATTTCCTGCTTTCATACAGCCATGGATTGTTTTGAGGGTTCCCCACACCCTGTCATGCTTTCCTCATGTACAGCTGTGTAGCTGTACTTCCGACTCTCTCCATGTGCTTTACAAATACACATAACAAAACACCCATGCTCACAATGCAGGTAACCTAAACCATCCAAGGAGTTTCTACACGGTAGAAACACCACAGGAAACACTATGAGACTTGCTTCTGCACACAGAGTATACCACTTTCAACTCTACTGTTAGCCCTTGGAGAAACGTCACAAGCAGGATTTCAGAAAGCAAAGTCCAGTCCTTTCCCTCTTCAGGCAGAAGCAGTAGCCGCAGGCTAGCACAGCAAAGCAACAGGCAGAGTGGCAGATCCTCCTCAAGCATCAAGCTCCTCTCCTTGGAAGAGGTTCCTCTTGATCAAGAAGTAATCTGAAAGCCTGGGGTTTTGGGTCCACTACTTATACGCATTTCTGCTTTTGAAGTAGGCAAACTTCAAAGGAAAGTTTCTGTTGTTCACAAGATCCTGCCTTGCCCAAGCCTGACTCTAGACACACTCCAGGAGGTTGGAGACTGCATTGTGTGAGGACAGGCACGGCCCTTTCAAGTGCAGGTGTGAGCTCCTCCCTCCCCACTCTAGCCCAGGAAGACACATCAGGATATGCAGGACACACCTCAGCTCCCTTTGTGTCACTGTCTAGAGGGAATTCACAAATAGCCCAACTGTCAGTCTGACCCAGACATCGATTCCACAGGTAAACAGAGGCACAGAATGTTTAAGCAAGAAAATGCCCACTTTCTAAAAGTGGCATTTCCAAACAGACAATCCAAAAACCAACTTCACCAAAAGATGTATTTTTAAGTTGGGTTCAGGGACCACAAACTCCACATCTCTGGCTGCTCCCAATGGGAAACTGTACTTAAAAGATACTTAAAGGCAATCCCCATGTTAACTGATGGAAGAGATAGACCTTAAAATAGTGAAAATCGAATTTGGCAGCATCTCACTATCAGAACATGTAAAACACAACAGTACATGTCATATCTTTTAAATGCACCTCACCGTGCCCATGGGGCTGCCTTAGGCCTTCCTTAGGGGTGACTTACATGTAGTAAAATGGAAGGCTTGGACCTGGCAAGTGGTTACACTTGCCAAGCCGAATTGGCAGTGCAAAACTGCACTCACAGACACTTCAGTGGCAGGTCTGAGACATTTATAGGGCTACTCATGTGGTTGGCAAACTTAGTGCTGCAGCGCATTTTATTTACAGGCCCTGGTGCATTTTACGATGGTCTTACCAACAAATCAAATACGCCAATCATTGGTAAACCAATCACCAATACAATTTAAACAGAGAGCATATGCACCTTAGCACCGGTGAGCAGTGGTAAAGTGCCTAAAGTCCTACAGCCAATAAAAACATGTCAGAAAAAAAATAGGAGAAAAGAGGCAAAAAGTTTGGGTATGACCCTGCAAAAATGGCTAGGTCCAACATCTACCCTCTACAATGCATAGTATTTGTAGGGAATCATAGCTACAAGTATTGCAGCAAGCATTATATAGGAAAAGTCTTCTTTTGAAGTCTTATTGCTAGCTTAATGACACCCTTTTTGGAACAAAAATGTTTAGTGATTGATTAGGGTTCTGTACATGTGCCCTTACCAGACAGTGAAAACGATCTATATCATATAATACTATAATTTAATCTCCCAAATTCAGCCGATAAAATAATTGATGCAGTGGTGTAAGAAATCTCATTCAGATGATCAGAGCAAACAGGAAATGCTTTGCCCCAGTTGAAAGAACTGGGATCTTTTGCCAGCTTAGTCATGGCGCCCATGTACTGTGTACCACATAACTGGACACTACATACCTCTTTTAAGCTCTTTATTCTTAGGGGACTGAGCAGTTCAAGGCTTACTCAAGAGACTTCTGTGGGCTTGTCTCAGCTCTTTAACCGCTCAAACCCTAAGAAGTGAGTGTCACAAATTTAACAACTCAAACAATAGAAAAGTGCAATTAATTAGTGAGCTCACCTTTAACTCCTGAGGATCCCAACACACAGCAGAGCTCTCCTGGTAGTGCCCCTGCACTTCTGGGATACCACCACAACAATTATTTAAATTATCCCACTTGACCTATGACATCATAGGACCTGCCTAATGCTGGAGTTTAGGAAATGGTTTATCTACAAGGGGATCATCCTTCCTCTACTTCTGTAGTACCCTTTTCTTCTCAAAGTTTCACCATTGTCCAGGGTTAAACAAGAGGTGGTGGTGAGTTCTTGAAGGTGAGCATCTTCACCCAATCGAGAGATGTTATATGATGTACCTGGCTCTCTCTGGATGGTCACTCCCATAATTTTTGCTTCACCCCTCCTGTTTTCTGAATGTAGTTTTTGTTGGTGCTGGGATTCTGTGCACTTCTAACCAGTGCTAAAGTGTATGTTCTGTCCCCCAAACCATGGTAAAATTAGCTTCCATTTGATTGGCACAGTTGGTTTACTTTTATGTTCCTAGTAAATGGTACTACGTGTACCCAGGGCTTGCAAATTAAATGCTAGTAGTGGGCTCGGAGCACTCATTGTGCCACCTACTGAAGTCGCCATTTAAAACATGTCTCTGGCATGCCACTTCAGCCTGTATTGAAGTTTTAAACTGCCAATTTGACCTACAAAATAAACTTTTTACAAGACATAGCCCTTCTATTTCAATTCTTGTAAGTCCCCCCAAATTGGGTTACCCTATTAATTTCAATAGGTGTGAAGGTTTGATATGAAGCAGGTAGGAATGCCACATTTATACTCAAATGAGTTATTAATCTTTTTTAATGGTAAAGTGGGATTTTAAGTAGCAATTCTAAAAATGCCACTTTTTGAAAGTTGCCATTTTCATGTCCTAACCATTTGTCATTTGTGTCATTGTGCTGGGTCACATGACTCTAAGTGGCTCTGTTGTGGGATTTGTGTATTTCTCCCAGACAGTGGGGCAAAAGATGGATAGCTATGTTTGGGGGCACACTTCTTCAATTCCCCACTTACGTTTCAAAACGGCTTGCCTCCGGCACACACAAAGGAACCCTTTCTCTAGTCTTTTGTCACCCAAGACTACTTAAAGACTTGACAGAGGAACGGAAGAACTTTCCGGAACCAAATGTTGGGTGGATATAGGGAAATTCCCCAAACTTCAAATGATAACACCAAGTATAAATATTTGACCTCCAGAGCCACTCTTTAGTACACTTCTGGACCTCTGAACACTACAGAAGAAAGACTGCCTTACCCCAGAGGACTGTCCTGCTGTTGAGGCCTGACTTGTTCCCAAGAGGACTGCCCTGCTGCTTGAGGCCAACCCTCTCTCTAAGAAGGAAGAGTAGGCCTGCTCCTTTTATCCCTGTCCAAAGAGCAGTTGGCTGACCTCCTGTCTTTTGTTACAGGGTACAACAAGTTCCAGAAGCCTCCCAGCAATTTTCCAGCTGACCTTCTGCAATTAGACCTGCCTGGGCCCAGATTGCCTCTGTTAGAGTGAGTCCCTGATCCTAAAGGGGTACTTCCCCAGGTCCAGAACCCTGAAAATATACTTTGCACATTGCTTCCATGTTAGGCCTGATTGCGTTTGTGCCAAGGTGACAGAGAGTTAGGCACATGTTAATTTGATTACTTTTTTGGTTCACCCTGACAAAGATTGTGACTATTGTTTGAGTAAGGTCCCTCCAATCAATACCTCATTTTCTTACACATGTCATCGTACTACCTTGATCGACACTTTTCCAGAGCAGTCTTCTACCAGGTCCACCCCCTGGCTTAGTATGATGGGATTTCTCAAGATAGCAGAATAAGCCACTGATTTTCAGCGTCTCTCTCCTGTGACTTTGCCTTGCATAGAGTGACTCTGGAGTGGTGCCAAACATGGTCCTGCTTCCAATTGTCTCTATGGGTGAGGCATGCACATTCTTGTCAATGTGCTGACAGAAACTCAATCTATGCAGATTTATCAGCAAACTGTTTCTCAGTTGAGGAAAGCATAATTCCCACCAAGCTAGCATCATGCACATAGCCAGAATACTTTGCATTGACATGGGAGATGCACGGGTCCGCCAGGCACACTATCTGCACATTCAAAGAGTGAAAGCTCTTTCGATTTCTGAACACCTGTTCATTTCTCCGGGGGGGGGGGGCAACAAAGGGAATATGTGTACCATCAATAGCACCAATGATGTTGGGGATATGTCCCAGTGCATAGAAGTCAGCCTTCACTGTGGCCAAATCTTCCACCTGGGGGAATACGATGTTGCTAAGCATGTGTTTCATCAGGGCGGACAACACTCTGGTCAGCATATTTGAGAACATAGGCTATGACATCCCTGCTGCCATGGCCACTGTTGCTTGGAAGGACCCACCTGCCAAGAAATGGAGCACTGACAGGACCTGCACAAGAAGGGGGATACCAGTGGGGTGGCGGATAGCTGAGATCAGGTCTGGCTCCATTTGTGCACACAGCTCATGGATTGTGACCCTATCAAGTCTGTAGGTTAGGATAATGTGCCTGTCCTCCATTGTCGCCAGGTCCACCAGGGGTCTGTACACAGGGGTATGTCTCCATCTCCTATTCATCCTCATCGGTTGAACTTTAGGGTGAAAAACAGTGAGCAGATGGTCATATTCAAACATATCCTCAGATTAATGTGCCTTGCATATTTTTACAGAAACAGTATGTGAATGTGTAGGTCCATTTATGTGCCTATGTCTGCTGTGACGCAGTTAGGTGCCATGGCCTGTTCCCCCCTGAAATGGCACCCGCCTGACCTGTGAGGACGGACAAGTGGAAATTAGGTAATTCCGCTGACATTGTGCGCTGTTTCGGGAGGCAGTTGACGACCGCCGTGCAACACATCATTGGTTATCATTGGGGCCTACAGGTTCCAGGAGCCAATGGTAATGTACGCCGGCGGTGACGGTACGCACCGCTGCGGACGTGACCGTCATTTTCTATCTGTTCACTCAATTGCTACCTGACCTTCAACAGGAGAAGACCTACACTGTAAGTGCTGCTGTGACCTGTGTCTGGAAGCAACCATGGCTCGAGTGTCTGGGGAAAGGGCCCCTGTCTTCACTTTTGAGGAGTGAGAGAGAATAGTGGATTGGGTCCTACGCCCGTACCCTTTACTTTATGGTCCTTTAGACAAACAGTATGGAGTGCTGTGTGTGTAAGCCTCGTGTGGGGGGGGCTTAGGGGTCCCTGGCAGAGTGTTGCATGTTTGGTGGGCAATGTCTGTGCGTAAGGGGATGGGAGGGATATGGTGGGCCGTTAGTATAACAGTACGGATGGTATGACTAATACCTTTTCTTATGTATCTTTTTCTGCAGGTCAGCCTCCATCAGAAAAAGGGTATTTGGTGTGCCATCGCAAAGGAGGTGCAGACCCTGTTGGTCTTTGACAGGCAGAGCACCCACTGTGCCGCTGGGCAGGGAACATGGCAGAGGCCCAGCTGGGTATGGCCTCCCAACGAGGAAGGGGTGCCCGTCGTACCCTGACCCCCCTGATGTTCCACATCCTGGCAGTGGCCTATCCAGAGTTGGATGGGCGCTTGAAGGCATCACAGCAGCCACGGGGTGAGTACAGATTCTGAATCATGAAGTTGCACGCGTTAAGGTGTTACCTGGGTGGGGGATGTGGGTCTGTGGGTGCCCCTAGGCCAGGGCGAACATGGCAGGGTAGGTTCCGTGATGGGCAAGCTCATATGCACTCCAACCCAATAATGCTAGTGGGCATCTACTACTGGGCAGGGTCCTCTGGGTCTCAGGTGTGCAGCTAATGGCATTGTACCCCATGGCCTGGCAACTAGCATTTTAACTGGTATTGCATGCCCTAGTGCATAGGGCTGTTCCCTGTGAGTTGTGTACGCCAACAGTAGTGTTATTGCTGGCATTGACCAAGTGTATCCTCTGTCTCTTCCCCCCCTTTTTGTTTTGTCAACCTGTCCTTGTGTGCGTTAACATGATTTGGGGGAGGAGCAGAGGCACTGGCGATGGAGGGAGCTGCATCCCACATGGGCCTGGAGGCTGAATCCACGGACAGTGAGGGCACCAGTGGGACGGAGGGCAAGGGGAGCACCATGACCAAGACAGGAGGGGACAGTTCTGACAGCGACACCTCCTCCGATGGAAGCTCCCTGGTGGTGGCGGACACCTCTGTGGCTACCCCAACTACAGGTACAGCCTCCACCCCCATACCAGCACCGCCCTCCCAGCAGCCCCTCAGCGAGTTTCCCATGCCCGCTCACCCAGGAGGGTGGGCATCTCTTTCATCCCAGGCACCTCAGGCCCTGCCCCAGTCAGCCCTGCTGCCCTCAGTGAGGAGGCTATTGATCTCCTGAGATCCCTCTCTGTTGGGCAGTCAACCATACTGAATGTCATCCAGGGTTTAGCAGGGCATTTGCAACAAACAAATGCATTCCTGGAGGGCATTCACTCTGGCGTGGCGACCTAACAGAGATCATTCCAGGCTCTGGCCAACTCACTGATGGCAGCCATTGTCCCTGTCTCTAGCCTCCCAACTCCAACTCCCTCTACCCAGTACCATTCCCCTCAACCCCAGCCTATCCCAAGCACACCTTCAGGCCTGCGTGCACCCAAATCAACACACAGAAGTGGCTCAGGCAAACACAAGCACCACACTTCATCCCACAGGCACCCATACAAGCACCATCCAGATGCAGATACACCAACATCCACTGCCTCCACTGTGTCCTCCGCCTCCTCACCGTCCACCTCCCTCCCAGTTGCGTCTCCACTCACACCAGCATGCACTAAATCCTCATCCACTACCTCCATCACCAGCACTTCTATCACTACACGCCCCTCACAGGCAGTCACCACCTCCACATCCATTCACACGTCCCCTGTGTGCTCTCCCACTGTGTCTGTGCCCCCTCCTCCCAAAGTACACAAACGCAAGCACTCGGACACCCAACAGCCATCCACCTCACGACAGCATCCAGCCCATGTACCTGCACCCAAACACAGCAGACAGACACCTCCTACAACCACTCCCTCTTCCTCCACTCCCAAACCTTCACCCTCTCCAGCCCCAGTGTCCCTAAAAAGCTTTTCCTCTCCACCCTTGACCTATTCCCTGCCCCTCCCCCCTCCATCACTTCGGGCCAGGGTGGGCAGAACCTAGGCCAGCACCTCAGCCAGCCGGTCCATGGCCACTGTAGTTTCTGCAGCTACAGCATGTGTGAGAGGCTCCAAGGAGGCACCCGTCAGCACAGCCAGTGTGCCTGCACCACTTGCTAAGGGTAAGAAGGAACTGCCAGCTAGCAAGGGCAGTAAGGGAACACCAGCCAGCAAGGGGAAGGATGCACCACCATTCAGAAAGGGCAAGGATGCACCACCAGCCAGCAAGGGCAAGGAGGCACCACCAGCCAGCAAGGGCAAGGAGGAACCACCAGCTAGCAAGGGCAAGAAGGCACCACCAGCTAGCAAGGGCAGGAAGGGAACACCAGCTGGCAAGAGCAGGAAGGGAACAATGCATGCCAAGGCCAATGTAAAAGGAACAGATGCCGCAGGTAGGATGGATCTGGTGTCTGGGGCTGGAGCAGCATCTGGGCAAACAACACCAGCTATGGCACTTCAGCCGTTTGAGGCTGCAGGGTAAGGGTTGGAGACTCCCCCACCACTGACAGCACCGCCACCTGCACCACCACCTGCACCACTGCCAGCAGCACCACTGCCAGTAGCAGCAGCCCCAATGGGCAGCAATCTGAGGCTGCAGATGAAGGGCTAGAGTCTCCCCCACCACTGACAGCACTGCTACCTGCACTGCCAGCTGCACCACCACCTGCACCACTGCCAGCAGCCACAGTGGGCAGCCGTCCAAGGCTACAGGGGAAGGGCTGGAGCCTCCCCCCACCACTGACAGCACCGCCACCTGCACTACCACCTGCACCACTGCCAGCAGCACCACTGCCAGCAGCAGCAGCCCCAGTGGGCAGCCGTCTGAGGCTGCAGGGGAAGGGCTGGAGCCTCCCCCCACCACTGGCAGCACCACCGCCAGCACTGCCACCTGCCACCACTGAGCAGCCGTCACAGCTGGCGAGCAGTGCGTAGTCGTGCCTACATGGGCTGTAGTGCGTCCTGGCCCATGCAACAACTGTAGGTGACACCCAGGTGAGAGACTGTGACCTTGCACCATCCAGGATCTGCATCACAGGGCACAAGGCCCCCTCCGTAACCAGTGGAAGAAGGCATCCACTCACTCCCTCCTTGCCAGGATGAAGCACACTGGGCAAAAGGCCCCCTCCAGAACCAATGGAAGAAGGCATCCACTCACCCCCTCCTTGCCAGGATAAAACACACTGGGCACAAGGTCTCCTCCAGAACCAGTGGACAAGCCATCCACTTGAGACACTGTGGCTTAGCACTCCCCAGGACCAAGCAGTGGGCAAACCACCCACTTGAGAGACTGTGGCTTTGCACTCCCCAGGACCAAGAAGTGGGCAAACCACCCACTAAAGAGACTGTGGCTTTCCACTCCACAGGACCAAGCAGTGGACAAACCACCCACTAGAGAGACTGTGGCTTTGCACTCCCAAGGACATTGCAGAGGACATGTAGCCCCCTCCAGGAGCAGTGGCGTTGTACCATCTTCCAGTGAGGTGCGACCCGTTCACCTTTCCCCTGAGGTGTCGGTGTATCTTCGACCTGATGCCCCAGCAGTGTTCTCTTCATATTGAGGCAGGAGTCAAGTGGGGCCTTGGCCTAATTGTTATGGCCCTGTGGGCCACGGACATTTTGGAGTCGGCATAGTCCCTCCATTTTATATATTGTACATAATGTTTTGTGCTTTAAGGACATATTTATCTACATTTTTAATATTACACTCACTTTAATCAATTCCTTTTGTCCTTGCATTATTCCAGAGGGTTACGGGTGGATATGTAATTTTGTTGCATCTGTTTGTGTGTGTGGTGTTGGGGGTTGGGGTGGGGGTGTTGCGTGTGTGTGTCACTCTCTTTTTCCTCCCCCCCTCCCTTGTGTGATAGGTGCGGTACTCACTGTGGTCGTCTTCGATGCTGTACGTGTTCCTGGTGTAGGAGGAGATAGACTAGCATTGGAAATATGTGCAACCCGGGCTCGAGTGTCAATAGGTGAGTCATTTCCCTTCTGTGTACTGTTTCGCCGTGTTTTTGATGGCATTGGAACCGCCCCGGAAAAGGTGTCTGATTGGCCTCTCATAATACAGTGGGCGGTACATTGTCTTCTTCCTGGCTGTTGCCCGTTACCGCCATGGTGCTTGTTGCTACCACTGTGGCCGTCGACGTGTTGAAGTGGCTACCTGTGTTGGCGCTTTCCACCGTGGTCAAAATTCCATTTTTGTTTACCGCCGGCCTGTTGGTGGTATTACCGCCGCTTTATCACCGACCGCCAGGGTTGTAATGAGGGCCAGAATTTGGTAACTTTCAGTAAGAGTTCTAAAACTCTTTCCATGTGCTAGGTATATTAAATTCAACATTGGCAAGTTTTTTAATATACTATCAAATTTTGCGTTGTACCAAACTTCATATATTTAGCTCATCCCTATTGGAAATAAGAGTTTAGTATTTTAAAAGAAAGCCTCCGATGTTAGCCGATGGAGCTCATTGACTACAATGGAGGAAAGCAAATTTGACTGTGTTTCCCTCACCAGGGCTTATACAACATCTTTTATATTGTCCTAGCTCACATTTACACTCCTTCCAACCCTGTTGACACCTAGTGCAGACCATAGGTAAAAATAAGGTATTTGAACATTTTGGAAGTACTTTCAATTCCATAGTCAAATTTGGGGTTCATTTTATCTTAAAAATACCCAGCATGACATGCCTGCCTTTTAATGACACCAGGAACCACAGCAGTGAACCCAGGGGTGCCCTATCTACTCTGGGGTCCCTAAACGTACATGCCCTACCATTAACTTGGGGCTTATAGGTAGGTTGTCACAGCCAATTGTAATTATGTCTAATTTGCATATACTATTTTACACAGAGCACTGGCCCTGGGACTGGTTAGCAGTGGCCAGGGCAAATAGTCAGAAAACACCAGTATCAGCTAAAAATGGGGGCAAAAAGTGAGGGGGCTTCTTCAGTAAGCCCAGTCTTCCCATAGATCATCATTCATCAAAGCCTAAATCACTCTCTCTCTCTCAATCTCTCACTTTCTCTCTCTCTCTCTCTCTCGCTCTCTCTCTCTCTATCTCTCTCACTCACAGAGTTGGGTGGTTAGGGGGGTTGGTCACAGGAGCTGACCGCAGGCTAGGCCAGACCCTGCAGCCCACCCCACAGCGCATGAGCAAAGGCCATGCATGGTGCAATGTTGGGTGGTTATAGGGGGTAGGCCACAGGGCCTGGCTTGTGGTCAACCTCTGCTGCACACAGCCTTTGGCCATGCACGGCTTAAGTGTACGTAATTAACATGTAGTACTAAGAATTCCTTTCCATTAAAAAAAATATATATAGAAATTCACTGAAAAAACCAACAGTTGCAGGTACATTATAGTTAGGAAATATAGGTGGTCATTCCGACCTAGGCGGGCGGCGGTTGCCGCCCGCCCGTCGGAATCCGCCTGAATACCGCCCCGCGGTCAATTGACCGCGAGGGGTATTCTGACTTTCCCGCTGGGCCGGCGGGCGATCTGATTCAGATCGCCCGCCGGCCCAGCGGGAAAGCGCCTTCCACAAGGAAGCCGGCTCGGAATCGAGCCGGCGGAGTGGAAGGCGTGCGACGGGTGCAGCAGCACCCGTCGCGCTTTTCAGTGTCTGCATCGCAGACACTGAAAAGCCTAGTTGGGCCCTGTTAGGGGGCCCCTGCCGTGCCCATGCCATGGGCATGGGCACGGCAGGGGCCCCCAGGGGCCCCGCGACCCCCCCTACCGCCATCCTGTTCATGGCGGCTTTCCCGCCATGAACAGGATGGCGGTAGGGGGGGTCAGAATCCCCTCGGCGGCGCAGCGAGCTGCGCCGCCTTGGAGGATTCTAAGGGTCAGTGGAAAACCGGCGGGAGACCGCCGGTTTTCCCGTTCTGACCGCGGCCAAAGCGCCGCGGTCAGAATGACCAAGGGAGCACCGCCGGCCTGTCGGCGGTGCTCCCGCCCCCGTTGGCCCTGGCGGTAGGGAACCGCCAGGGTCAGAATGAGGGCCATAATTTTTGTAAATCATATGAAAAAGTAGAGCATAATCGTATCATTCACTTGCAATGGTAATATATATGTCTATATACGTTTGTGAATGTATCCACTTGACGTATACAAATTATAAATATTATTACTAACCATATAATATTTCAATAAAGTGACAAGTGCACATACATATTACTAGGTTGGAATGTAATGACCAGTCAAATTGGTTCACAAACTCTTGAAAATCACTATACAAACTACCCATAAATAATGTCTATACTTGGCATCCAGATTGTGGAATGAATTACATATTTATGTAGAGCATGATATAGCACTAAGAAAAACATGGTAAGTAGTCAATAATACAATCCTTATGCCCATATTAAAATATCCACCCATCTCTCGGATCGCACATAGTGGACTATGCCAGGTGGATAACCTCTCATATGCAGGTATATGATTAATAGAGTGGCATGTCTTTAATTAGCAATACTGCATAGTCAATAATGGAGAGAAATCATCCACTATATCAACCAGATGCCTGAGTTAAAGTGACATGTGCCGTGCAAACTGCATTAAGTGCAAAATCCCATATAAATCACTCCAGCTACACCTATAATCGTATTTGCTCCATCTAATCATCATCTACTTCGTGCACTGAATATACTAAGAGGGGAAAAAATCTGAGAAATGTGTGAAAGTCAACATATCCCACTTGACTATGGGGGTCATTCCGACCCCGGCGGGCGGCGGGCGCCCAAACACCACACCGCGGTCAAATGACCGCAGCGGTGATCACAACTTTCCCGCTGGGCCGGCGGGCGATCTCAAGCAGATCGCCCGACGGCCCAGCGGGAAAGCCCCAGCAAAGATGAAGCCGGCTCCGAATGGAGCCGGTGGATTTGCTGGGGTGCGACGGGTGCAGTGGCACCCGTCGCGATTTTCAGTGTCTGCTTTGCAGACACTGAAAATCTTAATGGGGCCCTGTTAGGGGGCCCCTGCAGTGCCCATGCCAGTGGCATGGGCACTGCAGGGGCCCCCAGGGGCCCCACGACACCCGTTCCCACCAGCCTCTTCCTGGCGGTATAAACCGCCAGGAACAGGCTGGCGGGAAGGGAGTCGTAATCCCCATGGCGGCGCTGCATGCAGTGCCGCCATGGAGGATTCCCTGGGGCAGGGGAAAACCCCCGCGGTCAGAATTGCCCCGGAAGCAGCGCCAGCCTGTTGGCGGTGCTTCCTCTGCCCTCTGCCCTGGCGGTTACAAACCGCCAGGGTCAGAATGAGGGCCTATATCCTACTCGCAATGTCCTTTACCATGTAAAAAGTGTAGCACAATTGCTGTTTAACATGCCAAATGGCATTGACCACATGTTATATGAAGTGATAATGACATATAAAGTATTGTATATGTCTATTTCTTTTTTTATAAAATGTTAAAATATTCTATGAAAGTGTCAACGTATCTTCCTTCTAAACGTGGCAATGGGTAATATAAACAAACCTCAGACTAGTAACTACCACCTAAGTGTAATACATCCCCCTATGGTATAAATTAAAACCTCATCAGTATTAAATTGCAGCAAGCATCAATAGTTACAATAGATTCTACCTTCACATATATATGGTTCACTATCATATCACCAAATGGGGACATCCTGCATATGGCATGAAAATTTACACGTAAATGGATGGAGCTATCCTACACATGGAGGTGTTTGCACTTCAACTTTGTACACCCAATAATCACTACTATCATGCTTTTATCCACCTCATCTCATGTTTCCACCCTCTATACATGCACATGTAGTTCTGCATCAAAATTGTGTCCAAAAGGCTTCTCAGAGCCCATTATTGAGATGATTTTGGATGCCATTCTCCTTAGTTCTAATGTTCCATCCCCCATCCTTGGACCTGACTTCATTTGTTTGATTCCATAGAAGGTCAGGGCACTACAGTTTCCTTCATGGTTTTTCCCAAAAGTGCTTTGCTAAGTGATAGGATCTATCTTGATTTTTGATAGCTGTATGATGTTGCAAAATTCTGATTTTCAATTTTTGGATAGTACTTCCCACATATTTTTTGACAGCCACATTGAATAATATAAATTACATAATCAGTTTCACAAGTGATTCCCTTGTGATGGGGCATCCTCTTCCCCCAAAACTCTCAAAGGTTTGCATATTCACAGCACATTTGCAGGATTTACAGTGACCACATCCCCAGAACCCCAAATTATTGTGTGTCAACCATGATGTCTTCTCTTTTTTTCACAAATAGACTCTTAGTTAGCTAGCATTTAAAAGTGACATATGCTAAGGTACAACAAAGTACGGCCCCTCACGCTTCATCTTTTTGAAGCCCCCGAGTGGGCCAAGTCACAAGGGAGATTGCTTATTTTTAATCGGAGAGGCCTGCCACCTCTCCATGGCGATGCATAGAAAATGTGCTGAAAGGGCGCACACCACCATGCCCTGGAGACCATCACCTCCCTGGGGCAAAATGGCATCCCCCACAGCCACAGGAACCAGCACTTCCCTAGGGCTTCAAGTTTACGGGATGCATGGGGCTGCCTGGCCACACCGCAGATCGGGGTACCACCACATTGTGTGCAGGGGGGCTGCGTGCCCTCCACCCTCGCAACCCCAGGGTCCACGACCTCCCTGGGGCTATAATATTAAAGTGAAGGGGGTCTCTTTTGGACCCTCAAGCCTGAGGGACCACCACCACCCAGAGCATTTTTCATAGGAGAGAGGCTTTGTGGCCCCCCCTGGGGAGCCACTGATGGCCCTGGGGCCAGCCACCCCCTAGGGCCGGCTCCTGCTATGTCCCAGGCTGCCCACCCCTAGGACATTGCTGTTTGCAGTGGCTTGGCTGCCGCTTTGACAGCAGCAGCCAAGTCACAGCAAACAAAGTCTGCTTTCTGATAGCGGGACCTGTTTAACAGATATGCATGCAGGGAATCCAGATGAAAGCATTGTTCCAGCAAGCAGGGAGCTGCTATAAAAAGCAGCAAATTACTTTTTGGAGCAATGACGGCTCATGCAGGAGGTGGGAAGTGGCTGGGACTGTGGAGAGATGACTTGAGGCCACATTTTGGAAATTTGCTGGGGCATGCGGACCCCACCAAGACCTGTGGACCACCACCTCCCCGGGGCTACATAATATAATTGAATAGGGGGGCTGCACAGACCCCCATGGGCCCTGTGGACCACGGCCTCCCTGGGCCTACTTTACAAAAATGAATAGTGGGCCTGAATGGACCCCTCCCGGCCCCGGGGACCATCACCTCCCCGGGGCCAATAACATGTTAACTATAGGAGGGGGCCATGCGTTCCTCCTCCTAAGCCATACATGGTCTCAGGGACCCTCACCCCCCTGGGGCTGGCCCATGCTGTAACAGCTCCCGCCAAGCAAAATCACCCTACATCAAGCAATCGGGAGCTGTCAGACTTGTGGGCAGAGAAAGAGATTAAACTTTTGCTCCTGCATGAATTTATATCAGCTCCCTGCATGTGGGAGCAATACCGGCTTCTGCTGGAGGTGGGGAGCCTGCTGGGACCTGCAGGAAACTTTATGGTCCCCCTCCTATCCCCGACTTAAAAAAATAAATAAAATAAATATGCTGCCCTGTAAATTTGTTTTACTTAAATAGACAGGGCAGGATTCATTCTGGCAGGATGCTCATTTAGTAGAAATGAGCCCTCAGCAAGAAGCACTTACACAAATATACAAAGCAGGTTCCCAAGTTAAAGCGGATAGCACTAATGTCAATGCAGGCAGACGTTTACAGTAAATGAAGCTCAATTGTTGAAAAAAACAGAGAACCAAAGTCAAAAAATCAAGAGAGGGTTTCAGTGGTTCAGAATCCACTGTCTGACAAAGCAGATAAAGGGCCTGATTCTAAGCTTGGCGGGCGGCGGGAACCGCCAGAAGACCGTTCCGCGGTCAAAAGACCGCGGCGGTCATTCTGGGTTTCCCACTGGGCTGGCGGGCGACCGCCAAAAGTCCGCCCGCCAGCCCAGTGGGAAACACCCTTCCCACGAGAGTGGGAAGGTGCGACGGGTGCAGTTGCACCCGTCGCGAATTTCAGTGTCTGCAAAGCAGACACTGAAATTCTTTGTGGGGCCCTCTTACGGGGGCCCCTGCAGTGCCCATGCCATTGGCATGGGCACTGCAGGGGCCCCCAGAGGCCCCACGACACCCCATACCGCCATCCTGTTCCTGGCGGGCGACCCGCCAGGAACAGGATGGCGGTATGGGGTGTCAGAATCCCCATGGCTGCGCAGCAAGCTGCGCCGCCATGGCGGATTCCCATGGGCAGCGGAAAGTCGGCGGTACACCGCCGCCTTTCCGCTTCTGCCCGCGGCTGTACCGCCGCGGTCAGAATGCCCGGCGGAGCACCGCCAGCCTGTTGGCGGTGCTACCGCCAACCCCCGCCCTGGCGGTATTTACCGCCAGGGTCAGAATGACCCCCAAAGTGAGCTGTCCAGGATCAAACAAGTTTGTTCAAGTGTATAAAGAATTTGCTGGATCATCTTTGCCAAGCACAGCCGCAACTCAGCATGCGATCGTCATAACTAGTAACATGCTATCAGGTAGAACAGAATGAACAGAGGTCAGACATTGACTTTGTCTCCTTAACATCATAATCTGTTACTTTTAGTAAGAGTCACCACTGCAAGCCTTTGTGTCTAATACCTCAAACATTCAGAGGTTTAAAATACTGGCACCAACAAGCAAATGCCTTATTTCAGTCCGAATGCGAAAATGGTGATGATATGCTGCTCAGTCTAGTCTGACTAAAACAGTTTATATGCTGAGTGGCTTCACAAATCCCAGGACTCCACAGGCTTCAGCTTGATGCAGCAATAGCTGAGAAAATGAATTTGGGTTAGAGAAATGTTTATATGTTTTAAAGACATAGCACATGCACTTTTCTACTACCTGGCCCAAGAAAAAAACAAAATCCATGATTTCTAAACAATTGTACAAATTTACCTGGAAGGCCGTAGCACTTACTAAAAACTAGAAGTATACATTCTAAATTGGTAGGGGTTGGCTAGATGGTAAAGCCCTCCACAGCTGTCACAGTTTCTATACCATTTGCCTTCCAGCCTACCCTTCCTGTAACAACATTGAGAAAACATGCTTCTTAATGAGGCCGAATGCTCTACTGCTTTAACTGATAATTTCTCTCTGCCCTTTGCTTCTGCAGATTAATAATTGAGGTAGTTGGCACTTGAAAAAATCCTAAAACTCCAATTTCTCACTCCACAACTCAACACAAACACTAGCACGCCCGTAACCACATATACACTGACACAGCACAAGTGGCAAGAACACCACTGCTACCTTGGAGCAATCACCTAAATTAGCTAAGGCCTAATGGATTACTTGGGTAGAGAGTTTCTAGAGTAGAACAGGTTGAAATACTTCTGCTCCTGTTTTCCAGGGAGACACGTATGCACACTTGTGAAAATAAAACAATGAACACGTTTTAATGGCTTTAAGTACAGATTTGAAAAAATAACTCAGACCAGACTCTTGGTAAAATGAAAAATATAATGCTGATAAAAACGGTAAATTCACATAAATATTTGTTGTTTTCATAATAAAGAAGTGACAGAGATGGAATATATTTTCTTTGGATTGTAAATAAGCAAAATATTGCTAACAAGACGAGTGTATTTGTTTATTTTGGGAAAGTCTTGCAAAGATCCCAATTGCTGGGGTATCCATAGTTTTCAGAGTTTACTTTTTTCCTACAGTTAGCACTTGTATTGGATACAATGTCTGTATTTCTTTTTAAGTGCTACCTAGCAATAAACATCAATCTGTCATGTTCTTAACCCCTTCGCTGCCAGGCCTTTTCCCCTCCTGTGCCAAGCCTTTTTTTGGCTATTTGGGGCAGTTCGTGCTTAGGCCCTCATAACCTGTTCTCCACATGAGCTACCCATGCAAAATTTGCGTCCTTTTTTTCCAACATACTAGTGATTATAGAAGTACCCAGACTTTGTGGGTTCCCCTGAAGGAGACCAAGAAATTAGCCAAAATACAGCAATTTTTTTTTTAAATGGGAAACAAGAGCTGCAGAAGAAGGCTTGTGATTTTTTCCCTGAAAATGGCATTATTAAAGGGTTTGTGGTGCTAAAATCATCATCTTCCCAGCCTTCAGGAACAGGCAGACTTGAATTAGAAAACCTAATTTTTCAACACTATTTGGACATTTTACTGGGACCTATCCCATTTTTACTATTTTTTGTGCTTTCAGCCTCCTTCCAGTTAGTGACAGAAATGGGTGTGAAACCAATGCTGGATCCCAGAAAGCTAGACATTTCTGAGAAGTAGACAAAATTATGAACTCAGCAAGTGGTCATTTGTGTAGATCCTGCAAGTGTTTCTTACAGAAAATAACAGCTGAAATAAAAGAATATTGAAATTGAGGTAAAAAACAGCCTTTTTTCTCCACGTTTTACTCTGTAACTTTTTCCTGCGATGTCAGTTTTTTAAAAGTAATATACAGTTACATCTGCTAGGTACCCAGAGCCAATAAATGACCTGCACCTTGCAATGCGTCTTCATTCTGTACCGGGTAATTTGCTTAAATATAAAAAGTGAAAAATAGGTATCAAGAAAACTTTTGTATTTCCAAGATGGGCACAAGATAAGGTGTTGAGAAGCAGTGGTTATTTGCACATCTCTGAATTTCTGGGTGCCCATACTAGCATGTGAATTACAGGGCATTTCTCAAATAGATGTCTTTTTTACACACTGTCTTACATTTGGAAGGACAAAATATAGAGAAAGACAAGGCGCAATAGCAATTGTTCTGCTATTCTGTGTTCCCCCAAGTCTCCTAATAAAAATGGTACCTCACTTGCGTGGTTAGATCTAATGCTAGCGACAGGAAACGCAACATGGACACATCACATTTTTACATTTAAATCTGACATGATTTTTTGCACAGTGCCTAGCTGTAGGTTTTGGTCTCTAGCTCAGCCGGCACCGAGGGAAACCTACCAAACTTGTGATTTTTTTTAAACAAAACACCTAGGGGAATCCAAGATGGGGTGACTTGTGGTGTTCTGGCCAGGTTCTGTTACCCAGAATCCTTTGCAAACCGAAAGTTCTGGAATCTGAGAGGAGCCACAAATTTCCTTCCACCTAGCGTTCCCCCACGTTTCCCAATAAAAATGGTACCTCACTTGTGTGGGTAGGCCTAGCGCCCGTGACAGGAAACGCCCCAAAACACAACGTGGACACATCACATTTTCCCAAAGAAAACAGAGCAGTTTTTTGCAAAGTGCCTAGCTGTGCCTCACCAGGTTCTGTTACCCAGAATCCTTTGAAAACCTCAAAATTTGGCCAAAAAAACACTTTTTCCTCTCTTTTCGGTGACAGAAAGTTCTGAATCTGAGAGGAGCCACAAATTTCCTTCCACCCAGTGTTTCCCCAAGTCTCCCGATAAAAATTATACCTCACTTGTGTGGGTGGCCCAGGTGCTTGCAACAGAAAAATGCCAAAAACCTGTAGAGATTGAGGGGATAGCACAGCGAGTTGATAAGCACATATTTTTCTTTTACACATCTTTTATGCTGACTCTGCTTTGGGGACCCACACAAGTGAGGTATAATTTTACTTGGGAGACTGAGGGGAATGCTGGGTGGTAGGAAATTTGTGCCGCAGCGGTGATCCTACAAAGAAAAGTGAGGAAAATATGCTTTTTTAAGCAAATTTTGAGGTTTGCAGAGGAGTGTGGGTAAGAAAATGTTGGGGGATCCAGGCAAGCCACACCTTCTTGGAATCCTTGGGGTGTCTATTTTTAAAACATGTCTGGGTTTGGTAAGTTTCCCTAGATGAAGGCATCACGCGGGACCAAAAACATAGGTGCCCCCCCAAACACAGCTAGTTTGGCAATAGATAATTTTGATGTGTCCACGTACTTATGTGATGTTACACAAAAATTGTGAAAAGAAACGCACTTAGGTTATGTTAAAAAGACTCCTCAACCACCAACCTAGTTGGTGGCATGCTTCATCATTGGGGTCCCACCCGAGACACCTAGCATGTCTCAGGTGTGCTGCGACCCCTGACTACAGCGGAGCAGGTTTTGTCATTTTTACCACACATACTGGTTGGATTTGACACGAAGGTGAATGATGGTTCAGTGGATCAAATTTTATTAAGAAGAGATTTTACAAAAATTAAATGCACTGTTAATAATTGAAAGGCCAAAAAACTGAACCAATGACTCACAGCTTGTGAGCTGTAAAGCCACGACAACGCACCAACCGCTTTTCAGCCCATTCACACATCTTTCATACATGATATGCACAAGACCTTTCACGCCGCCAGCCACGGGCCCAGTACACTACAACACTCGCATCGACAGACAGCACCACTCAAGGGCCCATCACTTACATACTCCCACATGCCTGATACACCAATCACACCAGCTGATGGGAGTGTGTAGACTGGAGTCTGGCTGGCAGTGTCTTGCAGTAGCCATCAGCAAGTCAATATTTACACCGCCAGCCAAGCGCCACTCCACACACAATGGCATCACTTTTTTGTTTTGTTTTTTTAAACAAAGAAACCACTAACTAATTAGAAATAATTACAAAGGTACAAACCCAAAAGCTCTAACTAAGTACATGAGAGAAATGCCAACCATGAAACTGAACACATGAAAATATGAAACAGGCAGTTTACACTCATGGTAGTTCCCAGTAATTCTTCTGGGTGTGGTAATTCCTGAAACAACCACCCACACACAGTCCAGACTTTGAAGGACTATCTGGGCAGTAAATTCCAGTCTTCCTCCGGATACCTCTTCGAGCACAGACTCTACATTTCTTAGCTGGAAAGTCTTTTTTGGGAGTGGGAAGAATGTGCTCAGCAAAGTGGCAATCTTTTAATCTAGCCACATCCTCCACCACTGCTTCTCTAAGAACTCTTGCCTGTTCCACCATAATAAGGCTCTCCAGCTCTGACTCCTGAAATTTCACAAATGTCACCTTTGACTCTGTAGACCTATCCTTGAACACAATAAAAGCATTAAAAGTTGTCAAGTGGAACAGGTGAATTGCTAACTTCTTATACCAAATGAAAGACTTACAAATAGGATTATAGGGTTCCAACCTCTGATCAACTCTATCTACACCTCCCATGTGTTTATTATAATCTAAAATGCACACAGGTTTGCGCAATTCAGCAACCTGGCCCCAAACAGTCACGGGGGAAGTACTCTAATCTTGGATGGCACTTAGCATGTAGACATCCCTCCTGTCTGAGAATTTCAGAGCTAGAAACTCATCATCCTGCAAGGCACTGCACTGTCCCCTCTCAAGTTTTTGTACAGACAAGCTCATTTGGATAGCCTTTCCAGTTACAACGAATTGTGCCACAAGCAACAGAAACAATTCCTTGAACAACTGCACTACAGTGTAGAGGTTCTCTACATACAAATGGTGACCATTGTTAAACAGTTGTCTACCAAGTTCCCACACAATTTTCTCAGTAACTCCAAAAGCGGGAGGACAACCAGGGGGGGTCAATACTGGAATCCCTAACAGTGTAGACCCGGAAATTATTCACATATCCTGTACTACTTTCAGACAAAATATACAATTTAATTCCATATTGCGCCCTCTTGCTAGGAATGTACTGCCTAAAAACCAAATGACCCTTGAAGAGGACTAAAGGCTCTTCCACAGCTATTTCTTTGCCTGGAACATAGTCCTCTGAAAACCGATCTACAAAATGATCAAGGACAGGCCTAATCTTAAAAAGACAGTCAGAATCAGGGTGATCTCGTGGCAAGGCTAAAGCATTGTCAACAAAAAGCAGCATTCTAAGAAGAAGGAAATACCGTTTACGACTCATGGTTGCAGGAAATATAGCCGTTGCCATCAAGGGACTAGTAGACCAATAAGAAGCAAGTGGCGGCTTCCTTATCAACCCCATCAAAAGAGTCAAACCCAAAAACCTTTTCATCTCCTCCAAATCTGTGGGAATCCACTGGGTAGCCATAGAGTGTGGCCTAAGTCTAGCAGCATTGTCCCTCAAATACTGCTCCGCATACAAATGAGTCTGCTCAACAATCTCTTCCAAAAACACATCATCCATAAATAACTCAAAGAAATTGACAGGCAAAAAGTTCTCTGTATTGACTCTACACCCCGGGAGAGCAGTAAAGGAAGGCAACTCTGGCTTCTCCATGTTTTGGGCAAACCTGAGTCCAGGTCTTCCAAAGGGAAACCTTTGTGCCCAAGGTTGCTGCACTAATGGCACATCCGTGTCCACCTCTAAAACAGGCCCTTCATCTGCACTGAGAGTGGCTTCCGCATCAGAAGATTCCTCTCTGACAGAAACTTCACTGCCAGAATCTCTCACTTCCTCCTCTGCCTCAGATGCAGAGTCAGTTTCATAATCATGATCAGACAATGACTCAATAAGCATACTAACAACCTGATGAGTGGTCATCCTGTAGCTAGCCATGATCCTTCCTACGAAAAGTAACTGGACAAATGCACCACCAACAATCAGCACTGTGTAAGATAAGTAATAAACAAAGTGTGGCTTTATACAAAGAGTTATATACTGAAAAACGCTACTGCTCACTTGCCAGAAAAACCTACTCACCAGCAACTACTCTGCACAGACATAGCAATCACCAATAATATCCCACTAAAAAGAAAGAAAGAAAAGTAAATTAGAAATAAGACAACACAAATATCATTGTGCACAAATCAAAGGACAATTTCACACACAATCCTGCATTTAGTACACCACCTACAAACATGTCATTAATGCATGCCAACAATACTCCTTTGGAGTAAATTGTTTTTAATACACTAAAACATGCAACTATTCAAAACGCAGGTCAACCACTGCCAAAACTGCAAGGAGCCACAGCAAAGAAAACAAAAGCTTTGAACTAGAACAAAAAGGAGATTTTTTTTAATCACAAATGCAAATACTTTGCCAGTTGACAAACACCCCACCATCAAGCATTTAGAAATTGGTGCCTAAGTGCATTCTGCCCACCATAGGGGCAGATGGGCCTACTGCAAAATAGGCCTATCTGCCCCAATGGGGGCAGAAAAAACCTTTAGTAGCGTGCCCCCATGGGGAGCGACTCTTGTCCAAGGGGCCACCCCCCTGTGCCTAAGTGGCTTCTGCCCCCCTTCGGGCCATGGGCCTAAACAAAATAGGCCGATCTGCCCCAAAGGGGGGCAGAAATGGCCAACAGCTCTATGCTCCCCTTGGGGGGGCGACCCTTGCCCAAGGGGGCACCCCCCCCACAGAAATACACATTAAAAAGATCCCTGGCGTTCCAGTGGTTTCTGCCCCCCTTAGGGGCAGATGAGCCTACAAATAATAGGAAGCTCTGCCCCCAAGGGGGGCAGAAATGGCCATAAATAATGTGCCTCCCTAAGGGGAGTGACCCTTGCCCAAGGGGACAACCCCCATCCAATAAACACACACATTATCCCTGGTGCCTAAGTGGCTTCTGCCCCACTTGGGGGCAGATGGGTCTAAAAAACAATAGGCCGATCTGGCCCCAAGGGGGGCAGAAATGGCCATAAAACATATGCCCCCCAAAGGGGAGTGACCATTGCCTAAGGGGCCGCTTCCCGACACACACACAGCAAAGGAAAAGAAAAAAAAAGAAAATCCCTGGTGTCTAGGGGCATTCCTGCTGCCCAATCGCGATGCGATGCGATCGGGCAGCAGGAATGCTCAAAGAGACACCGGGGGAAAGGAAAACCATTTCCTTTCCCCTGATGCCTCTTTGTGTGAAACCCCCACCCGCCGGAGGAGAAACTTACCTGTTTCTCCGTGATCGCGCTGGAAGCAAATGGCTTCCAGCGCGACCGGCACCCTCTAATGATGTCAGCGAGAGATCGCGCACTGACGTCATTGGGGGGTGTGGGGAGGTTGGAGGTGAAAGGGAAAGGGCTTCCCCTGCCATCCCTGCCTTTTAAGCCCACAGAGGGAGCGCTAGCGCTCCTTCCGAGCTCCTGTGCCAGGACGTGATGGTTACGTCCTCGGCACAGGAGCACTGTGCCAGTGGACGTAACCATTACATCCCCGAGACATAAGGGGTTAAAAGGTAGAAGTAAAAATATTGTCCTCTTAGTCTTCAAACTGAATGGCTATTTACAATCTTTATTTTCCTAGAGGCTCATTCAAAGAATGCAAAAGTTCTGATTTTATGTGAAACTCAACCTACTAAAAATATTGAACCTCATTTACAAGAGGCTTGCACTGCCAGAGTGTCACTTTTTATGATGCACCTGTGTTGCATGCCTCACAATCATAACTATGAGGTGATGCCAAGCCACCCTGCGTGGCTTTTCTTGGCCTCATAGATATGGAGTAAGGCAGGGCACCACAAAGTGTTGCATGCCTTAATCTACATCATGGAGGTATTCCATGGGTGTTGCGGTGGGTTTTCCCATGCAACACTCATGAGTTTTGACACAGTTCCAGATTTACAGGAATCTGTAAACCTGGGAATGCATCAAAACTTCCTCTCCTTGATACTTTATCAGTGTTTGCTGCTTTCTGCAGCAAACATAGAAAGAGGAAAACACTTCCATTGATTGTTCCTTCCTGCACAAAAACAATCATGCCAACAATGCAGACACCTGCATTGGCAATATGCGGGGGCAGAAAGTACAGAAATGTGCTGTCTGTCATCAATATGGTGCATTCCTTCAGTTTCCTCGATGCAGGGCAGCGCAGCAAGAAGCCTTGCAATGCTGCCCTGGCAAAAGAAGTTGTGAATGAGGCCCATTGGGATCTCGAGGTAGTAAGTAGAATATTTGATCAAATTATGGAAACTTCGCAAAATCTCATAACCTTGCAAACCCCTCAGCTCAGTCATATGCAACCCTTGCTCTTAAGCAATTGCTGTTGTGATGCATGTCACTAAGCTGTTGGGCCCACTGAGTTACATTCATATCCCCAAAAAATGTGTTATTCTAAAGCCCTCTTGAATCGCGGTAGATCAGCTACCAGAATACATTTGAAACAAAATATGCTGACAGTAATAAAGAAACTGATGGATTCCTCCAAAAAGCATTTAATGATCTTGACAGGCAGTAAATGCTTCATAAAAGTACACATCTAGCTCTCAATCCTGGACGTGAATAGTAAGGTTTCAAAAGTGATGAATGCCTGGATATCAACGTATTGGAAATAACCAATAGGATGCTCCGATTTTTGTGTTGAGCGTAGAAAGTAAACTCTAATTATATGTCTCTGTGCCTCGATGGGATGACCTCCTTGGAATGTGTGATTTTTTTTTTTTTTTAACTTTTATCTCCTTGCTGAGTTTTGGTCTTCAAATAAAATGTTATTAAATATGGAAAAGACTTGGCAATAAGAGAATTGCACGTATATCTGATCTCTCTCCAGTAGCTCAATGAGCAAAAGTCAACTGCAGCTGGCAAGACTGAATCAAAAACAAAATGTCAACATTTTAGCTGATTTTGGTTTTAACTCAAAAGATTTCTCGTTTCTTTTAATCATTGTGGTTGCATAGAAATTGTCAACTAGGATTTTTAAAAAATTGTAGCAGTTTTAAAATAATCTATGATGAACTTCCGGCACTACCCAAATTGGAGGATACCCAGAAGGAATACAATCCTCAGACAAATGTGTAAGAGCTGTGTGAGAAACAAATCAATCAAACAACAATATAATTACGCAATAAAGACAAATATAGAAACGTTATGGGAAAGTGAAGTCAGTCAAAATAAGACTTTCATTGGATAAAGACAATGGCCCATGTTACCAATGAGGCAAAAATGTTGGCGATAAAATAAGTCAAAATACTGACAAATAATGTCATTCTACGACTTGGCAAGGACGTAACCATCATTTATAGCTAACCTTGGAGTGCACATCGTCTGATATAAATTGCATAGTTTCCACTTAAAGTATTCTGTCTTCACACTTCGAAAGTTTTAGGATACAAATAGTGCCCTAAATGCTGAATATGCATTCATGAAAAATAGATATTGAAAATCAATTTCTGAAATCCTAAATTTATCAACAAACATTTGGTGTAGAAAAACAAACTATTAGACACCAAGAGGAATAGAAAAAAACCTAAGCACAGGTAAAAAGGAAATTAGTTTACTATCAATATTGTTTCAGGAAATAAAGGTTCATGGCCTCCTTTGCTAAACCTATTGGAGAGCCAAGCCTTTATACGGCAGTGGAAAAAAGAGTTAAGGCGACAAAGTTAAAGGGTGGCAGGCAAGCCATAGAAGTAAGAGGAGTGTAGCTATGGAAAGGAGCCTCATAAAAAAGTGGAATAACAGGACCTTGGAAAGGGCGAAAATAGGGAAGGGAAGTTTGAGGAGTAGCAATTTGAAACAAGTAAAATGGGACTTTCTTACAGAATACGTGGAAGGAATCCATGGGAGGATTAAAGAATGTATGCAAACGTTGCAGTCACACTATCAGAGATTTTTCTGACTAAACAGTTTACAAAGAATGGTTTATCTGGACTCCTTTGGTAAAATATGTGTTTTAATGTGATATCACATGCAACCATCCAGCAGAACTGTTTCCAAACACAGTTGGAACAAATAGAGACTGGCTTGCCATAATCCTTTACTAAAAAAAACAATAGTGCATTTGTTCAGTTATTTGTGGATCCTATTATAGCTGTACAACTTCTAAAAAGGAAAGTAGTATGCCAACAACATCTATTGCAATCAATGGAAACCTTTGACCTTTCTGGAAACCTTTTTTTTTTTTAAACGTATTTCTACCTTAACATTTCCAAAAAAGAATAAACTGAAGCATTGTATGGACGTTTGGCTAAAAAACGTTGAGAACGGGACAATTTCCCAAACAAAAATGATGCACAAGTGCATGTTTCTGGCACAAAGATGCTAAATTCTATTAGTAAGAGCTCAAACTCTGAGATATTTACATTTTCCAAGCGCAGCAGATGTATGTAGCAGAGGTTCAACATTGTAATTTGACTTTGTGGAAGGACCTGGTGAAATTGATAAACTTAGCGCAGAACATGCAGTAAGAAGCAAGCAGATGGAATTTCCCACACTATTTTACTGTGGTACCACATATTCTTTTATGAGTACCATTTTATATCTAGTCCCCTATATGATAAAAAGGCCTGGTATCTCAGCATTTAAAGAAAGTCGCAGAACAATATAGGCACAATCCTCGTTGTGTAGGGAGAATTACATTGTAAGTCTTTGCTAAAAATGTTATACATTTGTAATACACATGTTTCAGATATACCTCTTACAAGTAAAATTAGAGTGGAAGACAATTATAATCTAATTACAAATTCTAGAAATAGTTCAGAATTGGAACAATCATGTTTGTTCTAGTTATTTTTGGTCTTATATGGTATGTTTTATTGCCTCATATACAAAATGGTTTCCTGGGGCTTAGGTAAGGCTAAGATGCGCTGATCTTAATAGTTCAACAGACACATACAAAGGCGTGATGGAACATATAGAGCTAAAAGAAAAACATTACAAAATGTAGGTACAAAAGTGGACAGCTATGGCCACCAATGGACTTTGGGGCACATTTTTAAGAACTGATGCAATGCTGCATTGCAGCAGTGTTGCTTCGAAATAACTTACAATGTGAAGTGCCATTTACTTGCAACATTGATATGCATTATTTATAAAACGGTGCACCATGTTGCAAGCTCCAAAGCTGCATCAAAACATCGGACTCATGTTAAAAAAAAAATGACATAAAGTGGCGCAAGCCAACCTGCACCTATGTGACGCGAAGCTTGTGTCTGTGTCGTAAAAACCTTGTAAGTAGCACAAGTCAGCATTGCATGACATAGTAGTGCAATGTGTCATGGCGATCCTCAAAAATCTATGCAATTCAAAACACAGAACAGCACACCAAAAAATAACTTTAAAAAATATAGGGAGCACAATCCACCAGTCAGTAGGGCAACAACCCCAACCTCAGCCAAGATGACCAGACAGCAGACCTGGGGAGGAGGAAGAGGAAGACCTATTTCAGTGAGAAGGAGAACCAAATATTAATAGCTGAGGTGACAAAGAAAGAACACCTTCTCTTTGTCACCTCCAAATTGCCATTAGGGAAGAAGAAAACAATTTTCCAATCCATAATGGATAAAATCAACAGTGTAAGGCAAAGAAAAAGGACTGTGCTGGAGTTGAAGAAGATGTGGCATGATTACAATGGCAGGACCAAAGAGAAACCAGCTAGGAACCTTCGGGCAGCCATGAAGATTGGAGGAGGACCTGATGTCCAGGAGGAGTTGGATCCTTTCGGAGGATCACATGGCGTCACTCATACCAAAAGAGTTGGTGGCAGGAGTTGCCGGGCAGGACAGTGCTGCATTTGGGAACCAGGCAGAATTATAGGGTAAGTGAAAATAGGGGCCCATATGGTTAGAACAGTCATGCTGCTCAGCACAGCAAAACACTTTGCTGTGCTGCTCTGTGTGCAAGTGAAAGGACAGGAATGTGTCACTTATTAACTCATTCATCATATAGCTAGGCCCAAGTGGTAAAATTTGCTCTGCTTGCAAAATTTGCGGAATTTGGACACTATGCAAAATTCAAAGGAAAGTGGAGAGTAGAATAGGGGGATACCTTTCCTCATCAAACTAGAAAGTGACAGTTGTCCCGCCCCCTAGAAAATGACATCACATCTGTTACTGGGACTTCTGGTCCCAAAGAGAGCCCGTCCCGGGAATTGACATAGGTGTAGGGGTGTCACATGGGTTGTGGCATCATGTGGTCACATGTTTGTCATGTGCCAGGGTCCTAGCCCATGTGTCTAGAACTATGGGTTGTGTAAAATGGAGGTCCTGCTGGTGTGCAACCTGTTTCTGCAGCTAAGAATACAAGTCTGGACATGTCAGACATTCAGGACCATGTGGCTGCTTGGGTGCCTCCTCACAGGGCAGAGCATTGGAAATGTAAGGCCAATCCTCCACACTGTTGGCTAATCCATAAAGAGGGGCTGGGCAAATGTTGCAAAGGTTATGACACATGGTTAGCGTTACGTGTAACCCCCTCAACATATCAGAGCCATCAAGGGGAGCATGTGACCGCTATGTGTTGTAGAGCAGTACGTCCTTTTTTTTTTAACCATTGAATACATATAAGGAGCCGGCTAGAGCTGCATGCCAAACCGTGAACCATAGCTGAAATAGGATGTAAGGGCATTATGAAGAGATACAATACTCTCACCAGAAAAGCCGCCTCCTCAGGGGCCCAGAACACTATCAATAGATATTATCGTACCCTAACACCTTCGGTGTTGGAAAGAAATGTACAGCCGGCTGCCCCTAAAGGCGTTACAGAATTTCACGAGGAACCTTGCCATAGGCTTTAAAAGCTCAGCCTCAAGGATTTACCCCAACTAACATCCCCAATTAAGACTGGAAGCAGCGAAGCAACAAAAGATCAATTAAATGATGGACTCAACTTCATCGACACTGAAGATAATGAAGAAGGTATAGCACCACCGAATTCACCGATTTATGAAGATATGGGCTTTCAGGAGGACCCTGTTCCTGAGGCAGTCGTCGTATAGCCGGCGAGTGTAAACTCCGACGCCGCTTATACACCTATCGACCTATGCGACTTGCAAGATTTCAGAGCAGCTGCTGAGTGTAGTGAAAATGATGAGGTTAGTAAAAAAAAAAACTCTATAGACACTTATCGTGTATACATTGATATCACAGTTTTAACTAATAGTTTGTCTTTTTCTATCTGTTTGAACCATAGAAAACAACTGCAAAAAGAGATGTTAGAGGGGTCTGCGTCTTTACTGCTTATGCTCTTACAGACAGTCTGAAAGTATTTCAAGCCAGAACAAAGAGCCACATAAGAAATGTGTTTGCACCTACAATGGCACAGATTTTGAAAAGGAAACGCAGAGCGTTCCCCATGACACCATATGACCTGTTAAAGGTTTTGTGGCGACCGTTGTAAACACATGTGTTAAACTTGACTATTATAATCTATGTTATGGGAATAAAATTAACGAACCACAGCAGGAGGCTCACGAGTGTCTATACGAGTCGTACACAGCAAGAACAATTCAACACATATGTAGCAGGTTAGACCCTCATAAGGTATATAAGTTGTTCAGGGTTGTGTACGGGTTGTCTTCAGTGAAGAAATATGTCCACGCTGATATGATTAAGGTCTTGGCAGCAGTGGTCCTGCTCAAAACTCAAACGTATGCAGGGGATGTATACCTATTTTGACAAAAGATTGATAGAAAGGGTTATAGAAAGACGAATGTGTGATATTTATTACAAAAATAGAAGAATGGGGTCTTTAGCCCCCCAAAAGCTGTTTTAAAAAATACAGAGGTCGAGGGTAGCGTGCCATAACTGTTATTTAACATTAAATACTTACTCACTGTTAAGGATGAGAATCAGAGTGTTGCGGTACAACATCTCTATGAGTTAAACCCTGGATACATATGTATTGCCAGAATGGTATAAGTGTTGCTTAAAGAAAGAATAGCTCAAATACACCCCGTAACTCTACAGTATCTGAACATGTCTGAACCATCAGCTACGGGCTGTGACAGAGCTACGGGCTGTGATACACAGATGGTGTATCAACGTGTGGATGCCTACTCTGGATAAAAATTGGAGCATGTACAAAGGGTGTATGTGTGAGTTAAGACTTTTGCTGATGACCGCGTTACGCACAGCTTTGGAGCTTCTGACTGATGATTATTTCACAAAAAAGGATTTTGTACTGACAGGTCAAGAACTATATGAGCTTATGAATGCTGTCAGTATCCTGAATGTACAAAGTTATAGGAGGTTTGAGAGGGAAGTTGTGTCTGGAGCTATCAAGTGTATTTCTATGAAAATAGCAAAGCGGGTGACGCTGAGGCCGAGTAGCGGCAGGGGTCCTAGTAATGTATGTAGCATGTGTCATACTATGTACGTTTAGTGAAAAGTCAACATGTTGTACGGCAATGCCACCCATAAGACCAATAGCTAGAAACTGTAAAGTATGTCATGTTTATGCTGTGCTAATATTCTTTATTTTTAATAAAATGGCCTCACACAAAACAGTTGTCTTTCATTTCATGACTTGTAACAGCTGATAGCATGTCTGGTGGTGTACTGTTAAGGAAGCTTTATTACAATACAAGTGGTGTCGGTAGCTTCAGGGGTTCCGAAGCACTGTTTAGAAGGGCTTTAGTTGAAAATGAGCTGGTAAACAGAGCCCTTGTGAAGACGTGGTTATCTGGTGAAGAGGTGTATTCACTCCATAGCGGTTTCAGAGAAGACCTACAATCGATAATGCACAAGTAGATTATCAATGGCAGGGAGACTATGCGGGTCATTATGACCCTGGCGGAAGGCGGAGAAGCGGCGGTAAGACCGCCAACAGGCTGGCGGTCTTTTTTTTTGTATTATGACCATGGGGGTTACCGCCATGGTCATCCGCCGCTTCTCCGTTCCGCCCGCCGGGCTGGAGACCAGGGTCTCCAGTCTGGCGGCTGTCACTATACCGCCGGCGGTATAATGACCTGGCTGACCGCCATGGATTTCATGGGGTTTGTAACCACCATGAAATCCATGGCGCTAAGCACTATCAGTGCCAGGGAATTCCTTCCCTGGCACTGATAGGGGTCTCCCTCACCCCAACTCCCTCCCCTACACCCCCACAACCCCTGCCACCCCTCAAAGGTGGCAGGGCCCCCCTCCCCACCCCGACCCCCAACATAACATCACTCATACACACACAACACGCACGCAGGCACCACCAACACACATACACGCACACACACCGACATACATGCAAACATCCACACACACAGTCAGACACGCACATCCACATTCAAACATACATGCACACATCCATACAGACATACCTACAGACATACACGCACTCATTCCCAAGCACACAACACCCCCGCAAGCATACACGCACTCACACACCCCCTCTACATACACACACACACACCCCCATGCACGCACACAACACCCCCCAACCCTCTCCCCTCACGGACGATCGACTTACCTTGTCCGACGATCCTCTGGGAGGGGACGGGAGCCATGGGGGCTGCTCCGCCGACACCACACCGCCAACAGAACACCGCCACGTTGAATCACAGGACATGATTCGCTGGGCGGGGTTCTGTTGGCGTGGCAGTGGAGGTGGAGCAACCTCCACTTCCCCGCCGCCCGCCAGTATGGCTGTTGGCCGCTCTCCGTCCGTAAAAGGACGGAGAGCTGCCAACGGTCATAATAGGCCGAGCGTCAAACCGCCATCACTGGCGGTCTTCCGCACGGCAGTCCCTCGGCGATCTTGGAAAAAGACCGCCGAGGTCAAAATGACCCCCAGAATCAGTATTCAAGATTTAGCAAAACACAATAAAGTTGCTCGATATATACTAACGGTCATAGATGTCTTATCTAAGTACACATACACAGAAGCCTTATTCGATGAAAGTGGAAGCAGTGTGATCGACGCCTTTAAAGCCATCTTCAGGAAAGGCCGAATACCTCAAAAACTACAAACAGATGCTCGAAAAGAGTTTTTCAACAGAATGTTTCAGAAATTACTAAAACAGCACAATGTTAAACATTTTGTAACACACACTGAGGTAAAAGCTGCCATTATAGAACGTTTTAACAGAACCTTAAAATCTAAGATGTGGAGATATTTTATGGCCTGTAACACTTACCGATACATGGATGTTCTACAAGCTTTTATAGACGTTTAAAACACCACTTACCACAGAACCATCAAAACAACACCCATAAATGTAACAGCAGATAACTCGTTAAAGGTATGGTGAACTGTGTACAGAATCAGATCACCGCAGGTGTAAAGAAGCCGCTTTCAAAAGAAGGCAACCATGTTAGGGTTTCAAAATTAAAAGGGGTCTTTACAAAGGGTTACCAACAGACATTTAGTGACAAGATATTTATAGTGGAAAGTGTGGAGCTGAAAGAGGATGTACGTATTTATATGTTAAAGGACTATGATGGGGAAAAGATGTTGGGTGTCTTTTACAAGGAGGAGCTACAGATGGTACCTATTGATCCAACACGGTGTATAGGGCTGAAAAGATTCTGAAAAAGAAAGATAGCGGGCTAACCAGCAGGTTTTTGTCAATTGGCGAGGGTGGCTGTAGAAATTTAACAGTTGTATGTTGGCCAGTTCTGTGCAGGTTGTGTGAGTATGATGGTGTGTCGTTGTAGACGCCGAGGTGGAGACATCCCCAGGTTATATTACGCTGCTGTCCAACGCCTCAAAGGACATGTTCCCTGACCATCAATTTTCTAATTATACAGTGAAATTGGCTAAATCTATAGACCTGAAAGGGGATTGGAGGTTGCCTTAACAGAGATCCAATACCTCCGAACATGGAATACGTTTTCAGTGCTCGACGCCAAATTTAATATAAAGCATGAACAGGACTCTTTGAGCATCCACATAGGATTTCCTCAAGGCTATTACCCAACAGTCGCATCAGTGGTTGACGCCATCAACAAATCTAAAGGCAACATTGAAACGTACGCAAATGTTTATCTAGTGGTAGATAACTTTGGACGGAAGGTGGTTCTTAAAGCTTCAAGTCGCGATACATTGTTTAACTGTTCAGGTAAATTAAGAAGGGTCTAAGGAACAGTACAAAATAACAGAAGTCACATAGAACTGGACCAGTTGTGCCCGATAAAAAAACTGTGGTTTTTATACACTCTACGTGTATAGCGACATCGTAGAGTCACAGAAGATAGGGGATAGTTATTCGCCGTTGCAAAGATGGGTCCAGGTTCAGGGCAAAAATAACACAATGGTTAATATACAATACAACAAACCTAACCTAACATTTTGACACCATTACAATCATGATCTATGACAATCAGGCTGAACCTGTGTCTTTTAAAAATTGAAAAGTTATTATTAAGCTTCATTTAAGACAGTGACGCAACAGCGACTATTAACGAGTCATCATGGTGATTATAAAAACATACGGTGACCCCTCTATGTATAGGGATTATTACAGAAACCAGGCTGGATATGGAGCCCCACCACCATACTTTTAAGGGCCCCCTGTGATGTACGGGGCCGGTTTGGGGGGTTTCTTCCGTAGTTTGTTTAGAAGAGTTTGCCATTCTTGTGAAGAGCCTATGAAATTGCACAACTGCATGTCAAAGCATCTGCTATGAATATTGTGGTTTCCGTGACATCTGCGGTTGTCGAACATATGAATAAATGTCTCAAGAAGGAGCGGGACTGTTGTACAAGTCTCGCACACGTGTTAGAAGGAAGTGCAGTGTTTCAAAGCGCAAGGGTCCATCTGCCCCTTATAAAAAAAGATGCTGGTCTTCAAAAACTGCTCACAAATTAAGATCTGTAAGTAGGGATAGAGCTACGAAGAAGAGGAAGAGAAGGTGCGCTAAAGTAAATATTTTTTTAAAAGCTGACCACTGTACAAGCATGGCCTTCATACATTGTGCATTGGGTGAATTTGCTAAATCGGAGTTAGAACTGTTTTCCCTAAAACCCACACAGACTCGTATTGAAAACAGTTTTTTCATAGAGGTATCGTCGCTAGCCGCTTTAACGCCTTTGGCGCCGATAGAGGTTTATGTGTCAGGGTCCACGGATATATATCTGGATCTCAACAATACACTGCTAAACCTCATCTGTAAAATATTAAAAGCGGATGGTTCCAACAGAGAGAACAACGCTAAATTGGCGACGACCGCTTACCCCATTGCAAACATGTTTAATCAGGTGGACATCACCCTCGGGGATTGGCTTATCACACAGAGTGATAACATATACATGTATCGGGCATACATTGACAGTATTCTGAATTACAGCTGTGATGCCCTCGACACTGAGCTTTCAACAGGACTCTTCTACAAAGATACTTGTGGTCATTTCGAAGCTACGGCGTTGGATTGGCACAACCAGGGTTTTGCAAAAAGAGCAAACTTTGCTGCCGGCAGTAGACAGTTTGACCTCCTAGGCCACATAAATTCTGACTTTTTCTACCAAGATAAGCTACTAGTCAATGGTATAAATCTTAAGATCAAACTAACCAGCAACAAGGACTCATTGTGTCTCATCAGTGGGAATGCGGAACAGTATAAACCTGTTATACTGTCCGACAGCTTGTTTGTAAAGAGAGTGAAAGTATCACCAGGCATCAGACTGGCTAATGCAGAGGCCCTACAGCTATTAAACGACAAGTAAGCTGTGGAAAGAATGGCTCTGAAGATATTCAGCATACTTGATTAACCCAACAGAAAAAACACAAAATAATTATTTCTGGGTCAACTACTGAAACTTATCATAGGGTTTGTGGACAACACTGCATTTAGTGGGCTGTGTACCTCAAACCCTTTTAATTTCAAGCACTACAACCTCAACTATGCAGCGCTGGTACATGAGGGTGCTGTGATTCCTGCAAAGTCGTACACACCGAGTTTAGGAACATCTAATTTTATCTGTGAATATCTCGGCCTGGTGTTGATAACAGGAAAACATCTGAGGAACACAGGAGTTGTTGTATCAAGAGAATTGTATGGGAAAGGTTTCACCCTTTTCGCTTTTGATCTGACGCCCGACTTGGAAGACGGGGATCCCTATAATATGATAAAAAACTGAAATCTAAAAGCTGAAATACGTTTTAGTCAACCCTTGTCTACCAATGTTGTATTTGCGGTGTTTGGCAGTGTCATTCAAGTCAACCACGTCCGGCAGATTATGTTTGACTATCTTTAAAACATTGTACAATGGACACTGTACAAATACGTGTGTTCTTAAGCAGGCATAAATATGCAAAGAAGTACTTTTTAAATGCTTTCCCAAGCGGTGGGCTACCCGCGTAAATGGGAGTAGAAAGACCTTGATTGCTAGTCTTTAACACAGATCCACATTACAAGGGTGGAACACACTGGGTTGGAACGTTTTTGGATAACGACAAGGTTACAGTGTTTGACAGTTCCGCAGCTTTCCCGGAGAATAGCATCTATACAAAATATGTATTCAAGTATCTAAAGACAATGGCTGTTAGGGTCGAGTATAACAAGATACAGGTGCAGGATCCTCTAGCCACATGTGGGGAGCACTGTATGTATTTTATTAGTAAAATGTTTGATGGTATGACGTTTAGAATTTTTTTTTATTTGTATTGGTACGATCTAGTAAACAATGATAGTATTGCTGTGAAATATGTAAAAGAAAACACGCAGTCTATGTCACGCTCTGTTCAACCAGAATATGCCATTTGTTAAAAGTGTAAGTCCTTGTAATGCATATGTACGTGTAACGCTAAATGTCCACAATAAAATAATTTAACCTCAATACAAGACTATACATTTTTATTCAACCTCAAAGACACACATTAAAAAAAAAAAATTTTTTAAAATATGACATAAGTTAAAAAGTGTTTATTACACATAATTTTAGTAAGCAATAAGTATCCAAACATACTTTGGGTATGATGATGAATGAGAAGAAATGTTGAAAGAAAAGCAATCAATATATTGACTATTATAACACTATACACACAGACATTGTAAAACAAAACACAGAGGATCACAAGTATTACACATTTAACCACGATTTATTTCTTGACAACAACTGTTTAGCTGCCGAAGGTAGGGGTGCGGTGTTCCATGAGGGGGATGGTAGACACTGGTTTCAAAACAAACGATGATGGAGGGCTGTAAGTAGGATTCAAACTTACTTGTTCGGTATTACCAACAAGCATAGAAGGAACGTTGAGTTCTGCAGCGGCCTGTAGAAACTGGCCCCATCCTTTAGGCACTTTCTGGAGTGGTAGGGCTTTGGGGTGTGTGAAACCTTTGAAGAGGTTGTACATATGAGACCCAACAACTGGTTTACCCTTTGTAGAGGAATTCACCCTGTTCATTCCAAGAGGTTAGATCTTTAGAAGCAGCCATTGTACTTTGTAACATTTGCTCTGTACCTCTGTACCTCTGACTTACATTTTTTAAAAGTTCTTCAACAAATACGTCTGAGGATGGGGATGTTGGGACCGACTGCTGTATGGGCTGGGGTGCCTGCAGATCCGAGTCTTGGAAATATAGAGCCAATGTTTTTTTTTTTCAGAATTCCATTGCTTATAGGTTTGTAGGAAGTTTTTAAGCGCTATGGAGTAAAGATAGGCTTTGTCCTAAGGTTTCAAATCTGTCCTGTTTAAAATGTTTTTATTTTTTGCATCTAGGCGTAGTGTCTCATTTTTTCGTGTATCCTAAGTGTCGCTCGTAGAAGGGCCCAACTGCTCCAGTTGTTGATGCTGCACCAGGTACATCTTTTGGGCATAATTCATCAGTTCCCGGTTAGGTGGTTTGTAATTAAAGGTAGTGCTATGCCTAGGAGCGCTACTATAAAGCCGCCCAACTGTTTTACAAGTTTCTTCCTAGAAATGAGGGACGCCATTTTATTACTAAGCTTTTTGATAAGGGCACGCCTCTTCTTCAGCACGCAGAACTGACTCTCTGATATAGGGACGTTGTCTTTTAGGCTGTTTATGGCTATTTCTGAAATGGCTGACACCATGGGGCATATTTATACTCTGTTTGCACTGGATTTACGTCATTTTTTTAACGCAAATCCAGCGCTAACTTAACTCCATATTTATATTTTGACGCTAGACCCGTCTATCATCAAAATATGGAGTTAACGTCAGTTTAGGGATGTGTGAAACCACCTTGCATCAATGATATGCAAGGTAGGCGTTCCTGTCCAAAAAATGACTCAAACACCTTACCGCCATATTTATTCAACAGGTCAAAAATGACACACGGGTAGGAGGCAACCCGAAACATTACGCTAAACTTGATTTGCGTCAAAATTTAACGCCTGGGTCAGGTCAGGTGTTAAAATGAGGCAAATACACCACTACTTAAGGAAAACACACACAAGCAACATCACATACCAACAGGACAACATGGAGGTGCCACTGATGCAGCTTGCAAAACGATGCCAAGCACAGGACCAACAGCAGCAGCCACCACCACCCTAACGTGGCCTACAAAGGCAAGGGGAAAAACAGGAGAGGTCTTCAGGAACAGGACAACCCTCCATGGCCTCAGGGAACAGGACATCATCCGGAGGTATCGACTGAACTGGGAAGCCATACAGCAGCTGCTGCGCCAAATTGAGCCACAACTAACAGCTAACCTGCAGACACCACACAACATACCACCGGTGACAGCTGTCCTTCATATGTTGGCAAGTGGTTCCTTCCAAACAACTGGTGCCCTGGTCGCTGATGTATCACAGCCCTCATTCTCAGCCTTTCTGCCCAAAGTCTTAGATGCCATAATCTCCCTCACACCCTGCCACATCAACTTCCCCAACACCCATCAGAAACAGAAGGAGATAAAACAGGGCTTTCCACAAAATCCATGGCTTCTCGCATGTGCTTGTGCAATTGACTGCACCCATGTCTGGATTGTACCACCTGCAGCAACAGAGCACCTATTCCAGAACAGAAAGCACACGCATTCTATCAATGTGCAGCCCATAGTTGACCACCAGAGATTGTTCACTAACATCCTGGCCAAGTATCCTGGGAGAGGCCATGATTCATTCATATTCCACCACAACACAATCAATCAGCACTTCCAGGATGGAAATGTGGCAATGGCCTTCTTGTCGGTAAGTCCATAAACCTAGCAAAATACACACAGAACAACAACCTTGTAGGACACACAAAACATTCACCACTACATTGACACATGGGCAGGATGACACTGAGGTGTGACACTGGTAGTTATGTTGTACACCCTGACACAATGGGATACACACCTCTGGACAAATGACGGCAGCCACAAACATTTGCTGCCACTCTAGAGCAACAAGGGACCAATGTCAAAGCCCACAGTGTCAATGACATGGCCTGCACTGGAAGTACAACTTAGAAGATGAAACATTTGCAAATACAATAGGCCACATAGTCAATCTGACACCCTCCCAAGCAGTTTGTAGCATGGAAGGGGTGTGCAATGTGTGTTGCAGCAGGTCTAACACCATGAGACACATAGCATGATGATGCAGACTCACATGTAGGGGACACAGAAATCCTGAGGCATTCACAACATCATACATCACTCCAAGGGTGCCGTTGCCAGATAGCAATAAGGATGTAGACTGTGCTATGAACACATATTGATGTGGCACAGATTCAAACTGCACACTGCTGCACACACTGAAAGAGCCAATTGTCCATGAAAATAGCATATATACAGGGAGATGTCTCTTCCTGCACAGATACATCAACCTCCACAAGGCAGTTAGCCAGGTTATCTGGAGCAAGTTTGGTAGTGTAGGTGCACAGTTGTACATGAGCCATTGGCAGAGGGAACAACAATGGTTTGCCTAGAACCAAGTCACACATGGGACAATTGTGCATTGTCAATACTGAACACCTCAGTGCTGCCAACTTATGGAGATGTGTTGTGCATTGTCACCTAGCCAAATCAAAGGGCCTCACTGTTGCATTTTATCTGCAATGACATATGTCTAAATTGATGGGATGTCCAGGACATGTAGTACAACCATGTTCCCACTACATCGGAATTTATTGCATGTGTGGAAGTATCATGTCCCCTCCAGTGAAAGCACGTTGAAACATGTTGGGCACTACAGAATGCATGGTACATACATACTGACCAACAGTTTGGAAACAAAATAATAGATCCCAGGTCAATGAGCCAAACACAAGTTGTCGAGTGAAACAACCCACTGCAGAAGAAACCTCACAGAAGCCCAGGATCTCACACAATACCACAAACACATATGAGTCACAGACGACACAAGATATCAACTTCCATGCTACATGACATTCCTGTTGCAACCACTAACAAAATATTAACTCCTATTATCTTTTGCAGAGGATCAGGGTTACAGGATCCAGCCATGGATCATGAACCCTTTCGCCAACCCAAGCACAGCAGCAGAGCATGCCTATAATGAGGCATATCGGAGGACACACACCATTGCGGAAAGGACCTTTGGCTTCCTGAAGTCCAGATTCAGGTGCCTCGAGATTACAGGATGCAGCCTCCTATATTCCCCACACATTGTGTGCAAAATTATACTTACCTGTGCTATCCTGCACAACATTTGTGTGAGGAGGAGCATCCCTCTATATGAGCCAGAGCAAGAACTGCCTGAGGAGGAGGCGGAGGAGGAGGATGGTGACAGGGAAAATGAGGGGGAACAGCAAAACACAGCTGCAGGAATGCGCCGCAGACAGCTAATTGTACAACACTTTTTCAACCAATAGTCACTCTACACACCTTGTTAAGATATGTAAATAAACACCTTACTTGATCACACAATTCTGCTCTGGTTTCTTCTTTCTCCATCACATGTTCCTTAGGAATGTGAGTATTACCTCAGGGAGTATGTTACAAAGACAAATCTGAAGACTTCTGATGCAACATCACATGTGATGCGTATGATTGTACACCAAACGTCACACACATATAAAAAATACTCATCGTCTGAATTTCACATATGAAGGACAAACTCAATGGAACACAGCATATGACTCACATTCACGTTGCCAACATGGTTTACTGTAGCACATGACACACAACTATGACATCTCCAATCATAAGGTAAATAAGCCCCCCATACATGAGACTGTGGATGTGAAATATCAGTGGAAACAAGAATGTATGAACAGACCCCTGACATTAGTAACTGTGACATTTGCAATCTCTGAAGGAGCATATGTGACAAGTGGGGCATCATTTGTGAAAATGGATTGCATGAGTGTCCGAGGTATGACAAGCAATGTTCACAACACATGCCCTGCGCAGTCCATCCCTGGAAATAAGTCCTGCCACTGCCATATATTACGTCTCTGCCCTCCCATCACTAGGGGGTGCTGTAAACGGACTATCTGTGCCCTTGGAATCATCATTAACACTCAGCCAGTGTCCCTTTCTGACTCCTGTTTGCTCCCATCTTCCACGTGGTATGCAATAGAAGAACTACATTAGCTTGCATGGACTTCAGGTCCCATAATGCACTCCCTGGTAGTGGGTAAGACCTGTAATCTTCTGTCCATTGCTTCCTATGGGAAAAGTCTGGTTGTCCCTTTATACAGGATTCTCTCCTCCAGGACTTGTGAGAGACTGAAGCTGCACACACCTGTGACCTCTCCTGTGCAGCCCAGCTATGTGACTCTGCCCCGGCCTTGCTGCTGCCTGGAACTGCTTATAAGCTGCAATTCCCTGAAGCTCCTCGTCGTGCATTGGAGTACGATTCCTTTGTGTTCCAGACCCCTTGTTGGATTGTGTTACAGTCCTGATTCAGCCTGAACCTGCTCTCTGTTTACCTAGTCCTGTTCCTTCTTCCAGTCTGAGTCTGCTTCCTGTTTCTCAGCCTTGTTCATTTTTGTTTCGGCCAGAGCCTGCTTTCTGTTTCCCAGACCTGTTCTAGCCTTTGCGTCAGTCTGAGCCTGTTCCCTGTGCCTGGCTTTGCCTCCTAGTTGGTTCCTTCGCTTTCTGTTTCCTCTTAGATTATCGTGTCTGGTAAGTGTCCTGTCAGTCCTCACCTGTGTAGAAGTGTTTTCCTTTGTACTTGGGTTGGCACCTGGTTTCCAGGAGGCAAATCCAGCCCCCATCCTTTGTCTAGTGTTGCATGTAGTCTTTAGTGCCTAACAGTGACAGTGTGCTAGGGTTGTATTCCAGTAATTGCCATTGTGTTTCCAGATGGACCCACAAGGGCTATTCTCATATATGTAAGTGCAATCCTTGTTTGTAGCCTATGGGTCCAGACACAGAATCACTTCTGCTGCCTCCTTTCTATGGGGCTTGTGTGGTGACTATCTGTAAGATTAATCTGCACAAAGGAACTGATGTTCCCTGTTGCCGTGGAAAGTTCTGAGCCCTATTGTTGGACTTTTTTGCTTATACAGGGTCATCCCCAATCTTTTTGCCTCCTGACTCCTATTTATTCTGACCTGTTGCTGTTGGTTTTTGAACTCTGAGCACTTTACCACTGCTAGCCAGTGCTAAAGTGCATATGCTCTCTGTGTAAATTGTATTGTTGATTGGTTTATACATGATTGGCAAATTTGATTTACTAGTAAGTCCCTAGTAAAGTGCACTGGAGGTGCCAGGGCCTGTAAATCAAATGCTACTAGTGGGCCTGCATCACTGGTTGTGCCACCCACATAAGTAGCTCTGTAATCATGTCTCAGACCTGCCACTGCAGTGTCTGGTTGTGCAGTTTTAACTATAAACCCGACTTGGCTAGTGTACCCACTTGCCAGGCCTAAACCTTCCCTTTTCTTACATGTAAGGCACCCCTAAGGTAGGTCCTAGGTAGCCCCAAGGGCGGGGTGCAATGTATGGTGAAGGTAGGACTTATAGTAATGTGTTTTATATGTCCTGACAGTGAAATATGCTAAATTAGTTTTTCACTGTTGCAAGGCCTGTCCTGTTTAAGATTGAGTGTTTGAAAATGCCTCTTTTAGAAAGTGAGCATTTTCTTGCTTATACAATTTCTGTGACTCTGCCTGTTTGTGGATTCCCTGTCTTGGTCAGTTTGACAGTTGGGCTGGTTGTACCTCACACTAGGCAGTGACACAAAAGGTGCTGGGATGTAGTCTGCCTTTCCTGATGAGCCATCTATGCTAGGAGGGAGGGGAGGAGTAGTCACTTACACCAGAAAGGGCTGTGCCTGTCCTCACACAATGCAGGCTCCAACCCCCTGGTGAGTGTCTGGGGCCTGGCCTGGGCAAGGCAAGATTTCACATTCAAAAGAGACTCTACTTTGAAGTAGGCCTACTTCAAAGGAGAAATTGGGTATAAGAAGGGCACCCAAAACCACAGACTTTAGATCACTTCTGGACATCAGGATGAACCTCTGCCTGGAGAAGAGCTGAAGAGCTGAGGAGAAATGCTGCCCTGCCTGTGACTGTGCTTTGTGGAGCTATCCTGCAGTTGCTGCTTCTGCCAGAGTAAGAGGGCAAGGACTGGACTTTGTGTGCCTTCCATCTTGTGAAGAAATCTCCAAGGGCTTGATTTAGAGCTTGCCTCCTGTTGTTTGAAGTCTCAGGGACAGCAAAGACTTCTCTCTGCCAGCACCTGGAGTCTCTGGAGAGACTCCTGCTCTGACAAGTGATGCCCTATCCAGTCCCAGGGCCCTTGAGAGGAAAGCTGGTGGAAATCCAAGAAAATCGACTTCGGACGACTTCGGACCAATGCCGCTGATGAATCCGGTGACGTGGCCTGCAACCGATTCCCTGATCTTCGATGGAATGCAACGACCTTCGCAGGCGCGACGCTGCTGCAGCCCTGCTAAAGTCCGCAACTCCGTGGAAGTCGCCGTACCACATCATGACCGACGCAGCTCGAAGTGCGCGGGTTCAACGTTTCGCACAGACGACGCAATCCCCGACATTGACTTGTTCTCACTCTTCACCAAAGGTACTGTACTTGGGGGTCTACGCGAATCCGTGTCCGGCGGCGCAGGTGTCAGCTTGTTGGGAACGACTCCGTCTTGACGCAGTGTTAACACCTCATTGAAGCATTTTGTGTTTCTAACTGCTATTTTTTCGTTTAATCTTGAAAAATTCATAACTTGATTTGTGTATGTCAGAATTTTGTTGTTTTGGTCTTGTTTTGTTTAGATAAATATTTCCTATTTCTCTAAAGTGGTGTTGTGTCATTTGGTAGTGTGTTCATTAAGTTACTGTGTGTGTTGGTACAAATACTTTACACCTAGCACTCTGAAGTTAAGCCTACTGCTCTGCCAAGCTACCAAGGGGGTAAGCAGGGGTTAGCCGAGGGTGATTCTCTTTTACCCTGACTAGAGTGAGGGTCCTTGCTTGAACAGGAGGTAACCAAAGACACCATTTCTAACACCTATTCTGTGTACAACCTTAGTGATATCCCCAGCGTGTTTGTCCATTACTGAACCGTTCCATATTTGTTCACACTAAGGTTGCTTTGCCTTCACATTTCTGTTTTCTCTGCCTTACCATAGCTGGCCTTTCCCCTTGTATGCCTTTAGCTGCTCTTCTGCTTTGGTACACTACCTACTTGAGAGATACTCTGTGAACTTAAGCGGTGCCCTTAACAGAGTCCTGACTAGACCCGCCCAAAACCGTATGGTACACATACCCACACACTTGAACTGGACACTTCTGTGGAATGCACATCTGAAAATATGTGAACACATGCAGCCAGGGCAGCAGGTCCACCACAACAACATAAGTAACAAAGGTAATTGTTATGAGTCACACTAAAGTGTACCAAACATTTTATGGGTGGAATTAAGGCACAGTGTCTCAAACACAGTACATACCAAACATGTACACATGTCCGACATTTGTGTAGTTCACACACAAGTCACCATGAAGTCTTAACCAACAATTAATGACATATGAGAGGTAACATATCCTACATAGCACTCATCAGCCATTCTCAATCATCTCTGAGTTTTGTTTGTCGTGTGAAATGTAATGTCCCCAAAGTCAAACAACTACACACATCGCATGAGTCAACACATATTACAAACACATGTCATGACTATTGTAGATCACTGATTGCCATCAGATGTAGATACCCATTTGGAACACATTCATTCATTAGCATTACGTCCAATGTATTGCATGCCGTTCCTTCAGAATCACACATATTGTTGTTACAGATCATTCACACCCTAAACACACAGTTGCATGCTCTACCACATGTGGCCAACCACTATACCACACACTGCAGGCCATACCATACTATCTTCATATTGATACAGGGTGCATGCATGGTAAAAATTTTAAAATCACGCAATCACAGATTGAGTCAAAAATGTTGATGTAAATCCAGCCAAAAATCACGCAAACGCTAACTAACCATCTATGGGCCCTCAGTGTGAGTTGCACCTGTGCACCACATGCATGTGGATATCCACTGAAATTGAAGTCTTCAGATAATGTGTGGCATTTTGCCACAAATGTAGGTTATGCGTTGAAAATATGAATGCAAACATTGTATACATCAAAAAAATACACGCATGATGGAAAACAGGCCGCAAAGGGGACAGTAAGTGATGTAATAGGAAATCCTATTTACAGGCAAGTTACAGTGGGTGTACTTTCACTTTCACTTTACAGTCTATGCTTTTTCTTGACTGTGTGGCTGCGTCTTGGTGTTGCTGGTGTCTCGATTGCGTTTTTGTATCTTGTAGTGTCTCTCGTGTGTCTTTTAAGAATTCTGTTTGTTTATTGTACCTGTTGTAAGGAAATGCCTCCTTGGCATGGTTACCCCCTGACTTTTTGCCTTTGCTGATGCTATGTTTTGAATTGAAAGTGTGCTGAGGCCTGCTAACCAGGCCCCAGCACCAGTGTTCTTTCCCTAACCTGTACTTTTGATTCCACAATTGGCACACCCTGGCATCCAGATAAGTCCCTTGTAACTGGTACCTCTGGTACCAAGGGCCCTGATGCCAGGGAAGGTCTCTAAGGGCTGCAGCATGTATTATGCCACCCTAAGAGACCCCTCACTCAGCACAGACACACTGCTTACCAGCTTGTGTGTGCTAGTGAGAACAAAATGAGTAAGTCGACATGGCACTCCCCTCAGGGTGCCATGCCAGCCTCTCACTGCCTATGCAGTATAGGTAAGACACCCCTCTTGCAGATGGAGGATTCCCCCAATAGGATTAGGGATGTGACCCCCTCCCCTTGGGAGGAGGCACAAAGAGGGTGTACCCACCCTCAGGGCTAGTAGCCATTGGCTACTAACCCCCCAGACCTAAACACGCCCTTAAATTTAGTATTTAAGGGCTTCCCTGAACCTAAAGATTTAGATTCCTGCAACAACAAGAAGAAGGACTGCCTAGCTGAAAACCCCTGCAGAGGAAGACCAGAAGACAACAACTGCCTTGGCTCCAGAAACTCACCGGCCTGTCTCCTGCCTTCCAAAGAACTCTGCTCCAGCGACGCCTTCCAAAGGGACCAGCGACCTCTGCACCCTCTGAGGACTGCCCTGCTTCGACGACGACAAGAAACTCCCGAGGACAGCGGACCTGCTCCAAAAAGACTGCAACTTTATCCAAAGGAGCAGCTTTAAAGAACCCTGCAATCTCCCCGCAAGAAGCGTGAGACTTGCAACACTGCACCCGGCGACCCCGACTCGGCTGGTGGAGAACCAACACCTCAGGGAGGACCCCCGGACTACTCTACGACTGTGAGTACCAAAACCTGTCCCCCCTGAACCCCCACAGCGCCGCCTGCAGAGGGAATCCCGAGGCTTCCCCTGACCGCGACTCTCTGAAACCTAAGTCCCGACGCCTGGAAAAGACCCTGCACCCGCAGCCCCCAGGACCTGAAGGACCGGACTTTCACTGCAGAAGTGACCCCCGGGAGTCCCTCTCCCTTGCCCAAGTGGAGGTTTCCCCGAGGAAGCCCCCCCTTGCCTGCCTGCAGCGCTGAAGAGATCCCTTGATCTCTCATTGACTTCCATTGCGAACCCGACGCTTGTCCTAACACTGCACCCGGCCGCCCCCGCGCCGCTGAGGGTGAAATTTCTGTGTGGGCTTGTGTCCCCCCCGGTGCCCTACAAAACCCCCCTGGTCTGCCCTCCGAAGACGCGGGTACTTACCTGCTGGCAGACTGGAACCGGGGCACCCCCTTCTCTCCATTGAAGCCTATGCGTTTTTGGGCACCACTTTGAACTCTGCACCTGACCGGCCCTGAGCTGCTGGTGTGGTAACTTTGGGGTTGATCTGAACCCCCAACGGTGGGCTACCTTGGACCAAGAACTGAACCCTGTAAGTGTCGTACTTACCTGGTAAAACTAACAAAAACTTACCTCCCCCAGGAACTGTGAAAATTGCACTGTGTCCACTTTTAAAATAGCTATTTGTGAATAACATGAAAAGTATACATGCAATTGAAATGATTCAAAGTTCCTAATGTACTTACCTGCAATACCTTTCAAACAAGATATTACATGTTAAATTTGAACCTGTGGTTCTTAAAATAAACTAAGAAAATATATTTTTCTATAACAAAACCTATTGACTGGATTTGTCTCTGAGTGTGTGTACCTCATTTATTGTCTATGTGTATGTACAATAAATGCTTAACACTACTCCTTGGATAAGCCTACTGCTCGACCACTCTACCACAAAATAGAGCATTAGTATTATCTCTTTTTACCACTATTTTACCTCTAAGGGGAACCCTTGGACTCTGTGCATGCTATTCCTTACTTTGAAATAGCACATACAGAGCCAACTTCCTACACCTGTGTATGTGCTTTTGTGTAGTTTAGTGTCTTTCAGATTGTATTTGTACTGTTGGGTGTCTGTCTGGGGGTTAGATTGGTTGGGTTAGTGGGGTTCTTAGGTTTGGGCTGTAAGTTTCCTTTTTTTACATTTATTTTCCTTCTTTTTTACACTTTTTCAGTTTTGATTTGTTGTGCAAGGAAATTTCAGGAAGGGTGAGGCTGACCCGCATGGGGGAGGAGGAGCTTGGGGGCTTTGTGTGGCTGGTGTGCCACTTCCTTCCCCTGACGCTGGAGATGGGTTGGTGTGTGATACAGGGGTATCACACAGAGGCAAGGTGGCTGCGGTCGGGCACGGTGCTCTACCACCTCAAAAGAGTCTACCATATGAGCTGGAATGAGCACCAACTGAAGCATCGCTGGTCTGACCTGGTGGCCAGAGAGCAGAATCTGCTGGACCACCTGGGTGTGGTGATCAGTGGCCCTGTTGGTGAGCATCACATTGACGAATGTGTATAGTAGAATGCTCCTGAGTGACAGAAGCAGATGTCTTGACGTGCTGCATGCAATGTTTGTAGCCATGTTGAATGCAAGCAGAGCAAAGTGTTAGTGTCCCAGTACTGAGATGGAGTCCACGTGTCTATACATGTTAACAATGCTGTCCTGAGGTTTTTTGAGTAATGTAGGGCTATCACTTAGGGCCACATGTACCAAGCTATTTTAAATTTTCACAAACGACCTAGTTTTCTGAATTTGTGTGTTTACGTCAAGAAAAAATGTTTATTCCAATGCACATACCCAGTTTTGCCATTCTGCAATCACATTGCCGAATCACAAAACAGGGTTTGCTAGTGGCATTTAAGAAGGGGCGTTCTCCTTCATAATTGTGAGTCGCCGTCCACTGATTGATTGTTTGGTGACTGCGAATGCCGTCACAAAACAATTACAGTTACCACCAGTTTTAAGTCAGTGCTAACCCATTCACAAAAGGGGAGGGCTCCCCATGGGATTTCTTCCCCTTTGTCAATGCATGCCAAAAAATTGTTTCAAAGCAGACAGTGGTCAGACAGAATATAAAAGTTATAATATTTGTTTTTGACATGCTTTCTGTTTACCCTTAATGGTCACTGCCAATGGGGCATTTGTTACCTACATACAACTATACCACATCTGTCATGGAGCACTGAATGCATGATAATTGCAGACTGAAAATTGAGCCACATGTCCATCACACAGTAACTCAGTGTCCCTTGATGCACAAGCCACAATACCTGAGTCACTTGTATTGCAGTGCACCAGGGAAGTGCCATTGAAATTGTCACCAAAATACAAATCATGACATGGAGTACCATCTAAAATGGATTAGCCACAAATGGTTGTAAGCGGGTTTAGCACCACATGATTGTTAGGCCCAGTGCATGTGTGCAGATGTGTGGCTGTCGCTTACTGGAGTGTCAGTGTCAATGTGAGTTTGCAGTGGTATGTCTGTTGGACTGTCTACATGCAGGATCACCAGCTCACTCATGTAAAATGTTACACACTGTGATATGTTGTCCACACGTTTGTACAGTGATCTGACATTGAGCATATATTTCCTTTCCATGTCTTACAGGTGGACCTGCCCCCATACCATCGGGGAAGTGGCTTGATTTCAGGACCCAGACATATCCAGTAAGCGTGATAATGTCTGTCCTGTGTAGAGATTGTAGCTGTTCTGTGAGTGACCCTTGTGTGTTGCACTCATTGCAAGATATGATAAGCTTGCACATGACCTGACATATTACTTGACTGGATGTTGACATAGTGTTCCGTGCAAGGGTTAGACATTAACAGGCAGAGTCATACCTTGGGAGTCTTGTGCTGCGCAATATGCAGCAGCATGTGAACAAGTTGATTACTAGCCACATGTAGGCCCACATGTGACTTGGAAGTTCTCCAGTGTCAGTATATTGATACTGGGTCATACCCTCATTCTCAAAACACAGTGATGCATCAGTTTTCCAATCAAAATTGTACATCCCTGTATTGCAATGTGCATGTAGGACTGTATGGGTAATGGTACCCCAGCATCTAGCCCCATAAGTTGTACTCCATTTACGTGACACTTATGTTATATGCAATAGGTGTGCATGCAGGTCAAGGCCAGACGTGTGCTGGCATCAATGTGGGTATTTTGTGAATGTGTTGGCAGATCAGGTGTTGATGGTTGTCCACAACTGGACACATGAATGCATATGTGAATGACCTATAGATACCTTATTCCTAGGTGGCAGCCCTCCTCACATGTGTTCCTATGCACTAAATCCATGTACAAGTGGACATGCCTTCGTGGTTGTCCTCAACAGTTGTGCTGATGTATTGCATGCCCATCCCCCCTGAGATACAGGGGTAGTGGAACAACATATATGTAGGTAGATGAGATGGTCACAGTGTAGATGACAGTCATCTAATTCAAGCATTCATGTGTCCCAAACAACACTGACCCCTTAGGATTAGCAACTGCATACCATCCTGCCAGTTACATCTACAAGTCACTGGTCTTGTGTGCTTTGAAGTTGACTCAGATGATAAAGATTGTTCTGCCTGGCCCATGTGAAGTGGTTGCTGCCTTTGCATTGTGACACATTGCACTACATCAATGCACAGATCACTTTATTTGGTCCATGTTGTGCTTTGCTGTGGTGTAAAATACATGATGGATAGGCAGTGTTGCCATTACATACATTAGGGACATTGTATTATCTGGACTGTGATTTGGACTGCATTTGCAAATTGAGGCAGAGTATCATCTGTACATGCATGACACAATGATGACAGTGATGGTTGCCTGGCTCATTTTTACAGCTGCCAACATGGATTTAGCGGAAATCAGGGCTTTCCAGAAGCGGGCAGTGAGATACATCTTGGATGTGGAGTCTGGGTACCGAAAGATGGCAAGACACTATCAAAGAGGGTGAGCCACAGGGGAATGGGGGGCTTTCAGCCAAGGTGGACCGGCATTGGCCACAAAGGATGTAGCCACCACCACAACTACACAGAGTACCACAGCGGCTACCGTCACATCTGCCCCACCTGCTGCACCATCAACCTCTGCACCACAAACCACCACACCTGCTCGCAATGGACATGGCCGCAATTGCTGAGCTCCAGAGGGACATGAAGAAGGTGTTAAAAAAGCTTAACAGTATTCAGAAGGATGTGGACAAAAACACACAGAGACTGAAGGCAATGAAAAAGACAATGAGGAGGACCAACCTGTGAACTCTTTCCTCCCCTCACCCCAAATTCAGTCCCCTCCCTCCTCATTCCTCATCCTGTTTTGTAGTGGGTTTAAACAGTTTAGTGATAGGTTAGAGTATGGTAGTTGTTTAGATAGGATCAGTAGGTTTGGGGGTGTTTTTTCATATTATTACATGTTAGTTTGTGGGTGGGCGGGTGGAGGTTAATGTTGGGGCTTTTGTGTATTTAAAATATATATCTGTTTAGGTTAGTATATTTTGTCCTGCATGTGTCTCGTCGTATCAGGGAGGTGGGGGCCAATGTTTAGAGTGTGTTGTTAAATGTGGTAAGTAAGCTTAGCATAGGGTAGTTAGGGCCAGTTGTGGATAATGTATAGTTAGGATAGATTAGGTTAGTATAGGTGTGTCACATAGTTTTATGTTCTGTTCAGTACATAGTTATTAAAGATTTAGGTACTCCCTTACTGCATGTATCATATGCTTGCGGCTCAGGGTCTTTGCATGAGTGTACAGTGCCAATTGTCTGTTGGTCTGTAAATTTCGTCCTGTATCCACATCCCTCTCTTGACATGTTAACTCCCACTTCCAACTGAGCTGTCACATTGGCAGCTACAGCAAATCTAAAACTCAATGCATCTGCCATCCATTGTAGACACCATTCAACATGACTATGGTTCCCATGTATTGGACAGGCAGGTGTGCTTTTGAAGCTGTAATTGTTTTGATCCTGTGTCAGGGTGTTGGGCACTGTGTTGCATCTGCCTGCAGCCTGAAGTTCATGTGAACACTGCTAAACTGAATAGTGCCGATTTCAGATGATGTCAAGCATACAAATTTCACACCAATGTGTTTTATTTGTATTCCCAGCTGACGTTATTGGCCGAGCACTGTTACACAACCATTCCTGCTATATGTTGTGGGTGAGGCATGTCTTTTTTAAAGTTTTAAAGCAAATGTCACACACACAGTGACTTGCTTGTAGGGGATGTGTCCAGCATTGACGTTCATCTTGTAGATACCTTCTGCGTAGATATCTGCCCAATTTTTTTCTGCACTCTGGTATTGACACTCTGTGACCATAGACATGTTTCACGGATCACAAATCTCCATCAAAGTAGGTGTGAAGGTGCTGTTTATTTGAAAGTGCTGTATTGCAATATTTACATAGTCCAGGTCTGTGACCCCCATTAGTGTAAAGCATTCTATTGTGACACAACACAAGTGCAAGTTTGAGGGACATGTCATTGGACATGCTGAGGAGAAGTGTCATTCAGTACAGAGGAACGTGAATTGCCAATTGAGTAGTAGGAGACAATTGCAGTCCATAGTGAAAAGGTTAACAGTGTGTTGGTGAAGAGTGCATGTCACCAACTGTAGCCACACTGGCATGTTTTCAAGCACAGGATAAAGGAAAATCAGTGCCCATGTGGCATGGGCTGGTGCTACCGGGTACTCCTACAGGTGAAGATGAACTGTTCCACATCTTCATCCTCTGATGTGTGTGTCATCTCCTCTGCCCTTGATGGTGGTTCTGGTGCATTTGAGGTGGCCACACACACTTCAGTGGTTGGAGAAGTGGACACCAAATTCCCGGCAGCTGCCATCTGTGGAACTACATATGGCATCACTGCAGCAAGGAGGACCAGCTGATTAATGAGTATGGTAGCAACATCCCTGTGGTAGGCAGCCATGTCTGCCCTGAGGGAGGCCAGTTCCCAGTGCATGGAGTCCAGCTTGTTGTCATGCATGCAGGAGCAAGTTTGGGAGGGCAGGTGTTGGTAACTCCCTCACAGCAGTGGTTAGATCCTTCACACACTGTTGGACTCCATGCAGTAGGGATTGTGTGCCTTATTTGGCTGCTGTCTGTTCTGTGGATGTCATGATAGATAGGCGCATCCCCTTAAGGCGGGCTGCCATAGTTTGCATCCCCACCCACACCTACCTGACCAGCTCCCGTTGTACTCCCACTGCTGTCCTCTCAAAGTGGTCCCTGTGTCATCAGAGTCCTCAGCCATGTTTGAGCTGGCAGGTCGCACTGTTGGGGTGGTGGGTGGGTCCTCTGGGATGGCTGCTACATGAATGCTCCTCCTTGCGACTAGAGGTAGTGTCTGGAGGGTTCTCCGGGCATCTTGGAGGGTTTCCTGGCTGATGGTTGTCAGCTGGTCATCAAGGTCATCAGGGTTGTCCAGGACAGGCAGATTCACAGGAGAGCCATCATCCTCTGCAATGAGATATTGTACAAATAGTGTGTCTCTGTTGTGCCAGTTGTAATGTGACCTCACTGACTTCCTATTGGTGGTACATTGTCATCTTGGTTCCCATTCATTGTTCCTGTCATTAATATTTGCAGTCTCTCAGCCCTATGCCCCACCTGCATGTCACATGTAGTGTGGGCAGTTTGGGTAATTGTCCGCGTCTCATCTTCTAGGTGTGGGTTCTGTCAAAATTGCAGCTTGCTACCTTCTTTTCCTCATCAACCCTCCCTCTGCTTCCATTTGCATGGTGAGGCCTTGCAATGGTTGTTGGTGTGCTGATGCCACAGCACCACACATAACAATATGGCCCAGTCCCAGTCTATCATTTTTCACATACACCTATGCGGTGCTGAGACCTGGCACCACACCATGCATGGCATTTCCATGAGACAGTACAGATGTTACCATTGATAGTTTCTCATATTGATTGGTTTGCGTATGTGTGCTACATTGCATTGCACTGATATACCTGGCAGAGTTCCATTTCTTCTTGTGACTGTGCAGGTGTGTTTGCCTTCCTACACACATATGTCCTCCCCCTCAATGCAGTTGTCTTAGCACTATGATATCTGAGATGTTGCATGGTGGCATTGCAGGTATTGTGACAAAGGCACAGGGTTAAACCCAGGGATGGATAGCATGGCTATGAGATTACTGCTGTGTACATCATTATGTTTGTGACAGTGCCTGATGGTTATTGAGTCTATGGATATGATCAGTTGACAGGAGTTGCACTTGGATAGGCATTGATGGGGATTTATCACGTAGTCATACTGAACCCTCATTTCGATTGTGTTTGTTCCATGGGCACCTAACTGCCATATCCTAATTGACCAGCGCATACAGCGCAGGTAGCTGTGGCAAATGTTGCCAATGGTGAATGCCGCTTGAGCCAATGGCCCGAGTCTGGGCATTGTCCTCTAGTTTACATTCTGACAATACCAGCTGTCCTGTGACACCAGACCAGTTTTACGTTCTACCCTACCCTCCTGATCTGCTTCAGCATTTCCACCAGCCTTGGCATGGCGGTGTACCCCCATGCAAAGGTTGTTGGTGTTGTGTTGTGCTATGCCCCTGGATGCCCCTGCACAGCCCATGCACCTGTCATGAGCAGTACAGGGAGCCCCGTGCCATGCCCCTTTGCCCTTTCCACTGCCTGATTTTCAGGGCTTTCATGCATTGTGTAGTAGGTATGTGCCTCCTCCTTCTTGCACTTGACATTTAGGCATTTTGCATGCAACTTACCCTGTATATGTGTTGTTTTCTGGTAGTCTGCACTTTCCTGTCCTGCGATACCTGTGACGATTTCCTCCGGGATGATGGCTTCAACCATCTCCTCCATCTCGTTCAAGTCCTCTTGCGGTGCTGGACTCCCACCTCCGGCCTGCAGTGTTGCTTTCCTGTTCCTTGCCATTTTTTCCTTTGTCCTCCGCTTGCAGTCATGCCAGTGTTTCTTGCACTCAGTGACAGTTCTCCTGACCTCTGCCACACTGTTCATCTTGTCCACAATCTGTTGCCAAATTGCCTCTCTCCTCCCAATTAGCAATTTAGAGGTGATGATGAGTTGATGCTGGTCCTCCGTCACCTCTCTCACCAGTATTTCATTCTCCTCAGCGCTGAAGCGACACTTCCTCTTCTTCTTGTCTCACCCCGGGTCTTGTCTGTGTCCTCCTGGCTGGTTCCTGGTTGTCTGGGGTCTCTCCTGGCTTCTGGGATTCCTTTTGGGGCTCCTTAGCACTGTTTGCTCTGTTTGCGTTGCTTTTTGATGCTATTGCTATGAAAAATGGCACATATCCGTTTTGCGACGTGTTTCCATGTCGTAAACCGGATTAGAGTAATTTTTCCTGCTTTAACATCATTTAACGCAATGGTTAGCATCAGGAAAAATGACTCTAACCTATTCTTAGCGCCACCCAGCTTCAAAGTGTAAATATGACTCACAGGTGGCTTTAAGAAATGGCGCTAGCCAGCGCAAAACTTTTTGACACAGAACTGCATTAGCACAGTTTTGCGTCAAAAAGTGTAAATCTGTCCCCAGGTCATCCAAAGCCGAGCCAAGGATGGCTTTTCTTTGTTGCGGCTAGCTGTGACCAACATTTTTATGACTGCTAAATTACACGTCTGGGGTCTGGTTTTAGGGGTGAAAGCTACAGGGAGATTGGGTGGGAAAATATCAGCACGTAATCTGTAGTCTTCTAGAGTATTGGATGTTTAAGTCTACCAACAGGTACCTTTGGGGTTTAGCGGTGGCGTTCTTAAAGGCTTCTAAGAAAAACAGAGGGCCTCATTCCGACCCTGGCGGTACAAGACCGCCAGGGCCGGGGGCAACGGAAGCACCGCCAACAGGCTGGCGGTGCTTCATTACCCATTCTGACCGCGGCGTTAAAGCCGCGGTCAGAAAAGGGAATCCGGCGGTTTCCCGCCGGATTTCCCCTGCTTGGGCAGAACCTCCATGGCGGCGCTGCAAGCAGCGCCGCCATGGAGATTCCGACCCCCTTCCCGCCATCCTGTTCCTGTCGGTTTTTACCGCCAGGAACAGGATGGCGGGAACGGGTGTCGTGGGGCCCCTAGGGGCCCCAGGGAGATTTTCACTGTCTGCATTCGGAGCCGGCCTCTGTGTTGCAGGGCCTTTCCCGCTGGGCCGGCGGGCGCTCCCTTGGCGGGCGCCCGCCGGCCCAGCGGGAAAGTCAGAATGGCCTCCGCGGTCTTCTGACCGCGGAGCAGCCATTTGGTGGTTCCCACCAGGTTCAGAATGACCCTCAGAGTGTTTCCAGGTACATCTGCTTAGTGATGATCGTTATTTGTTGTTTGTCCCTGGGGTTTTTAAATAAAACAAGATATGAGACATTCAGAGTTATAAAACAACTTCTCTTACCCTTGTTAAACAATTTCTGCACAATGTAACATATGCTCATGTTACGATACTGTGAATATTGGGTAAAAGCTTTTTCTATCTCTGGATCATCCCCACCCTCACGCATGAGATTGTCTACAATCACCAAGTTTATGAGCTGTGCAGGTAACAGTGCATCATCGTTGAGATTACCAGGTATGCCTTTTTATAAATTTGATGTGCGGGAACCTAAGGGATAGTTCCATATAAAGATCTTGCCAGCATGAATAAAGCCAAACAATATTGTTTTGGTTTTGGGATAGAACATGGGGTGAATTTCTAACAACTTCTTTATAAAATAACTTTTACCACAATTTGAGGGACCTGCTACAATGCTGGAGAATGGATGCTGCAAACGGGTGTCCATAGTCGTGGGGATTAAAATGCCCTTTTAATAACCACACAGTAGGGTTTTGTAGTCCTCAGTCAGGACCCTTTTATCAAACACTACACGTAATGTTTTATGTAAAGGTTGGGTTGTGATTTCCCAACCGCCTTTTGGACCGCACTATGCTAGGCTGATATCCAACAATTGTTTTAATATTTTCACAGGTGTCGTACATCGCGTATTCGCTCGCCAGGTCCTTAAGACTGTCCAAATTGATTTTTACTGTATTGTTAACATTTAAGGTGATACCTTTGACTTTCATCCATACATTATTATTTGAGGTTTTATACGAATAGGTTTTAGGTACTAATGAGGTGAACTCCACTAAGTGTTCGTCCTTTTGAAGTTCGCTGGTCAAATCCCTTAGATAATCACCTTATGGTGAGTCTTCATCACCTACTTTACTCACAAATATAACAGAGTCTGTATCATGATACAGATACCCGCCCTGCAGTTTATCTAACACTCTGTAAAGCTCTAAACGGGCTTGTGCAGTTGTGAAACATGCTATGAAGATGTTTATATTGTTACACACTTTGGGATACTCATTAGTGTACTTCCAACGCAGAGTGGCTGTCATCATCGATAAACTCACAACTGGACGCCTCATAACTGGGGGCAAAAAGGTTCTTAAACAACTCATCAGGATCTGTTAATATGGTTGTGTTTGACAAGTTTGTATGCTGTGTGAATTTCCCCCATAAGAAGTTTAGGCATAGTTTGGCTAACTGGCGCGGGCAGGGTTGACCTCGATCAATTCGGGTCTCAAGCGTATACCCTTGTGACTGTAGTAGTCATCTATGTACTTTTGTTTAGAGACCTGATCAACACACCACTCTGAAAACCCCGAAGCCCCCTGGTTGTTGCTTAGAAACAGGTTGAGATGGTTAGAAAAGTTGTTGTCCTTTCAGAGTGCCAAATATCCACTATTTTACCAAGCCTGTATCTTTTCTCTAGAGCCTTTTGTACCTCAATGCTATACCATGTACCAGTCACCATCCTTTGCTCTTCAATGTGACTACACACACTAGTCTGTTTACTTTCAGCACATGTACGGCATAGTAGGAACATTACCTTTCCATCTACTCTGTACAGTAATACCGGGAAGTAAAGACGACGGGGTGGGTCGATTTGGCATTTAATGAGCCCAAAGTATTCGCCAATGGGCTTAAATTCACTGTATATGATGTTTGGGTGACCTACAGGGTATAACTTCTGCTTATTCACAAACAGATACAGACTTGTGAAGTCATAATAGCATATTTTCTCATCATCGCCCACAACCCTATACAACTGTATAGTGTTTGTACAACCCCCAAATAAGGTGTTGCGGGGTTCCATAGGCTCTGGTAACTGTCGACTCATAATGAAAGACACAAGCTCAACATTTGTTGTTAACATAGCAAGCCATTCATGTTCCAAAGGGTTTGCATGACAAAGCTGCAGTTTTTAACATATTGCACCTTATTCAGAGTGCAACGGTGTAGGTGCTCAAACTTGGTGCCCAACAGCCTGTTAAACTCATGGGGTTTGTAACAACGAGGAAAAACATGGTAAAAACACCCATTCTATTCAAAGGCAGTTGGCACACCATTAATCATGGCATAACCATCAAGATAATAAGGCCCCAAGAGGTATTCACCACCCTGTAACTCGTGTTGAATGCCCATGTTTTCTATGTCTGATATATATATGAGCCACTGGATCAAGGGGGTTGAATAGCGCTTCTATTTGCCATTATACAGGTCTGGCGGTACTAGGGCGATGCTGTACGGTTTCAAAAACACGTGTTTGTAGATAGACATACACAAGGAAGCAGCGTGATATTCTGGAAGGGGTCTATGTATTCTACAGTCTTTGTCATATGGGGTGTGTTGGACTTCAAAACCTGTACCTTTTTGGTCATCTCCACCACTACATCTCTGAAAAGGTTGCAGGCTTTTTGCAAGATCATTACATCGGCCTGAGAGTACGCTTTCAACTTGGTTTGAAAATGAAAGTTATTTTTACAGATTTTCACAACACCATTGTAGAAATCTCTCTTTCTCAGCAGGCATTTTATAGTCGACGCCACAGCTGGAGGGTGGAGGCATCGGAACCTCATACTTCTGGTTTACCCATGTGTTGAAAAAGTGGGAGAAATAACCTTTGCGACCTGTGAAACCAAAGGCTTAGGGTAATTTACTCAATTTAATTGGGAGAAAATGTAGGGTATCGATGAACCTTATTTGAAAAGGCACTACCGTTAGCAGCATTAATTTTGAGCCCTTGGTTATGAGTTCTACAGTCATCTTTTCACCAATCATGGCCTGTAACATAAAGAAGGAGTCATATGCTTTATAGTTATGGACCAGCATAGAATCCGCTTTGAATTTAGGCTGCATGAAAGTGGTGAGTAAGTCGCTCACGCATGTGCCCCCTTCATACTCCCAGTTGTCATCGAACATCAGGTAATGAACATAAATATAATTAGGCTGGTGTACACCTGTCTTCTGTGTACCCTCTATATCAAACAATATGTAGTCTTCAGTTTTGGTCTGAGGGCGCCCTTTAACCATGTAACACTTGTGCTCTGTTGAGGCTGAAAATACACCTTACACCTGGGACATTTCATGCCTTTACATTTATGCGCATAGAGGACATAACGCCTGCAAGCCCTACAGCCTATTTTAGGTAAGCAACATGTAAGTCTGGTGTGTATGCTCAAGCAGTTTTGCGAGCCACAAAACAGATCACTTAATTTAACACTGGACCTTCTGCTCAGCGACCTCAATACATCCATCCCTCTGACACTTTTTACAGTACATTTCACACTGATGAGTTGTCTGTGATTTGAAGATATGGTCGCATAGTGGGGGCATACGTACTTGGCTTCTAGAAAACCCTTACAGTTCAAAATACCATAAAAGTGGTTTTCATGATGGAGAACATAAACAGTCTTGTTTTTCACACGCTCCCTGGTTGTGAAGTACTTCCAGGAACCATTTTGGTAAAGAACTGTCACAGTAATGGAAAAGTAGTTCTCAAAAAGCCCCAGGTCCCCGAGACCGACCATTCTGTCATGTGGTATTTCAGGAGCCCTGTGGGCTTCAGCAGCTGTAGACATAATACGACCATTGGACTTAGTGCGGTCCAACAGTAACCCCACCATGCTGGCTGCCAGACAGGTGTTGGTTGCTCCTGTTTTAAAATTGAGCAGCCATAGTTGTTTCTTACCAATGATCTGACTATACAAGATACTCTTTAAAGGTCTGGAAACACCACCCTCGCGGCCCCAGACAATGAAGGTTATAACTCTAAAGGTACAATATGCTCCTATTTCTGCCTTACTCTGGAACACGTTACACAATGTCAAACACATCGCTGGGGGTTCTACTTATGTACAAGGACTGTCAATAACCTGCCCCTGGAAGTGCAGTTGGAAGTAATCATTAGGACCCATATCATGTAACAACCTTTCTATTAGTGTTTGTACAGCTTTGTGGATGGCTAAACCACCATGATCAGAGGAATTTATATGGTCTAGGTTAACAAACCGGAATTCCTCGTAGTGTTCTGTAGCGCTAAACCGTTCTATTGTACGACTGTACCTTCTAACACTTTCTAAAAACACAGGTTCCAAATCTTCAGCTTCATGATCACGACTAGTAGGTGTGGTATCTTGAGGCTCTGTGCTGTGTTTTTAAGCCTCCTGGTAACACATATTTTGGCTTTCTTTAATTTCCTTACTAGACACCTTTGCTGTCTAGCGCTACTAGCCCACTTCTGCTTATTACAAGACCACTTGTTTGTAGGTAAGCGCCCATAGCCTATTTGAACAGCAGGTGTTGTATTTACGGGCTGTGTGCCAGCAACTTTACCTATGGCAACCACTTCTAAGGACCCATCAGGGTGCTGGGGTACTAAAGGGCTCTGAACATTGGCCCTTGAGGTCCTAAAAGAACCTATGTTTCCGCTGTTCCCTCCGGACTTTGGGACATACATTGTACTCTGTTTGTGCCGGATTTGCGTAATTTTTTATTATGCAAAATCCGGCGCAAACTTAACTACATATTTATATTTTCATGCTAGACATGTCTAGCGCCAAAATATTGGAGTTAAAGTCATTTTTAGCCTGTGGAAAACTACCTTGTGTCAATGAGATGTGAGGTAGGCATTCCTGGGCACAAAATGACTCAAACTCCTTAGCGCCTTATTTATCCTCTCGTACGGGAGGAGAAGGGCCTTAAATAATGGCACTAAGCCTGCTTAGCACCATTATTTAACACCTGGGTCAGAGCAGGCATTAGGAGACCTGTGGGCCGTTTTCCATGGTCAGAGACCATGGAAACAGCCCACAGGTGCCCTTCCCTGCCCCCAAGGAGACCCCCACCCACCCGCACCCATACCTTGAGGACACCTAAGGAAGGGGGGACCCATCCCAGGTACGTCCAGCTAAGTATTCTTATGTTTGTTTGCAAAGTGCCATGGGGGGGCTAACCTGGGCCCTCCTCCATGTCAGTGTGCCCAATGGCTATGCCCAGGGGACTTAAGTCCCCTGGGCATTGCCACTGGGCTGGGGGGCAAGATTTCTGTCTTTACTTAGACGGGAGTCATATCCATGGGGGTTGTGTGTGGAAATAATGATACTAATCAGGTTAGAGTCATTTTTTTTACTCTAACCTGACTAGCGCAATTCTTGTACGCACAACCTCCAGTTTCCCCCACGCCTCCCCCACCTGGTTAGCGTCAATAATTTTGAGAAATTTACACGTATATGTATATTGGATTGGCTACTTGATCCTGGAATCAATTCCAGGTTTCTTCCCTAATTCACCATGCTCTTAACCCTGTGAGGAGCAGGGCTATGGGGGCTGCCTTGCTAGGAAGAAGGGTGGAGCCAGCTAGGGCACAGCCTGATGTTCCTCCCAAGCACATGGAGTTAAGGCAGGCCTCCCCCAATCCCATGGAGTGCGCTAGGGCTCCCACGTATGGAGGCCCTGCTTTTGCACCTCTGCACCACACGTATGTTAAGGGGACCCCCTTTGATGGGGCCCCGACTAGGGTTACATTTTTTTTGTTAATTTTTTTTAAAACTCCTACTCGAGGTGGGTGGTTGGGGAAACAAAACAGCATTTCAGGTGCTGTTCAGGCCTCTCCTGGGGCCTGCGGAGGTGATTGAGGGGCAGTTGTGGGGCCCCTGGTTCATGTGTGTGGCCCTGGGGACCCCGTGGTTCTACAAAAAAAATACAGCTGTTAAAAATAAAAAGGAAAAGGATGGGGATCTGGGCCCCAACAGCCATTATATACACTGCTGTCCTAACAATATTATATATAATGGCGGCTGGGGACATGGGCTGCACACGGCTCAGATCCCCGACCTCCATTATAGGCACCTCTCTTAGGACCACTTGGTTCTAACAACCATGTACATAATGGCCCTAACAGCCATTATATACATTGTTGTTAAGACCGCATGGTCCTTACAATATTGTAGATAATGGTGGCCGGGGACATGGGCCGTGTGCGGCCTGCGTCCCCGACCTCGGTATGGGCACTCCTGTTAGGACCGCCTGGTTCTAACAACCATGTGTATTATGGCAGTCGGGGGATCCGGGGCACATGCGGCCCAGGTCTCCGGCTGCTATTACACACATGGTTGTTAGAACCCCCTAGTCCTAACAACCATGTGTGTAATGCAGGACGGGGACCCCGGTCACGTGCGGCCAGGGTCCCTGCCCTACATTACTGGCAGCGTTCCACCTGGATCCCTGACCTCCTTTACAGATAATGTTGTTAGGACTGCACGGTCCTAAAACCTATATCTGTAATGGCGGTTGGGGGCCAGGACTGCGCGCAGCCTGGGTCCCCGGCTGCCTTTACAAAAATAGATGTTAGGGCCCGCATGGCAGTAATATTGATATGTGTAATTCCAGTCATGGCCCCGGGCAGATCACGGCCCCAGGTCCCCAGGCCAGCTGTACAAACATAGATGTTAGGGCCCACCTGGCCCTAACACTGATATGTGTAATGCCGGCCGGGGACCCGGACCGCTCGCAAGCTTTATGGACCTTAATGTTAGGGACCCTTGGTCACCCTCCCAGGCCCCAACCCCACCAACCACCACCACAGCAGTAACTTTGGGCAAATGTACATAACATCTCTCCAAAGCCCCCATTTCACATACACTCATTTGTTTTGCAATATTTGTCAAGGATTGCTCTACTAGTCCACACAATTGTTCACATAAAAATATAGTTATGATCTTTGCAGCCGGCCTCTGTGCTTCTTCATAGGGAATCAAAGTAGCCTCTAGACAAATCTCCTGCATGAACGTTAATTCCAAGGGGTATCCTGAGATTATAAATGTTTCCTGAAGTAGGATACCCAAGGAACATTTCATCAGGTGTTTTTAAATTGCTAGTTTTATAAGTTATTGCTAAACATAGCACCCCCATGAGAGCTGCTCCGCCCAATCCACATCATCACCAACCTTAAAGCAGACACTGCTAATAACCTTTTAAAACATACAGACCCTCATTATGACCCTGGTGGTGAGTGATAAAGTGGTGGTAATATCGCCAACAGGCTTGCAGTAATTACCGTCCAATTATGACCATGTCGGAGAAAACTCCCATAGACAGCCAATGTACAGCACCAACCGCCAGGGCGTTAACACCACTGACCACAGCAGTAGCCAACAACAGCCATGTGGAAGACAGATTACTGCTCCCCATATTTTGACCCTGCCAGGATTTCCGGGACGGTACCAACGTCATCAAAAGCCTGTCAAAAACACATCGCCGAAGAGCAAAGACTCACCATCGGAGACACAGGGAAGAACAACGCCGCCATGGAACCAGAACTGCAAGTCTTCCTGATGCTCATCTAAGTCATGCTCCACCTGGAACACCAACACCGATGAAGACGACGACAGTGAGTACAGCTGCCTAGCACACAAGGGAGGGTGGGAAGAAAACAAGAGTGACACACACATGCACAACACACACCATACACACACACATACCATACACACAACGAGCTGCAGATGAAAAACAATGTCACATGACACATGGCATAATAATGCAAGGACAGCAAGAATGCAGTAATGAGAATGTATTGATATATACAGCTACCAAATGAACCAACTGTATGAAAAACAGATATGTACAAATGTACACAAAAGGCCAATGCCCAGTCCAAAGTACTAAGGGCCCACATGGCGACAGGGCACAGTCCAAGGCCCAACTTGAATCCTGAATTCATAAGGATAGAACTCTGCAGGGGTATCAGTTTGTAAGTGGGCAGCACCTCAGGGGGATGGGGGGTGGGGGCACCTCAGCTGACTATGGGAACAAGCCCACTGGTTCTGGCTGGGGCTCCATGCCCATTACTCTTTGTTGGGGAGTGCAAGGCCACAGTCTCTCAGGTGGGTGACTTTCCCACTGGTTCTGGATGGGGCTCCATGCCCATTTCTCTTTGCTGGGGAGTGCAAGGCCACAGTCTCTCAGGTGGGTAATTTTCCCACTGGTTCTGGAGGGGGCTCCATGCCCATTTCTCTTTGCTGGGGAGTGCAAGGACACAGTCTCACAGGTGGGTGACTTGCCCACTGGATCTAGAGTGGGCTCCATGCCTATTTCTCTTTTCTGGGGAGTGCAAAGCTACAGTCTGTCAGGTGGGTGACTTTCCCGCTGCTACTGGAGGGGGCTCCATGCCCATTTCTCTTTGCAGGGGAGTTCAAGGTCCCAGTCTCTCAGGTGGAGAACATGGCCACTGCTTCTGGAGGGGGCCCCTTGTACAGCAGTCCCTGGAGGATAGCCTGCATGGCTTCCGCTGGTGGTGATTGCTGCACTGTGTCATCTGGAGGTGAGGGCTGCACAGTGTCAGCAGGTGAAGGTGCCTCCTGGGAAGCCCCTGCTGGAGGTGATGGCTGCACTGTGTTGGCAGTTGGAGGTGCCTCCTGGAAAGTCTCTTCTGGAGGTGAGAGATGCACTTTCTCAACTGGCAGTGAGGGCCCCAAGACCACTGGTGGTGGTGGTGTCACCCTGACAGCCTCTGCTGGAGGTGAGGGCTGCACTGTGTTAGCAGGTGGAGGTGCCTCCTAGGAAGCCTCTGCTGGACGTGAAGGATATACTTCCTCAGCTGGTGATGAGGGCCCCGTGACCACTGGTGGTGGTGGTGGTGGCACTCTGACAGCCTCCGCTGGAGTCAAGGGCTTCTTTCCCTTCATGGCAGGAGGCGTTGGATCCTTACCCTTCCTGGCAGATGTTGAGGGCTTCTTCCCCTTCATGGCAGGAGGTGCGGGATCCTTAATCTTCCTGGTTGGTGGAGTGGGATCCTTCACTGACTTGTCACCATAACTAGGTGACGCCACCACTGTCCGTGTAGACTGTTTGGCTGACGTGCTGGGCTGGGTCGTTGGGACCCTGCTCTCCTAGGGGCAGAACGGAGGGAAGGAAAGAGGTCAAGTTGGACAAGGAAAAGCTTCTTAGGGATGGTGGGGCGGGATGAGGGATATGAGTTGAGGTTGAGGGAGTGGTTGTTGGAGGTGTATGTCTGCTGGACTTGGATGCAGGTGCATGGGCAGTGTGCTGATGTGAGGTGGATGGCTGTTGGGTGTGTGAGTGCTTGCATTTGGGTCCTTTAGGAGGGGGGAGACAGATAGGGTCAGAGAGGACACAGGGGATGCGTGCATGGATGTTGTGGAGGTGTCTGCTAGTGAGGTGTGTGTGCTGCTTGGTATGGTGATGCTGGTGGTTGATGTTGATGCAGTGCATGCAGGTGTGAGTGTGGACGTGACTGTGAGGGAGGTGGAGGAGGAGGAAGAGGGGAAGACAGTGGAGGCAGTGGATGTGGTTGTGTCTGCAACTGGCTGGTGTTTGCTTGAGTGCTTGTGTGATGAAGTGTGGTGTCTGTGTTTGACTGTGCCACTCTTGTGTGTTGTGTTGTGTGCATGCTCGTCTGTATGTATGCATGGAATGGGTTGGGGTTGAGGAGACTGGGACTTGGAAGTGGTAGTTGGAGGGGGGACAGTAGTAACAGGGACAATGGCTGCCATTAGAGAGGAGACCAGAGCCTGAATCGATCTCTGTTCGGCTGCCAAGCCACTGAGGATGCCCTCCAGGAATGCATTGCATTGCTGCATCGGGGATGCCAGCCCCTGGATGGCATTCACAATGGTTCACTGCCCTACAGAGATGAATCTCAGGAGGTCAATAGCCTCCTCACTCAGGGCAGCAGGGCTCACTGGGGCAGGGCCTGAGGTGCCTGGGGCGAAGGAGATGCCCTCCCTCCTGGGTGAGAGGGCACGGGCAACTCGCTGAGGCGATACTGGGAGGGCGGTGCTAGTATAGGGGGTGGCAGCTGTACCTGCAGCTGGGGTGGTCACAGAGGTGTCCGCCACCACCAGGGAGCTTCCATCAGAGGAGGTATCTGAGTCTGTGTTGTTGTCTCCTGTCTCCGCGGTGGAGCTCCCCTCGCCCTCTGTCTCACTGGTTCCCTCGGCGTCTGTGGGTGGACTCTGCCTCCGGGGTCCTGTGGGATGCAGCTCCCTCTGTCGCTGGTGCCTCTGCTCCTCCGCCAGATGATGCTAATGCACACATGGACAGGATAACAGAAGAAAAAAGAGGGGGAGAGTGAGAAAGAAAACAATAGGTCAATTGCTGCACCGACACCACAGTTGGCATACACAGCACTGTCACACACAGGGATCAGGCATGAGCACTATGCATTGCACTGCCAGTGATTTGGCTAGATGCCACTGCAAGATGATGGCCACACACCACCAACTGCACCCCTCCTGGGACCCACAAAGCCCTAAAAGACATGGAATGCTAACAAGCTAGGTTAACTGTATTTGCCATACACCCATTACCCTTGAGCTGGATCACACTGCAATATCTGTCCTGGCCCTAGGGGCACCCACTATCTCACACCCACCATCCAGATCCTATGCCACCTGCCAATTATTGTAGTAATGCCCACTGTACTCACCCCTTGTGACTGCTGTGATGCCATCAAGTTCCCATCCAGCTCTGTGTAGGCCACCGCTAGAATACAGGCCATCATGGTGGTCAGGTTCCGACGGGCACCCCTTCATCGTTGGGAGGCCATTCCCAGCTGGGCCTCCGCGGTCTTCTGTGACCAGCGTCTCAAGTCCCACCACTGTTTCTGACAGTGGGTGCTCCCTCTGCCATAGACCCCCAGGGTCCGCACGTCCTTGGTGATGGCATGCCATGATCCCTTCTTTTGATGGGCGCCGACCTGCAGAGGTAATACAGACAGGAGGACACCATTACTCATACAATCCAGCCTGTCACACATATGGTCCACCAATCCAGTTTCCGTCACCATTGGCACATCCATTGGCTGGCGCACACCATGCACACCACCACAAGACGTTCCCCCCGATGACACAATGCTTGCACACACATCTCCATGCATCCTTCCCACATGCATCGTGCCCAAGGTGTACTCACCTGTTGGTCTAGAGGCCCATACAGCAGCCCCTACTGTGGCAGGACCCCATCAACCAAATGCTCCAACTCCTCTGAAGTGAAGGCAGGGGCCCTTTCCCCGGTCACATGGGCCATAGTAGGCTCCTGACACAGGTCACAGCAGCACACGCATTGTAGGTGTTCTCCTGTTGATGGTCAGGAAATAAGTGAGGAATCAGATAGAAAATGTTGTTCACGTCTGCAGCGGTGTATACCGTCACCGCCGGCGCAGATCCCCATTGGCCACTGTACTCCATAGAGCCCCATATTATCCAATGAAGAATTGCATGGTGGTGCAAGACTGCCTTCCACCATGACGCCCAACGGTGGTGGAGTTACCTCACTTCCACCTGTCCCTACATACAGACCAGGCGGTCGCAATTTCATGGTGGCGGCAATGGTCATATCAACCTTAATTGCGTCACAGCCTAGATTTGCACATACCTCGCCATTTCCACTATCCCATCACATAAATACACTATGTACACTGAGATTGGGGTTCAATTTTTCAGATTGTGACTGCCTACTCAGTCTTGTGTCCCTTAGATACCTACCACTGTGGATAAATAGGAGGAGGAGACATACCCCCGTGTACAGGCCCCTTGTGTACTTGGCTACACTGGAGGACAGGCACACTTTACTCACTTAAAGAATGGACAAGGGCACAATCACAGAGCTTTGTGCCCAATTGGAGCCTGACCTCATATCTGCTATCTGTTATCCGACTGGGACCCCCCCTTTTGTGCAAGTGCAATCAGTGCTCCATTACCTGTCAACTGGTTCTTTCCAAGTGACAGTGGGCTTGGCAGCAGGAATATCACAGCCAATGTTCTCAATCTCGCTGGCAAGAGCTTTGTCTGCCCTGGTGAAACACATGTGCAGCTACATAGCTGTCCCCTAGGTGGAAGATCTGGCCACTGTGAAGGCCAGATTCTATGCAATGGGACAAATACCCAATATTGTTGGGGCCATTGACGGGACAAATATTGCATTAGTCCCTACCCCACCGGAATGAACAGGTTTTCCAGAATCGGAAGAATTTCCACTCACTGAATGTGCAAATGGTGTGCCTGGTGTACCAGTGCATCTCCCATATCAAGGCTAAGTATCCTGGGTCAGTGCATGGCGCCTTTATTCAGAGGAATAACAGCATACCCAATGTGATGGCTCAACTACAGAGGCACAGGGTGTGGCTAATAGGTGAACCATGGTCCCCTCCCACTGTATGTTAGTGTATGCCTTCAGGTGTCATCCACAAATCATTGTGTGAGGCTAAATGTTGTCCCTCAATACTTGCCGGTGACTCTGGCTACCCAACCTATCGTGGCTGCTGACCCCTGTGAGGAATGCCAGGACAGGGGCTGAGAAGCCTTATAATGAGGCACATGAGCGAACCAGAAGGATCTTCGAGAGGACCTTCGGGACCCCTGAAGGCCAGGTTCAGGTGCCTCCATCTGACAGGTGGATCCCTGTGCTACTCACTCAGGAAGGTCTGCCAGATAGTAGTGGCATGCTGCATGTTGCACAACATGGTCCTCAGATGGCATGTACTTTTTCCTGCAGGAGGAGGAGTCTGGAGAGGCCCCTGTGTCAGCAGTGGACCCTGAGGACAATGAGGATGAGGAGGCAGAGGATGAGGATGAGGACAACAGAACATCGGTTACACAACAATACTTCCAATGACACACAGGTGAGACAGTGCAACTGACCATTCCTCTGACTATTGATGTTTTCTCTGTGGCTGTAGCATGGTGGCATTAACTTCCATTGCATCTCAACTTACTGTCACCTATGGCTTGTCATTTTACAGACGTTGATGAATTCACAACTGTGTACTGATGTGATGGGTACAGCAGCTACATGTCATTATTTGTATGCTCTCACAGTGTTCAGATCTTTTGCTCTAGATGTGACTGTTTTCATAAATGCACATTTTCAACACATAAAATACTAGTAGTCAAGTTGTGTTCATCTGTGTTTATTGTAGTGCTATGAAATTGAGGGAAAAGTGAGGGAAAGGTGCAATGGAATGGGGTGATAATGGAGGAAAGTCCAGGGTATTGTTCGAGCCTGTTTGAAGCATAGGTCCAGTGTCCAAGGGGCCATACGAAGGGAAGCAAAGGCAGTTCAAAGTGGACAAGGTGACAGTGTGGGACACAAGGGGTCCGGAGAGTCTCATTTCCTGGTGGTGGTCTTTGCAAGTTTCTCTGGCTTCTGTCTGGGTCACAGGGAACATTTGCAGGGTCGTTCACCTTCTGCAAGGGGAGGGCTGCTGGTGGCCTGTGGGTCCTGTGGTGGGGCCTCCTGCCCACTAGCTGCAGCGGAAGTGGAGGGCTGGTCAATGGACTGGCTAGTGGTAGGGGCCCGCTGGTGTGCTGTTGCTTCCCTCATGATGTTGGCCATGTCTGCCAGCAACCCTGTTATGGAGATCAAGGTGATGTTCATGGCCTGCAAGTCCTCCCTGATCCTCTGATACTGTTCCTCCTGCAGCCGCCTGTTCTCCTGCACGCTGTCAAGGATCTGGCCCATAGTGTCCTGGAAATGTTGGTAGGCTTCCAGGATCTCGGTGAGTGCCTCCTGGAGAGTCAGTTCCCTGGGCCTGTCCTCCCCCTAGTGCACAGCGGTCCTCCCAGTGTAACTGTTGGCCTGTGCCTCTGTCCCCTGAATGGTGTGCCTACTGCCACTGACCCCAGGTCCCTGATTGTCTAGGGTATGAGGTGTGGCCTGGAGTCACTGTACAGGTGGGCAGTAGTAAATGTTGACTCACCAGTGTCCAGTCCCCCGGATACTCTAGCGAGTCACTCAGGATGCAGTAATGACAAGACTTGCTCCTCCCATGATGTGAGCTGTGGGGGACGAGGTGGGGGTCCACCGCCAGTCCTCTGATTGGCGAGCTGGTGCCTTGCTGCCACGGAACGTACCTTCCCCGTAGTTCATTCCACCTCTTCCTGATGCCATCCCTTGTTCTTGGATGCTTTCCCACAGCGTTCACCCTGTCCACGATTCTCCGCCATAGCTCCATCTTCCTGGCAATGGATATTTGATGTACCTGTGCTCCAACAGCTGTAGCTCTACCCTGGCAATTTCCTCCACCATGACCCTTAACTTATCAGTGAAACGGGGGTGCCTTTGTGGGTACATGGGTGTTGTGTGGTGTGTGTTGGTGAGATTGTGTTGAGTAATGTGGTGGGGTGTGTGATGTGGGATGCGTGATGGATCTATGGGTGTGTGTGGTGTGTGTGTCTAGTTGTCTCTGTGCTGGTCGTGTCAATCTCCTGCCAGTAACTGTTGTTTGTAAAGGGTTGTGGGTAATGTGGGTGTGTATTTTATGGTTCTGTGGGTGGGTGGGAGTGGTGTGTTTATGAGTGTCAGGTGTGTGTTTTTAGTATTAGCTAATGTAGTGTTGTTTTGTATGTGGGTGTCCATGCGCAGCTGTATGTATCACCTATTTTTACCACCATTGAATGTCCGCCGTGGTGATTAGTGGGTCATAATGTGGTGGGCGTTGTTCTGTTGGCATAACAGTTTGGGTATTGGGACCACCACTTTAGCACTGAGTTTTGGGCTGGTGTATTTGTGTCTGTGGCTGTATTCTGTCAGATCGGAGTGTGTGTCATAAAATGTGGAACGGATATTCGCCACCGCGGTAGTACTTTGGTGGCTGTCACCGTTGTGGTAAGCGGGATTTACTGCAAATGTCATAATGAGGGCCACAGTGTTTGATAAACCTTTTTAAAAAACAGGTTAGTAGTAAAATTGTACAGGCTTCACTACATATCTAGGGATTTCAATATTTTAAAAAACCCAATTAATTATCATGTATATTGTACTATAAATTTAGACACTTCTATTTTTACTACAACCCCTGTTTTTTCATCTTTAAAAATTCTAAACACCTCTACAAATTAAACAACTATTTCAATACCTTATAATTGTATATCTCTGATAACTCTGAGTAAAAACATGGGCGTTACGCTCTCATGGGGCCTTGTTGAAAAGGCGGTGGGGGTAACATCTAGGTTAAACCACACTAGAACATATACATAAAACACATTGTTACAGACCTTAAGTAGAAGAGGTTACCAGTGTGTTCTCTACCCTTCATGTTTTCAGCCTTGAGGTCCTGAAGGTACCTGCTCTCCTCAAACTTCAAATATGTAGCTCAGAAAAAAAGAGGTCTGTGAATGTGGGGGCTTTTATACCATCCGCATTGTGCTAATTATGCCTAGGCTTTGTCGTGCGTGCGGCTTAGAAATAGACATCTGTTTGTTTCAAACTTTTAATTGCATGGTCAGTTTATTATTTAACCTCTACTGAGACCCCCTTTGATGGCTGTCCTGGAAAGTCCTGGGATATACATCTGCTTTAGATTTGTAATGCCTGTCAATCTTTGAGGCTTGTCCTATGAAGTCTTTGGGAGGCATACATATAGACTTAGGTTTGCATTACTGGGCCACTGTTTGTTTCAAACCTTTAATTGCATAGTCAGTTTGTAATTTAACCTCTACGGAACCCCCTTTGATGGCTGTCCTCGAAAGTCCCGGGGTATACATCTGTTTTAGATTTTTAATGCCTGTCATCCTTTGAGCCCTGTCCTGGGAACTCTTGGGGCATACATCTGTTTTTAGGTTTGCATTACTGGGCTACTGTTTTGTTTCAAACTTTAAATTGCATGGTCAGTTTATAATTTAACCTCTACTGATACCCCTTTGAATGCTTTCCTGGAAAGTACTGGGGGCATACATCTGTTTTAGATTTGCAGTGCCTGTCATCCTTTGAGTCCTGTCCTGGGAACCTTTGGGGCATACATCTGTTTTAGCTTTCCATTACTGGTCCATTGTTTTGCTTCAAACTTTTAATTGCACGGTCAGTTTATGATTTAACCTCTACTGAGACCCCTTTGATGGCTGTCCTGGAAAGTCCTGGGATATACATCTGTTTTAGATTTTTAATGCCTGTCATCCTTTGAGGCCTGTCTTGGGAACTCTTGGGGCATGCATCTGCTTTTAGGTTTGCATTACTGGGCCACTGTTTTGTTTCACATGTTTAATTGCATGGTCAGTTTATAATTTAACTACTAATAAGACCCCTTTGATGGCTGTCCTGGAAAGTCCTGGGGTATACATCTGTTTTAGATTTGAAATCCTCTGAATCCTGTCCTGAGAGGCATACATCTGTTTTAGGTTTACATTTCTAATATTGATTGGCTGGCTTTAACAAAATCAACATTTGGCCAGCCCCTCTTTTTGGATTAGCCAATAGCGTGGAGGTTTGGACTTATATTCCCAATGCTCCGCCCTGTGAGGAGGAACCCAAGCAGCCACATGGTCCTGAATGTCTGACATGTACAGACTTGTACTCGTAGGCGCAGAAACAGGCTGCACACCAGCAGGGCCCCCATTTTATTAAACTCATAGACCGAGGCAAAGGGGCTAGGACCCTGGCACATGACTAACATGTGACCTCATGATGTCACAATCCATGTGACACACCTACAACTACGTCAGTTCCGGGTCTGGCTCTCAGGGGGACCGGAAGTCCCTCTAATGGATGTGATGTCATTTCCGAGAGGGCAGGACATCTGTCACTTTCTAGTTTGATGAGGAAAGGTAGCCCCCAGTTCTACTGGGGAGTTCCCAAAATCCCACAGTCTGGCACATGGCGGAACTGTTTCTTCCATTAGTAATCAGAGCACCACAATAGTTTTAGGCTGCTTGCGAGTTGGTGTGATAGTTTGAGCCTGTTTGCACGGCTTCCAGCCACAACAGCACCATTATAGTGACTCTTGCGAACATAAGTGACCGCGGGTGCACCGCAAGCAGATTCTTTATTGAGAAGCAGCTAAATCAACTCAAAAAGATGTTTTCAAGTGGATTTTCTTCTCCAACAGAAATTTCACATTGTTTATTTTAGTGCAAGAAGCCTTTTTTCTTATTTTACTTTTTTCCCAACAGGATGAAAGTGCTCCAGAGACTTCAACATCCTGTTCCTATTCAGCAGACTCCTCCCAGTGCTTTGTCCATCGCCTGGTCACTTTTAACTTGGATTTCGAGGTGAAAGGATCACTTTCTTTGCTTGCTGAATATATACCTTTGAATTTAAGGACTTTGTTTTGTGATATCAAACAAGTAAACTCAAAAACTATTGTATAAGGGTGTTATTTGTTTGGAATGCCATGCGCCAATATTTCTTTGTAATTCATTTGATTTTTAAGTTTCATAGTGGTGGGTGGCCTGGAGTTTCAGTAGGGGCAACATTTAGTTGAGGTAAGCCTGGTTCGCACTATGGCACTGGAGGCCAAACGGCCCATATGAAAGAAAACTCACACAATCCAGAGGGAGGAGCACCTCAAGAAAAGGCTGAAAATGGTGTTGGTGAAAGTGAAGATAGACGAGAATCATTAACTCCTCCAATAACAATGGCAGTTCATGAGGAAGAAGAGGGTGACATCTTTATACAAAGCAGCCCTGTCCCCAGCAGTGTGACAGCATCACCCACCTCAGCAACCTCAAAATGGCACTCAGAGTCAGATTGAGATCTCATGGCATACAGTAACTGCCAAAAGATGCATATTGAGTCTACCACCTCCTACTTCTCTGTAGGTGCCTGCATCAAAGGTCAAAGGCCACAGAAAAAAAGAAAATCCAGGCTACTGTTGCAGGATTGTTTAGGCAGAAGGGGCCTTACGATCACAAACACCCAATGGCACATTTGAACAATGGAAGCTAGCAAAAATGTTAGTCGTGACTTCCTCCCTTTTTCTTGTGTGTGATTTTTAGAATCTGTGGAGGCCATCTGATCAAAATGAAAGGCTCCAAATAATAACCTTTTTCACAAATGTTGCTTTTACAGTGCTGCATCGCAATGTGCTGCAATTGGTTGGACAAGTTTTGCAGCAAAGTGTTCTTCACACTATTCAACAAAAATGTGGACCAGTTGTCAAGTCACTAATTGCATGTGTATCACTGCACACTGGATCTCAGTTTGGACCAGTGCGCACTGTAGAAGCATACACATTCCCTTTAGGACATTGGAGGCAATGCCTGCCTGTCTCACATGTCTATCCTTTTTTTCCATCACCTAGCAGGGCTGCCTCAGAAGATCATTGATTTACAAGACTGCCAATGTCAGATTCTAGTGTGTTGCTTGCATTAAAAAGGAGATACAATTGTGTACCTACCACCATGCTTGGATTGGAAGAGGTAAGTATAACCTTTGCACCAATGAGTGATAATATATTACTGAGTGATTATGAGCGATGACTGATGATTTATGCAGTGGAACACAGTGAGGGAGGATGTTCAATAAGTACATTTGACTTTGATGATTTGCAATGTTTGGTGCCTGATGGATGATCATTTTTCCTAAAGGTGATTGGCCCTTTCAAACTTACCAAAAATGTCCACTCTTTTTTTCTGGTTCTTCAGACACTAGACCAGTCGCTTTAGTTAACAAACTCAAGTCTATATAAAATACTCCAATTCTGTTTCTCTACTTGTTCTTCAACAGCAGTGCACTACAGTCTATCTTGCTTGGGGCAGGACTGGGACACAGTTAGGAGGAGTTAGGAGGAGGATGGAAGGACTCAAGATGGGACGCCTTTCACAGTTAGACAAGAACGTTATCAACTTCAAAGGAAAACCATTATGATGAGGACTCTGCAGCCTAGCACTCAGCTTTGTGGAATGGATTGTGGTGTGTTGATTTGAGAAATGCTGAGTGTGTGTGCTGCACTGCCAGAAAACCTGAAATTTCTCTTGCTTTTGCTCTGCCTCTGACTCTTATCATCCTTCTCTCCTTCTCCGTGACTCAACAATACAGCTTCTGTTTTACAATCCACAGACCTTCACCTCTACTGCATGAACAAATGGTGAAGGCTGAGCTCAACACTCCTGCTTACCTCCCAGACTGGTTCAGCCATTCACCCAAGAGTGGCGAATATTCTAAGAAGAATTCAGATGCACCACCCAATATGACAATACAGTATTGTTTTTCTTTTAACAATCATATTTTGTAAAACTGGGTGGGTTCACTTCACTCCTCCATAGTTTGAATTGTTCAAACCTAGATGACAGAACTTTTAGATGTCTTATAACTTGGGTTTCAGGGACAGAAGGACTTTTTGAAATGCATTTAACTAAACTGTCTCATACTCATTCCTTCATTGTCTTCCACAACAGATCAATGATGATGTGCTGCTCTTCTCCCTGATGAATATTATTGTTGTGTTTGTCTTTGTCACAACTTTCCCCAAATCCCTAGGCCTGGGCGGAGCTCATGGAATTCCACTCAGAGGAATTCCACTGAGTTGATTTAAAACTCTGTGGAATTCCACTGAGGCAGAGTTCTGTGAATGGCGGAGTGCCACTGCCACCTGCCCTAGTGGCACCCTGTCCCGAATGCAGGATCAGGCCTGGTTAGTCTGGCCGAACACTGCTTAGCACTTCCGAGATTGGGCACATTCAGGACAGGGTTTTAGGCCTGCCCCATTTGCACTGCACACAGGGCAGGCCGGTGCACAAGAGGCCTGAAATGGGAGCCTTCACTGCCTACCGCCCTTGCCTGAATTCAGGCCAGGGCCGTGGGCAACAAAAGCTGCAGCTTCAGGCTTCTTGTGCATCAAGCTGCCCCGCTGTGTGTACACAGAAGAGAAACAGAAGCAAGGGGCGCACCTGGGTCCAGGTTGACTCCAAGGTCCCTGTTGTCACTTGCCAGCAGCCTGGCTCTCTGCAGCTCTGTGCTCCTTGCTACTAGGCCCGGCCTGGACATGCTGGCGAAGGGAGACCTGGATCCTGAGCCGGCAGCAGGTCCATGTCATGGAGGTCAGGCTGAGAGTGAGCACTGCAGCCCAGACTGTCTGTGCTTGCGATGTGTGGCCCATAACTGGGTTGCAGTGCACATGCAGTGAGCTCTGTTCCCCTGGCGGGGCTAGCAGAGTTTTTGATCAAACTCCACACTCCAAGTGGAGCACAGGATGCCAAAAACTCAATTTGCCCCACCAGCGAAGAGGAGCTCACAGTCCACCCTTAAAACTTCCCTTTCTCATCTATTAATCAAACCCCCAAATGTCTTCCCCCAGGGTATATGATTTATTGAGGTATGACTTAATTGTAACACCATAAAGGATTGCACACTTTGTGAGGTGGATGTTGTGAAAGCAACACCAACTCACTGCAAGATCTTCTATTATCTGAGCAATAGCCCACACCAGCCCCATTTACGTACCCACGCATCATTTGTCAACCTCGTTATTCAGGTTTTTGTGTTGTATTGCATAAATGCTTAACTTGTCCACTCCATTTCTGACTTCGAGTCCACTTCCTCTAACTTGAGGATGTCTCAAGTTCAGTTTTAATTAAATACTAGTCCCTCATTGCTCAGAAGTTAGTATTGCTATTTTTAGTTACCATAGCAGGCATTTTTTGTTGTGTCACAGTGGTAGTCTGGTCTCATTCTTTCTAAAGTTATGATATAAGTATTATAACCCACTAACTCTGTATTTTCTTTCAATTTAATTGCCTTTGATGGATAATCCTTTGATTAATCCTTTGATGTTCACCTAGGTGGGAGTGGAACCTCAATTGTGATGTCTTCCCTGTTAATGGGTTAGCCTGCTGCTTCTACCATTACCAAGATGGCACCTTGGGAAACCCTGCAGTAGGAAGACTGAGAGAGGTATCAGCTCCTGCTTCTTCTGTTCAGGTAACTGGACTATGGAGTGAAGTGAAATGGTTCAATTACTAACTAACTTTTACTGAAGAGATGTTGTTTGTGTGTATCTAGGTTGTTGAAGCCAATATAGGCAAGGGCAACCCCCCCAGTGGTCAATATAGTTGCAGAGGGTAGTAGGGCACGGGTATAATTAACTGGCATACACTTTTTTAGGTAGATTTATAAAACAGGCTACGCTAAAAGCAGTGCAAAGTAAAACATCGAAATAAACATTTGAGACATAAAATAAAGTAAAATAAATTCCCTTTTTATTTTTTGACAATTATAAACTCTACCATTTTCACCCACAATAGACCCAACCTTTTCCCCCAAAGAAATCACCACATTCCCAACCAATATCAAAGAAAACATAAGTGTCCAAGTCCAAACTTGTACAAATTCCAGTCCCAACTCCATTTCCCACCCTCTCCAAACACAACAAATGTCCCTCCCACCAAAAGAAATTCCAAAAAAGAGCTAAAAGAGGACATCTTCCACGCAGGTCCAGAGTTCTTCGAGAAGTTCCTCAAGGTGTGCCATCCTGTGGTCCATGCTCTCCAAAGGCTGCAGGACATGGTGTTGGAACTTGTGGTCTGAGCAGGAGCGGGTCAGCAGCGGTCTGACTTGGACAGGCAGCTGCCAGCTGGTGGTTCTGCCAGTGTTGTTGCCGCTAGGAGGCTGGAGGTACTGGTGGCTGGCTAGAGGAACTGGGGCCTGCAGGCAAGGCAGCTGTCTCATCCTCCTGCAGAGCCACCAGCTGCTAGTACTCTAAATGGATGCCTCCAGTCCCTGCCACGACAGCCGGGCTGCTATCTCCTGGCATGTAAGTGGTCTACCAGGAGAAGCTATATCAAGAAAGAAAGAAAAAAGATAAATTGTACACAGTGCTATGAGCAATTACTTGTTTAAAATTAGATAGAGTGGCATAGCAGCAGTACATTGCTTGCCCCCTAGGGTTGTTGGATTTTGATATGACTGATTAAGTGACAAAGGGCCATTTTTTAGCAACACATGCCTCCGTGTAATTTATTAATGTTGAAAGGGAAAAACGTAAATGAGCTTTGTGCCATTATGGAAGCCATTAAATATATGGGTCACTTGTCCAGAAAAATGTTGCACATCCCAAAAAGGGATTTTTCAATTTGTTTGGGTGGCTGGGACAGAACTTTAGCAATAATAAAGGACTGTAGCACTAGGAGGTGACTGAATGGGCACTGGAAGGGCAGGGAAACACACCTTTTCAGTTTGCAATGCATTGAAAATTTTGTATATGCTGCATTATCTGAAGCAGGTGCACATTGCAAGGACAATACTATTTTACTGCTGAATTGACTCATGCTGCAGTTAGGTCATGGCATGGATGACTAAATGCCTTGGGCAGGGATGTAATGATGGGTGAGCAGATACATATCAGCCTTGCTTAACAAACATATTAAGTTGAGGGAGTAGACAAAAAATTAAAATACCCCCACTTTCACCCAAAGCTTTGATAACCAAACAAAGTAGGTGAACACATATGTCCCTGCCCAGAAGAGCTCCCTTATTTTTTCATCCATGCAATTATCCATTCACCCTTTCATGGTTCTATTCACCCTTTAATACCTGCCATTAGAGCTTTACATTCTCTCATCCAATCTTTCACCATTACAATCCATCCATCTACACATCTATCCATCCATCCATCCATCCATCCATCCACCCATTCACCTGTCTACCCTTTTAATCATCCTTTCATCCAGTTACCCAGGCACTGTTACCCATCCACCTATCCTTTAACCCACTAGATCATCTGTTTACCCTTCTACCCTTCACCCACCCAGGCATCCTTTCACCCATATACCCTTTCATCCATTATTTTACCCAGCCATGCATCTCCCATCACCTACTTACACATCCTTTCACCCACCCACACATCCTTTCACTCATACCATTTCACCCATCCCTTCTTTTAACTGTCCATCCTTTTTTATGTTTTCCATCAACCCATCATTTGTAGCATTCCTTATGAGCTTTTGTCTGCTGAGGTGCTGCTAGAATAGACCATTAACAACTCAATACCCTCTTTAGCTGTTAAAGTGGGGGTTCACAAGCAATGCCCTTGCAGTGAGTATGCTAGTAATTGTCAATAAGCAAGCAATATGACTTACCAATGCCTGACCCTGCTGCCGCTGCTCCCCCTCCAACTGCTGCCACATCTGGTACACTGGCACTGACGCTGGCCCCAGCATTGGTGGTCAGTAGAGATGAAAAAAAACATTGCCTCCTCTTGCACCAACAAAATATACAACAGCAATAGATCTCTTTAGTTCTATCTTCTTCTATCATTCACTCTAGGAATTTTATTGGTTGGCTATGCTAGAAAAGCCAGGTAGTCAAGTCAAGCCAATGGCAAATGTTTTGTAATGAAGGGGAAGCGCTATGTCAATTGCAATGAAGGGGTGGAATAATTATCCAATCATGGACATATGGTAAGGTCTTTGGTCACAAATGCAAATAGACTGCCCTCATACTACTTTCCAGCCATGCTGCATTGTCATCAACACTGTTGGTATGGTTTAGTACTGTATAAATGAATGACAATACATACAACACAACATTAAGGGGGGGGGGGCACCATGGCTACTCTCTCGTTTTACTCTTTGAGCTTGAGCAAGAAAAGGAAAGCCTTTCAATAAACATGCATAGAAAAGCTTACTTGGGCATACAACTTCACGGTAGAGTGTCTGTCCTAAAATCTGTTCTCTTAGTCTTACAGTACAGTCCACACGATATATAAGTCAGCTACAGAAACATGAAATATACAAAAGAGAAACAGGATAATGCAGGGATAACAAGAATTTAACAAACCCTTGAATGAAGAAGAGTAAGAAAACAGGAGACAGGCACATTAAAAAAAGAAAAAGATATTCTCAATGGTGAGAGGTAAAAGTTAGGGAAAACATAGTAATATAACACGAGGACTTACTGGGGCCAGCAGATCAGCCAGTTGCTGCACTGGTGCTGGCACTCCCATCTCCCTGACTCCACCCCCCCCCCGAAGACCTCTTCTTGCCCTTGGGGCTGATTTAAGGTATAAGGAAAATAACAAAAATAGATGAGTGATACAGTTATTCTCCCCAAAAATATTTTTTCAATATCCATTCCAAATTTCCTACACCTAAACTACACTTGGAGCTACTATGCATTGCAACAAATGATATTTGCTTCTCAACCAACTTTGATGGGCCAACTCAGTCTCCCTTTTCAATGCATATGTGCATACTACACATCACTGGGAGATTGCGATTGGGACTATATGAGCTACATAAAGAAAGGCACAGAGAATGCTAACTCACTGATGTTAGTTATTACTACTGCCACTGCCTCAGCAACAAGACAGTGGAGTCTTCATGGCTTCTTTAATAATAAGCCCAAGCGATTGCCCACAAGTTGGATTATGTAGTGCCGAGCACCTGGCCAGTTCAAACTAGATCACATAATATTCATTGTAAAATAAACGTAACTCACTTCTGAGTGTGAGCAGCATACTATTTGAAATAGAAATTAGCCTTGTAGAATACTAAAAATAAATACTCACTGATTCCCGACACCTCAACGCTCAGCAGTTTGATCAGTATCTGCTCGCAGTTCACCATGTCCACCCAATGGTGCATTAACTGCTAATGGATGTGTCCTGTGTTGCTCATAAGGATATTGGGGATGGGGGTTAATGCAAGTGATGCACAGCAGAGGTTCATGATTGTTGGTTGGAAGCATAGATAGTATGTGAGCTAGGTAGGGCCCCGATAGTGTAGTACCTTGTAGGTGTGGTAGTGCAAATTGAACGGGCAGTGTCTCTGAACAGAGAGACATTGTTTCTCCAGAAGGCAAGGGGTGATGTGTGTGCTGCAACTTAGGCTGAGTATTAGGCACTGCTGTGTATGATAGTCTACCACTTGTGTAGCAGCTGTGCTTAGATGACGTGGTAGAAGGAATCAGTGTACTACAGTGTACATGTGATTAGGGCCTAGAGGCAGGTGTTACATATAGCAGGAGGAAGGCAGAAGAAGAGACGTCTGACTATATTACATATGTAAAAGCAGGTGGAGGTGAATCAGGGAATTCTGAAATGTCAGAGTGAACCAGGTGTCCAGGATGATGGTCAGGGGTCTAAGATGGCTGGAAGTTGATGGGTTTTGGCCTAGTTGTCAGGGCAACCCGGGTAATTACATGTTGCAGAATATCATCACTAACATCTAGTGAGGTTCAGTATGTTCCATTACTCTCACATACAGGTAGCCAAGCTGGACAATAGCATAATGTAACAAATGTTAGTGGTATTTGTATCTTCTGAGAGTTAATGTATGATCTAGGTTTCATCAGTATGTGAGATTAAGTAGAGTCCTAGGGTCTGAATCATGATTGTCTCAGAGGTCATGTACAAGTACAACTGAGTGTGGTTGAGCGAAGGGACTAGTGTGACTCTGCAGTTGAGTATTATGGGTTCTGAGGAAATGGACTGAGCTTGAAATGTTTCATATTTCCAATTGTGATGATGGCTACCCCCCTTCAGAGATTGCTGTCATTGTCCACTGTTCTGGACTCTGGAGATGAAAGTGTGTGCTAGGAAACCACTGAATTTCACAAAACAATTAAGGTATGGTATATACATGTCTTTACCTTTTCCTGCAGTGTTGTTTTCTGTGTAGAGTTATGTGGATGCATGACAAATTTGACACTAAGACCACATATATTGGTACAATTTCATGCAAGACAGTACAGTTACGGAACTTGGTGAGATTTAGGGGGTGATTCTAACCCTGGCGGTCGGTGATAAAGCGGCGGCCAACCCGCCAACAGTTTGGCGGTCAAAACAATGGAATTCTGACCCTGGCGGGAACCGCCAACACAGACAGCCACTTTAACACTCCGACCGCCATGGCGGTACAAACAAACAGCGCGGCGGTCGCCGCCAACAGACAGGCGGCAGACAATGTACCGCCCACACTATCACAACTCACCAATCCGCCACCTTTTCCGGGGCGGGAGCACCGCCGATAAAAACACGGCAGAAACAGACTACGAACGGGAAAACGCACACCACTACGCACTCCAGGAGGAAGGAGGACAGCATGGAACCCGAATTAAACATCCTACCTGCTCTCGTCTACCTTCTCATCTACCACGAGTACGAAGTCCGGCGCAGACGACAACGGTGAGTACTGCACCTACGACACACGGGAGGGGGGAGGACGAAAGGTTACGGGCACACACATATGCGACCCCCCCCCCCAACTATGTACACACCAATGCAGAGCAACAAGTCACAGTGACACCACCCAAACACCCCTGAAAAATGCTATGACATAATCAAATTTGGAATAAATATTTATGTACCAAAAAGCTCCTGAAAATTATCGTACAACCATGAAAGATATTTACAAGAAAACAAATGATATACACATCAGTGTATAACTGAAGTAACAAGTCCTGCACATCCTACGAATTCATCATGTCCATGGGGCAAAGTTTTGAGAAACAAGGGCAAAGCCCACACAGGAGACCTGAGTCCTTTGGAGAGAACACTGCAGGGGCATCAGATGTAAAAACTACAGGCACCTCAGGGGGAAGGGAAGGGGGGGCACCACAGCCACATGAGTCCACGACGCCAGATCCACGAGGAGCCACTATGCCCACTGTACCATCCTGGGGAGTGCAAAGCCACAGTCTCTCAATGTCTCTACAGTGGCTGGGCTGCCCACTGTACCATCCTGGGGAGTGCAAAGCCACAGTCTCTCAATGTCTCTACAGTGGCTGGGCTGCCCACTGTACCATGCTGGGGAGTGCAAAGCCACAGTCTCTCAATGTCTCTACAGTGGCTGGGCTGCCCACTGTACCATCCTGGGGAGTGCAAAGCCACAGTCTCACAATGTCTCTACAGTGGGTGGGCTGCCCACTGTACCATCCTGGGGAGTGCAAAGTCACAGTCCATCAGGTGGATGACAGTCTCCACTGGTCAAGGAGGAGGCATGGTGGGCACAGTGAACCATAAACAGTGCCTGAGACGGCGGTGCCCAGCGGAGCGGTGCTTGAGACGGCGGTGCCCAGCGGAGCGGTGCTTGAGATGAAGGGCCCAGCGGAGCGGTGCTTGAGAAGAAGGGCCCAGCGGAGCGGTGCTTGAGACGGCGGTGCCCAGCGGAGCGGTGCTTGAGACGGCGGTGCCCAGCGGAGCGGTCCTTGAGATGCAGGGCCCAGCGGAGCGGTGCTTGAGAAGAAGGGCCCAGCGGAGCGGTGCTTGAGACGGCGGTGCCCAGCGGAGCGGTGCTTGAGACGGCGGGGCCCAGCGGAGCGGTGCTTGAGATGAAGGGCCCAGCGGAGCGGTGCTTGAGATGAAGGGCCCAGCGGAGCGGTGCTTGAGAAGAAGGGCCCAGCGGAGCGGTGCTTGAGACGGCGGTGCCCAGCGGAGCGGTGCTTGAGACGGCGGTGCCCAGCGGAGCGGTGCTTGAGATGAAGGGCCCAGCGGAGCGGTGCTTGAGATGAAGGGCCCAGCGGAGCGGTGCTTGAGAAGAAGGGCCCAGCGGAGCGGTGCTTGAGATGAAGGGCCCAGCGGAGCGGTGCTTGAGACGGCGGGGCCCAGCGGAGCGGTGCCTGAGATGAAGGGCCCAGCGGAGCGGTGCTTGAGATGAAGGGCCCAGCAGAGCGGTGCTTGAGAAGAAGGGCCCAGCGGAGCGGTGCTTGAGACGGCGGTGCCCAGCGGAGCGGTGCTTGAGACGGCGGTGCCCAGCGGAGCGGTGCTTGAGATGAAGGGCCCAGCGGAGCGGTGCTTGAGATGAAGGGCCCAGCGGAGCGGTGCTTGAGATGAAGGGCCCAGCGGAGCAGTGCTTGAGATGAAGGGCCCAGCGGAGCGGTGCTTGAGACGGCGGTGCCCAGCGGAGCGGTGCTTGAGATGAAGGGCCCAGCGGAGCGGTGCTTGAGAAGAAGGGCCCAGCGGAGCGGTGCTTGAGACGGCGGTGCCCAGCGGAGCGGTGCTTGAGACGACGGTGCCCAGCGGAGCGGTGCTTGAGATGAAGGGCCCAGCGGAGCGGTGCTTGAGATGAAGGGCCCAGCGAAGCGGTGCTTGAGATGAAGGGCCCAGCGGAGCGGTGCTTCAGACGGCGGTGCCCAGCGGAGCGGTGCTTGAGATGAAGGGCCCAGCGGAGCGGTGCTTGAGATGAAGGGCCCAGCGGAGCGGTGCTTGAGATGAAGGGCCCAGCGGAGCGGTGCTTGAGACGGTGGTGCCCAGCGGAGCGGTGCTTGAGACGGCGGTGCCCAGCGGAGCGGTGCTTGAGATGAAGGGCCCAGCGGAGCGGTGCTTGAGATGAAGGGCCCAGCGGAGCGGTGCTTGAGATGAAGGGCCCAGCGGAGCGGTGCTTGAGATGAAGGGCCCAGCGGAGCGGTGCTTGAGACGGCGGTGCCCAGCGGAGCGGTGCTTGAGATGAAGGGCCCAGCGGAGCAGTGCTTGAGATGAAGGGCCCAGCGGAGCGGTGCTTGAGAAGAAGGGCCCAGCGGAGCGGTGCTTGAGACGGCGGTGCCCAGCGGAGCGGTGCTTGAGACGGCGGGGCCCAGCGGAGCGGTGCTTGAGATGAAGGGCCCAGCGGAGCGGTGCTTGAGACGGCGGGGCCCAGCGGAGCGGTGCTTGAGATGAAGGGCCCAGCGGAGCGGTGCTTGAGAAGAAGGGCCCAGCGGAGCGATGCTTGAGATGAAGGGCCCAGCGGAGCGGTGCTTGAGATGAAGGGCCCAGCGGAGCGGTGCTTGAGACGGCGGGGCCCAGCGGAGAGGTGCTTGAGATGGCTGGGCCCTCTTCAGCAGTGCCTATCTTAACGGCGGGGCCCTCTTCAGCGGTGCTCTTCTGCACCGCGGGCCCTGTTCAGCGGTGCTCTTCTGCACGGCGGGCCCTGTTCAGCGGTGCTCTTCTCCACGGCGGGCCCTGTTCAGCGGTGCTCTTCTGCACGGCGGGCCCTGTTCAGCGGTGCTTTTCTCCACGGCGGGCCCTGTTCAGCGGTGCTCTTCTGCACGGCGGGGCCCTGTTCAGCGGTGCCTATCTTCACGGTGGGGCCCTGTTCAGCGGTGCTCTTCTGCACCGCGGGCCCTGTTCAGCGGTGCTCTTCTCCACGGCGGGCCCTGTTCAGCGGTGCTCTTCTCCACGGTGGGCCCTGTTCAGCGGTGCCTATCTTCACGGCGGGGCCCTGTTCAGCGGTGCCTATCTTCACGGCGGGGCCCTGTTCAGCGGTGCTCTTCTGCACCGCGGGCCCTGTTCAGCGGTGCTCTTCTGCACCGCGGGCCCTGTTCAGCGGTGCTCTTCTGCACCGCGGGCCCTGTTCAGCGGTGCCTATCTTCACGGCGGGGCCCTGTTCAGCGGTGCTCTTCTGCACGGCGGGGCCCTGTTCAGCGGTGCCTATCTTCACGGCGGGGCCCTGTTCAGCGGTGCCTATCTTCACGGCGGGGCCCTGTTCAGCGGTGCCTATCTTCACGGCGGGGCCCTGTTCAGCGGTGCTCTTCTGCACCGCGGGCCCTGTTCAGCGGTGCTCTTCTGCACCGCGGGCCCTGTTCAGCGGTGCTCTTCTGCACCGCGGGCCCTGTTCAGCGGTGCCTATCTTCACGGCGGGGCCCTGTTCAGCGGTGCTCTTCTGCACGGCGGGGCCTGTTCAGCGGTGCCTATCTTCACGACGGGGCCCTGTTCAGCGGTGCCTATCTTCACGGCGGGGCCCTGTTCAGCGGTGCCTATCTTCGCGGCGGGGCCCTGTTCAGCGGTGCTCTTCTGCACCGCGGGCCCTGTTCAGCGGTGCTCTTCTGCACCGCGGGCCCTGTTCAGCGGTGCTCTTCTGCACCGCGGGCCCTGTTCAGCGGTGCCTATCTTCACGGCGGGGCCTTGTTCAGCGGTGCTCTTCTGCACGGCGGGGCCCTGTTCAGCGGTGCCTATCTTCACGGCGGGGCCCTGTTCAGCGGTGCTCTTCTGCACCGCGGGCCCTGTTCAGGGGTGCTCTTCTGCACGGCGGGGCCCTGTTCAGCGGTGCCTATCTTCACAGCGGGGCCCTGTTCAGCGGTGCTCTTCTGCACCGCGGGCCCTGTTCAGCGGTGCTCTTCTGCACGGCGGGGCCCTGTTCAGCGGTGCTCTTCTCCACGGCGGGCCCTGTTCAGCGGTGCTCTTCTCCACGGCGGGCCCTGTTCAGCGGTGCTCATCCAGCAGGTCAAGGGAGCCAGACCTGGCCTGGACTCCCTGCTCAGTCGCCCTCGGACCGTGACGTTTCTGGACCCTTCGGGGACGGACTCCTGGCCTCCTTAGTGTCCTCCTTCCCAGCTGGGATGTGGCATGTGGGGTCCACCTTCTCCGCGCTCCTGCTGCCCTTCCGCTCCTTTGATGGGGCTCTCGGGCCCTTGCCTCCCCTAGATGGTGTGGCTGGTGAAGTGGCCGCACATTGCTCCTTGGGGCAGCCCTGTCAGTCCTCGCACGGCGGCCCTTGTTTTTGCGGGTCTTCTTGCCGGGGGGGGCTGGACGTGTCCTTGCTGCTGATCGATGTGTCACTGCTGGCAAAGGGTGGACTCCAGAACCCATGCACAACAGTGACACTCGAAGCTGGGCTGGTGGTGGCTGCGGTGCTCTTGGGACTCTTTGCAGATGGAGGGGGGAGCTCATCGGAGGGAAAGAGGTCAAGATTAGCCAGGAACAGCTTTTTAGGTCCAAGGTAAAGGGTAGGAGAAGTGGTGATGGGAGTGGAGGAAGAGGATGTGGGTGTAGGAGAGTCAGGTGTGCTGTCATTGGGTGAAGGTGCTGGTGCTGTAGGCTGTCGTGAGGTGGATGTCTGTTGGGTGGGTGGCTGCCTGCGTTTGTGTGTCTTGGAAGAGGGGGTGACAGACACAGTGGGAGAGGACACAGGGGACGTGTACATGGCAGTGGGGGTGGTGACTGCACGAGTGTGGACTGTACTGGAGGGTGAGGTGGTGATGGAAGCACTGGCTGATGTTGGGGTGCATGCAGGTGTGAGTGTAGACGTCACAGGGAGGGAGGAGGGAGACGAGGAGGAGGGGGACACAGGGGTGGCAGTGACTGTTGGAATGTCTGCATCTGGGTGTTGCTTGGGTGAGTGTTTGTGGGATCTGTGGTGCTTGTGTCTGGATGAGCTGCTCTTGGGTGTTGAGGTGTGTGCAGGCTGGTCTGATGGTGTGGATGGGATAGGCTGAGGAACAGGAGACAGAGACAGGCTGTAGGCAGTAAGAAGAGGGAGGCTGGAGACAGGGACAATGGCTGCCGTCAGTGCTGAGGCCAGAGCAGTGAACGCTCGTTGATCGGCAGCCTGACCCGAATGAATGCCCTCCAGGTACGCATTGCTCTGTTGCACCTCCCTTTGCACACCCTGGATGGCATTCAAAAGGGTCGTCTGCCCAACAATGAGCGTCCTCACCAGGTCAATGAGCTCCGCACTGAGGGCAGCAGGGGCAACAGGGGCAGGGGCTGAGGTGCCTGGGGCGAAGGAGACGCGCGCCTTCCTGGGCGAGCGGGCACGGAGCGTAGGCTGAGGGGCTGCTGGGACGGCGGTGCTGGTGCGCTGGGTGGCGGCTGTACCTGTAGAGGCGGGGGGCCCGGATGTTGCCGCCACCGCTAGGGAGCTCCCATCCGAGGACGTGTCGCTGTCGCTGCTCTCACCAGCGGTCCCCGTCGTGGTGCTCCCCTCGCCCTCCGGATCACTGGTGCCCTCGGTGTCTGTTCCTGGGCCCACCGGGGCCTTGTGTCCTGCAGCTCCCTCGTGCTCTGATGCCAAATCTCCTCCGCCTGATGATGCTAATGCACACATGCACAAGAAGATGAAGAGAAAGGGTGGGGGGAGAAAAAAGAAGAGCAGGTTGAGTGCATGCAATGTCAACACCGTTGGCGGAGAGGACAGACACAGGAGCCTCACGCACTAAGCCGCGCATTCGGGGTACACTACTCAGTACTACTGACTAGGACAACAGGCCAAGAGACGTCAAACGCGCACATGGGTGATGCTGGACCTTCAATGGCTGTACTTGTCACCCTACAGAGGTGGGGGCCGGGGGCACAGGGCCATGCCTAAGGGAGAGGACTACACTACAGAAAGCGCCCTGGCCTAATGTCACCCACAGCCCTCCTCCCCCACCCAGACGCCTCCACTGCGCAGAAAGATAGGAGAATGTGCTGATACTCACCCCCTTGTGTCTGCTGTGATGTCTTAAAGCGCCCATCCAATTCAGGGTAGGCCACCGCCAGGATCCGGGACATCAGGGGGGTCATGGTGCGACTGGCACCCCTCCTAGGTTGGGAGGCCATCCCCAGCAGTGTTTCTGTGGTCTTCCTTGTTCCGCGGCGGATGTCCTCCCACCTCTTGCGGCAGTGGGTGCCCCGTCTGTTGTGGACCCCCAAGTTCCGGACTTCCTTGGCGATGGCACGCCAAATCTCGATCTTCTGATGGGCGCTGACCTATTTGACATGTACAGGGTGGAAAGGAGGAAATCTTCAATGACCTGCATGTTAGATGTGATTGGCCCCCCCCACCAACTTTGCCATATGGCACATGCTCTCATCTGTCGTGCGTTGCACTCCTCATTCGCCCCCACCCCACCAACTTACATCCACCCCAATCCACACAGGCATAGCCCATTCCATGTGCACCCGGTGTGCTCACTTGTTGGTCTGGAGGACCGTAGAGTAGCACATACTGGGGGAGGACCCCATCCACGAGCTTCTCCAACTCTTCAGACGTGAAGGCAGGGTCCCTTTCCCCAGTCGCAGCAGCCATTGTCACTTCCAGACCGAGGTCACAGCAGCACTTGCAGTATAGGTCCTCTCCTGTGGATGATCAGGTCTCGAGTGATCAATCAGCTAGGAAATGGCGGTCACGCCCGCTGCGGCGTGTACCGACCGCTGGTGGACCTGTCGACAATGGAAGAACGCCATATAATACTTCGATACAGACTTGACCGTGCCACTATCCATGAACTGTGTGCCCAGCTGGAGCCAGCCCTGATGTCCCCCATCCGCCAACCCACAGGGATTCCCCCTCTGGTGCAGGTTTTGTCAGTCCTCCATTTTTTGGCAACTGGGTCATTCCAGACAACAGTGGCCATGTCATCTGGAATGTCTCAGCCTATGTTTTCAAAGATTTTGAGCAGAGTGTTGTCTGCCCTAATGAAACTCATGCGGAGCTACATCATTTTCCCAGAGGAGAGTGACTTGCCTACAGTGAAGGGTGATTTCTATGCCCTTGGACATATTCCCAACATCATTGGTGCCATTGATGGGACCCATGTGGCTTTGGTACCCCCAAAAGACGATGAGCAGGTGTACAGAAACAGAAAAAGTTATCATTCGATGAATGTCCAGGTGGTTTGTTTGGCTGACCAGTACATCTCCCATGTAAATGCCAAGTTCCCAGGGTCAGTGCATGACGCGTATGTGATGCGAAATAGCAGCATCCCCTATGTGATCGAGCAGCTACAGAGACATCGTGTGTGGCTAATAGGTGACTCTGGTTACCCCAACCTGCCTTGGCTACTGACCCCAGTGAGGAATCCCCGGACCAGGGCAGAGGCACGGTACAATGAGGCCCATGGGCGAACTAGGAGGATCATCGAAAGGACCTTTGGCCTCCTGAAGGCCAGGTTTAGGTGCCTGCATATGACAGGGGGATCCCTGATGTACTCACCAAAGAAAGTGTGCCACATCATCGTGGCCTGCTGTATGCTTCACAATCTGGCATTGCGACGTCAGGTTCCTTTCCTGCAGGAGGATGGTGCAGATGGTGGTGTTGAAGCAGCTGTGGAGCCTGCGGAGAGTGAAGAGGAGGAAGACTCAGAGGACGACACAGACAACAGGGACAGAGTAATAGAACAGTATTTCCAGTAGCACACAGGTAATAATCACCCATGCCATTTTACATTTCCTGAAAGCCTCCTGCATCTCAACTTTGTCGATTTCCCCCCAGAACTATAAACATGATGTTTGATTTTCCCTTCCCTTTTCTGTGCTGTATGAGCCACTGCGTGACCTCGGCTTGGTTGGCCCATGGACTAATGCAAAGTTACCTCGGTATGTGTAATTCACAATGTTAATTATACGTAATTGATATGTAATGTGTCATACATTTGAAAATAAGACAGGCTGAGTCCTGATTGATTTCAGTGCAATGTGTGATTTATTATTAGTGCATAGATATTGGTACATGATAGTGAAACAGTGATGGGTGGGGGTGGAGTAATGTCCATGGCGGAGTCCAGTTCTCAGTCTCACAGGTTCATTGTCCATATGCCTGTGGCAGGATGGAGCAGGGGCAGTTCAAGGTTTGACAGGGTGGCAATGTGGAACAGTGGGAGGACTTCAGGGGGTGTGTGATGCTGGCGGGGGTCTTGACATCCTACTCTGTCGTTTTTTTTTATCTCAGGCTCCTTTTGTGGGGCGGTTGTTGTTCAGCAGGAGGTGGGGTTCTGGTGGGCTGTCGTTGTGGTGGGGCCTCCTGTCCACTAGCGTCGGCGGAGGTGGTCGGCTGTTCCTGTTCCTGGCTAGTGACAGGGGCCCTGTGTGAAGCCACATGGTCCCGAAACGTGTCCTCTATACGGTTCAGGGCCTGGACTATGCTCTCCATAGCAGTTGAGATGTTGGTGAGTTGGTCGCTGAACCCCATGTAGCGTTGCTCCTGCTGTGCCTGGATCTCCTGGAACCTGGCCAGTACCGTCGCCATCGTCTCGTGTGAGTGGTGGTAGGCTGCCATGATGGTGGTGAGGGCCTCTTGGAGAGTGGGTTCCCTGGGCCTCTCCTCCCCCCCCTGTCGCACAGCAGCACTCCGAGTTGCTCTGTTTCCCTGGGCCTCTCCTCCCCCCCCTGTCGCACAGCAGCCCTCCGAGTTGCTCTGTTTCCCTGGGCCTCTGTCCCCTGGACGGTGTGCCCACTCCCACTGCCCCCAGGTCCCTGTTGTTGTTGGGTTGGTGGGTTACCCTGGGGGCCCTGTAGTGGTAGACACACCGCTGCTTGACCTGTCCTAGAGACAGAGGCATGGGCCCGCTGGGTGGGAGCTGTGCTGTTGTTCCCAGAGGGGGTTGGGTCTGCAGTGGCCTGTGTCTGGGTGAGGGGAACCGACTGCCCAGAGGTCCCCGATGGTCCGGGCTGGTCGTCAGGTTCCAGGTCGACAGAGCTGCTGTCATCACTAGGGGCCTGTTCCGGGGGTGGGATGGACATTTCTGGTCCCTCCTGACCGGTGTGTTGTCGTTCGGGTTCTGCATGGGGTAAGAGGGTATGGTTATTGTTTCTGTGTGTGCATTAGCTTGCGTTTTATGGGTGCCCTTGTCCCCCAGTGCTGGCATTCCCTTGGGGGAGGTGTTGTGAGGGTGTTTTGTGGGGGGGGGGATGGGTATGTGCAGTGGTCATGCTTAGGTGATGGGTGTCCATAGTTTGGGGATGGCATGCAGGGGTTGGTGTTGGGTGGGTTGTGCTGGAGAGACATTCTCAGGGAGGATGTGTGCTGGGGGGTTGGGGGTGAGGGTGGGGGTTAGCATGCTGGGGGGGGGTGAAGTGGTTGGCCTTGTACTTACCAGAGTCCATTCCTCCGTGTACTCCAGCGAGGCCATCAGGATGCAGGATGTTTAGTACCTCTTGCTCCCATGTTGTGAATTCGGGTGGAGTGGGTGGGGGTCCCTCGCCAGTCTTCTGCACTGCGATGTTGTGTCGCGAGACCATCGAGCGCACCTTCCTCCGTAGGTCGTTCCATCGTTTGCGGATGTCCTCTCGATTTCTGGGATGCTGTCCCACCGCGTTGACCCTGTCCACGATCCGCTGCCAGAGCTCCGCCTTCCTTGCTATGGTGGTGTGCTGAACCTGTGAGCCGAAGAGCTGGGGTTCCACTCTTATGATCTCCTCCACCATGACCCGGAGTTCTTGGTCCGAAAAGCGTGGGTGCCTTTGTGGTGCCATGGGGTGGTGTGTATGAGGTGTGGGGTGGTGTATGTGATGATGTGTGTGTTGGTGTGTGGTGCTTTGTGCTTCTATGTGGTGTGTGTGATGTTGTGGTGTGCCTCTGTGTGTCTGGCTATCTATTCTCTGATGTGTCTCTCTCTCCTTCGTCTCTGGTTTTTGTTGGTAGGGGTTTGTGGGTGATGTGGGTGTGTGTTTTATATGGTATTGGATGTGTGGGAGTGGTGTGTGTATGTGTTTCAGGTGTGTGCCTTTCAAATTGTCCAATGTGGTAGGGGTTTGTAAAGGTGTGTGTATTTTGACCGCGGCGGTGTGTACCGCCAATGGAATACCGCGGTTGAATGACCGCCGCGTGGATTTGCGGGTCATAATGGGATGGGCGTATTTCTGTTGGCGTGGCGGTGGAGGTTTGGTCGTCTCCAGTTTACCGCTGGCCGCTGATGTGGTGGACTGCAGTGGAGGGCAGATTTTTGGAGGTTTTGCAGTTGTGGGTCAGAATGTCCGTGGCGGCTGACCGCGGCCGCGGCGGTATTGTGGCGGCCTTCTGACCGGCGGTAAGCGGCTTTTACCGCCGAGGTCAGAATGACCCCCTTAGTGTGTAAAAGGCAGAGTGTGGTATAATTTATAAAACATAACAAAATAACATGACTGTTGTGATATTAACTGATGGCTAGAAGGAATTCTGGCACCCTAGTGACATGGTACAATGGTCTCAGCAGTAGTGTAAAGAAGCAAATGTAACATCAGTGTTGACACAAACCAGAAAAACAATGTCAAATATAAAATGGGCCCCTTACCTACACTCACTCTTTCAAGCAGGGCAGGCCAGGAAGCTGCCAAGCTGCGTTGCATTGTGTGTCATTAAACAAATAGTCCCCAGTGCTAAGGTTGTGTGAACAATGTGAAGGTACTGCCATGTGAAAGGCAACAATAGTCTAACATGGCCTCATCTGCTTCGAGTAACCTATATTCCACACATTCATGTGTACTTTAAATTGTAAACAAATCTGCCAGAATGTCCCGAAAATCACTTATATCTACATCTATCATGGATCATTATTGACATATTCCTATCTCTTTCCAGAGGGAAAAACAACACCTCCTGCTGAACAGCCGGTCCTTAATGAACAACCTGTTAAGGACATAGGCCCTCATTCTGACCTTGGCGGTCGGCGGAGAGGCGGCGGTCGGACCGCGAACAGACCGGCGGTCCAAAAAATGGCATTCTGACCGCGGCGGTCACCGCCGCGATCGACCGCCACTTCCCCACTCCGACCGCCACGGCGGTCATGACCGACGGGCTGGAGTTTGCACACTCCGGCCCGGCGGTCGACCCAAGACCGCCAACCGTATCATGACCCTGCTTACCGCCGCGGTTTTTGGCGGTCGGGAACCGCTATGCGAACCATGGCGGTAGGCACTATCGGGGCCAGGGAATTCCTTCCCTGGCACTGATAGGGGTCTCCCCCACCCCCCACTGCCCCCCACGAGTCCTCCCCCCACACCCTCCACCCCCCTGCCACCCCCCAGAGGTGGTACGAACCCCCTGCCCCCCCCACCCCGACATGCACATACACGCACCCCGACATGCACGCACCCCCAACATGCACATATGCACACCCCCTACACACACACATACACAACGGGGGCACATACCCGCACACATACATGCCGACATGCGCACCTGCCGAACTACACACATTGCCCAAAGGCACAGCAGCACCCCCCGCCCGCATGCACGCACTCACACACCCCCTCTACACACCCCCATGCACGCACACATCACACAACACCCCCCCACCCCCTCCCCTCACGGACGATCAACTTACCTTGTCCGGGAGGCGACGGGAGCCATAGGGACGTGACCGCCAACAGAAGACCGCCAACAGAAGACCGCCACACAGAAATGTGGGTCGTAATTCTGGGGGCGGTGTTCTGCTGACGTGGCGGTGGAGGTTGACCAGTCTCCACTTTCCCGCCGACCGCCAGTGTGGCTGCTGGCGGTATTCCGGCGGAACGCTCCCAGCGGTCGTAATACGCGCAGCGGCATACCGCCGCGGTCGGCGGTCTTTACCGCGGCGGTAACTCGGCGGTCTTGCGAAAAGACCGCCAAGGTCAGAATGAGGGCCATAATCCTGCCCCATGTATGATGACACCTTTGAGCAACTCCTTGACTCTATTGATTTGCCTCCTCCAGTCTTGGCAAGTGAATACAATGTTGTAGGGTCTCCAGGGGAACCACCATCCACAGGACAGGCCCCATCAAGCTGTGCAATCTCAGCTGAGGACTCTTAGGGCCACCAAGTTGAATTTCAACAGTGAGCAGTAGGAGTCCAGAGGGAGTACGTAGGTGTCTGAGCCCGAATAAGGGCATGACTAAGGCTGTCACAGATACCTACATATGTCTTCATTTGATTGATCAGTTCCTAGCTGTCATCACCGGTATGCAGAGGGAACAACATCAACCCTCTACTTCTGACACCAGGGATGTAGCTAAGCTGCTGGGGACCATCCGTAACATCATGGGACCCATGAAGTGCAAGTGTGATTCCTACACATCAACAATGAGTGACCTTAATCACAAAACTGCTGCTTTGTTGGCAAGTCAGCTGACCCTTGTCAAGGATTTGTTGGCTGATAAACTTGATCCAACAAATACTGGTGGAGCCAGGGGAGTCACATCTTCTGCCTCTGATGTTTGTGTGCCTCCGATGCTTCCAATACAAATACCACCAACTGCAGGGGAGGCACTACACCCATCAGAGGATTAAGATGTGGAGCTCCCCAGTTTCCATTGATGAACTGCTAGATAACATTTGTCTGTGCCTCCTGGCCAGTTTCTTTGCGGTCTTGTGTTTAATATCATGCCACCTTTGTCATTCAGTACTGTACTATTTCTAAACATGTTGATCTTATTCAGTTGTGAACTTTCAATCAACCCTGCCTTCCCTAATGGCAATTTGTACCTTCTTATTGAAATACAACTCACCTCAACATGTCACCTAACATGTCTTCCAATTGGACTGGTCTGTCTGGTCATCTAAGCTTTCAAGGAGTGTTACTGTTTACCCAAATTAAACATCTATACTCCCAATAAACAATGTATGAAACGTATAATCTCATATAATAATAATTCTTAAACAACAATTTAATCAAAGCCTCAATGAGTATTGCATGTGCTTTTGCTGAAAGGACTGCATACTGTGAATACCATGGTAGAAGTGTACTATCATAACCCACTTCTTTCGATTTCAAGAAGAGTGAGCTAAAGTCACTTGCACATGCTGTCTTTGGTTTTAAACCTACAACCACTGCAATGGAAAAATGAGGAATGTGTTGTTTCCCAGTGGAACTTCAAAGTGTGACAACTAGCTGCAGTCATTTGTCTGTCATACAGTGAGAAACTCTTTCTAAACACACAATTATTTATCTGCTATAAATGGGATGTGTGAGGAATGTGAGGGCATAACACTGTTCCATGCATCCACATATATCTTGCTCAGCGAACATGACAATGTGAACACCCTAATATGATAACCTCAATGCTCACACTGAAGAGATTATACAGTATATACATTTGCATGGTTTTACTAGTAACAGCAGGTTATCCTGCCCATAGTCCTCAAGAATTAGCATCATGCCTGTGCCACACAAGGATGCAAAAGGACAATCCAATCCCTTGAATGTCAGTCAGCAGGAAATGCAAGGGCTTCTTGTCAGGGCCCTGTGTCAGCTGATAAATGGTGAATAATGCTACATTGGGATGAGTAATATAAATGTGTCCCTCTGCCCCTGAGAGGCTTCATATATGTGTTGAATGTGATTGGTACCACACATTTCATCTATTGTATATTGTACACACATATATCTGCATAAGAGCCAGAAACAATGCAACACCTCCCCAGGGAAAGAGGACATAGGAGATTTATGGGCATGAAACTTTGAAAGTAGTTAACCAAAGTGAGTTGCATAAAGTGGATACTCAGGAAGTAGTCAATGACAATGATGATGGATGTTCTCCAGGCAGGTCTGGATACATTCATAATTTGTAATCAGCCAACAACAGTGACCCACTTGCACAATGGTGCAAGGGTGTGTGCGGTAGTGGCAAGCATCAGTGTGTGTCTTATCGCAGCCAAGGATCTGCAGTCTGTAGTGACAAAACTATCCCAGCTATGGACGTTCTATCACTTTCACACAGAGTGCCATAGTAGGAGACTATGGTGGTCATTATGACATTGGCGGTGACTGTTAAAGTGGCAGTAATACCGCCAACAGCCTGCCGGTAATTACTGCCAAATTATAACCAGGGCAGTGATACCTCCCATAGACAGCTAATGTACCACACCGACCTACAGGGTGTTATCACCACTGACCACAGAGGTAGCCACCTACAGCCAAGATGGAAGTCAAGGTACCGTCCACCATATTATGACATAGAAAACCGCCATGATTTCGGGGGCGGTACCAATGCCATCAAAAGCCTGACAGAAACACACTACAGAAAATGAAAGACTCACCATCAGGGACACAGAGGACTTCACATCTGCCATGGAACCAGAACTCTAAGTCTTCCCGATGCTCTACCACGCCATGGCCGTCCTGGAGCACCAATGCCAACGAAGTCAACGACGGTGAATACAGCCGCCTAGCACATACGAGAGGGAGGGAGGAAAAGGACAGTGACACACACACGCACAACACACACCATTCACACACACAGAACCAGCTGCAGAGTAAAACCACTGTCACAGGACCCACAAGCAAATAATGCAAGGACTACAATTCTGAAGTAGGAACACTGTAATTTGCTGCCAACAGCTGCCATAATGAAATTAAAATGTAGGCGTCAATGTCCAGATTGGGCCAATGGCCAGTTCAAAGTACCAAAGGGCCACATGCCGCAGGGCATAGTCCAAGGCCCAACTTGACTCCTGACAACTTCCGGACTCCACTGTTCAGGGGTATCATGTTGAAAATGGGCAGGCATCTCAGGGGGAAGGATGGTGGGTGCACCTCAGCTTGAGTGGGTAACATGCCCACTTGTTCTGGAGGGGGCTCCTTGCCCAACAGTCTCTCGAAGGGACTGAAAAGCCACAGTCTCTGGAGTTGGTAACATACCCAATGGTTCTGGAGGGGGCTCCTTGCCCAACAGTCTCTTGAGGGGAAAAAAAGGCCACAGTCTCTGGAATGGGTACCATGCCCACTGGTTCTGGAGGGGGCTCCTGGCCGAACAGTCTCTGGAGGGTGGACTACATGCCCTCAGCTGGTGGAGGGGGTTCTTTGGGTTCCACTGCTGGTTGTGGGGGCTCCTTGCCCTCAGCTGGTGGAGGAGGCTCTTTGGGTTCTACTGCTTGTTATGGGGGCTCCATGCCTCAGCTGGTGGAGGGGGTTATTTTGGTTCCACTGCTGGTTGTGGGGGCTCCATCGGTTCCTCTGCTGGTTGTGGGGGATCTTTGCCCTCAGCTGGTGGAAGGGGTTCTTTGGGTTCCACTGCTGGTTGTGGAGCTCCTTGCCCCCTGCTGGTGGAGGGGGCTCCTTGGCTTTCTTTGGTGGTGGAGGGGGATCCTTGTGTTCCCTCTTGTGACGGCCCCCCTTGGCCTTTATCATGTGACTTGTGTCCTTGCCCCCAGGTCTATGAGGTGCCTCCACTGACCCTGTGGCTCTGTTCCTTAGGTTTCACCACCCTAGTCCTCCCTTTCTGAGGTGGAGGTGTAGACTTACTAGGAGTGGCTGCCTGAGTCCCCACCTAATGCAGTCAGTGTATTGCTTCAGGAGTCATCCCCCATACCATTGTGCAAGGCTAATGTTTGTCCCTCACCTCTTGCAGGTGACTCTGGCTACCCAAACTTGTTGTGGTTTTTGACCTCTGTAAGGAATGCCAGGAGAGGGGCTGAGAATAGATATAATGATGCTCATGGGCGAACTAGGAGAATAATTGAGAGGACCTTCGGCCTCCTGAAGGCCAGGTTCAGATGCCTCCATCTGACAGGCGGATCGCTCTGCTACTCCCCTGAGAAGGTCTGCCAGATAGTTGTTGTATGCTGCATGTTGCACAACCTGGCCATCAAACGACATGTACCGTATCTGCAGGAGGAGAAGGATGGAAGTGCTCCTGTGGCAGCAGTGCTCCCTGAGGACAGTGAGGATGAGGAGGCAGAGGATGAGGATGTGGACAACAGGACATCAGTCATACAGCAGTACTTCCAATGACACACAGGTAAGACAGTGAAATGAATATTCCTCTACTGTGGAGGGCTGTTCAGTTGAATGGCTAGTGGAAAGGCCTCGCTGGTTTGCTGTGTAGTCCCTCATTATGTTGGCTATATCACCCAGCACCCCTGCTGTAGAGACCATTGTGGTGTTGAGGACCTGCAATTCTTTCCTGATCTCCTGGTAGTGTTCCCCCTGCATCTGCTGGTTCTCCCGAATGATGTTTAACATCTGACCCATCTTGTCCTGGGATTGTGGGTAAGCCCCCAGGACATTAGTGATTGCCTCTTGAACAGTCGGTCTCTGGGCCTGTCCTCCCCCTGGTGCACAGCTGTCCTCTGAGTGTCCCTGCCCCCCTGTGCCTGTGTCACTGAATGGTGTGACCACTGCCACTGACCTCAGGACACTGAGGGGGTGATTCTAACCCTGACGGGCGGCAGAGGCCGCCCGCCAGAGTTCCCCCCTCTAGAACACCGCTCCGCGGTCAAAAGACCGCTGCGGTGATTCTGGCTTTTGCACTGGGCTGGCGGGCGGCCGCCAAAAGGCCGCCCACCAGCCCAGTGCAAAAGAGCCTTCCCACGAGGACGCCGGCTCAGAATTGAGCCGGCGGAGTGGGAAGGTGCGACGGGTGCAGTGGCACCCGTCGCGTATTTCAGTGTCTGCAATGCAGACACTGAAATACAATGTGGGGCCCTCTTACGGGGGCCCCTGCAGTCCCCATGCCATTGGCATGGGCACTGCAGGGGCCCCCAGGGGCCCCACGACACCCCATACCGCCATCCTGTTCCTGGCGGGCGAACCGCCAGGAACAGGATGGCGGTATGGGGTGTCAGAATCCCCCATGGCGGCGCAGCAAGCTGCGCCGCCATGGGGGATTCCCAGGGCAGCGGAAAACCGGCGGGAGACCGCCGGTTTTCCCTTTCTGGCCGCGGCTGAACCGCTGCGGTCAGAATACCCTGTGGAGCACCGCCAGCCTGTTGGCGGTGCTCCCTCCAACCCTGGCCCCGGCGGTCCATGACCGCCGGGGTCAGAATGACCCCCTGATTGTCTTGACTGTGAGGTGTTGACTGGGGTCCCTGTACAGGTGGGCACACTGCTGATTGACGTGTCCTGGGGACAGAAGTGTGGGGATGTTGAGTGGCTGCTGTGGTTTTGGATTTTGAGGGGGTATGCTCTGCAGTGGACTGGGTATGGGATGGGGTAGCTGACTGACCAGTGGTCCCTGATGGGCCAGGTAGTTCATCCAGATCCAGAGCTCCAGAGCTGCTGTCATCACTGGGGGCATCTTCTGGTGGGGGACTGGTTAGCCGTTGTACCTCCTTGCTGCTGAGATTGGCTAGGGCACCTGTGGGGATGTAAGTGGTGTACAATACTACATGTCTGTGACATATTCTATATCCCTAGCCTCCCCTAAATCCTTGTTGTTGCCCTGCCACCTTTGTTTGTGTATGGTGATGTATTGTGGGATTGTTAGTTTCCATGCTGTGCACACATTGGTGGTGGGTGTACATGAAGGGCTGGGAGTGATGTTCATGTAGTGGGTATGGCATGCAGGGTTAATATATTGTGGTGGTGCACTGTGGGGGTAATGGAGTGGAGTGATGGGTGTCAGGGTGAGGAGTGGTGGTGGCATGCAGGTATGTGGGGGGATAGGAAGTAAATATTCACTCACCAGTGTCCAGTCCTCAGGCAACTCCAATGGTCCCTCAGGATGCGGTATTGCCAAGACTTGCTCCTCCCATGCTGTCAGCTGCAGGGGAGGAGATAGGGGTCCATAGCCAGTCCTCTGGATAGTGAGGTGGTGCCTTGCTGCCATGGAACGTACCTTCCCCTGTGGGTCGTTCCACCGCTTCCTGATGTCATTCCTTGTTCTTGGAAGCTGTCCCACGGCGTTCACTCCGACATAGTTCCAACTTCCTTGCAGTGGAGATTTGCTGTACCTGTACTCCAAACAGCTATTGCACTACCCTGACTATTTCCTCCACCATGACCCGCAACTCCTCATCAGTGAAACCGGGGTGCCTTTGTTGGATATGGGTGTTGTGTGGTGTGTGTTGTGCAGTGGGTGTTGAGTAATGTGGTGGGGTAAGGGGTGCATGACAGACAAATGGGTGTTCGTGGTGTGTGTGTAGTGGTGTCTATGATTTGAGTGGGCATCTCTTGGTTATTTTTCATGATAGTAAAGGGTTGTAGGTAATGTTGGTGTGTGTTTGTAGGAAAGTACCATCTTTCTTGGAATATTACCCCCATTTTTACCTGTATGTAGTATGTTTTGCCTGTCTCACTGGGATCCTGCTGGCCAGGACCACAGTGCTCATAGTTTATGGCCTATTGAGTGTGTCTGTATAGTGCTTGAATGTGTCACTGAGGCTCTGCTAATCAGAACCTCAGTGCTTATGCTCTCTCTGCTTTTAAATTTGTCACTATAGGCTAGTGACTTAATTTACCAATTTCAATTGGCACACTGGGCCCCCCTTATAAGTCCCTAGTATATGGTACCTAGGTACCCAGGGCATTGGGGTTATTTCACAGCCCTTTTCACTGCACTTAAGTAACTTATAAGTCACCTACATGTCTAACCTTCACTTGCTGAAGGTTAGGTGCAAAGTTACTAAGTGTGAGGGCACTCTTGCCCAGGCAAAGGTGCCCCCACATAGTTCAGGGCCATTCCCGGGACTTTGTGAGTGCAGGGACACCATTACAGGCGTGCACTACATATAGGTCTATACCTATATGTAGCTTCACAATGGTAACTCAGAATATGGCCTTGTAAGGTGTCTAAGATCGTTAATTGTCCCCCCCATTCCAAATCTGGTGTTGGGGAGTGAATTCCATGCATCCGCTATGGACCCCCAGTACTGCCAAACCACCTCGTTGAGGCTTCCACTGCAGCTACAGCTGCTGCCACCTCACATTCAGGGTTCTGCTCTCCTGGGGTCTGAGCAGCTCAGTCCAAGCAAGGCAGAACAAAACATTTCCTTTGGGAGCAAGGTGTTACACCCTCTCCCTTTGGAAATAGGTGTTGCAGGCTGGGGAGAGGTAGCCTCCCCCAGCCTCTGGAAATGCTTTGAAGGGCACAAATGGTGCCCTTCTTGCATAAGCCAGTCTACATCGGTTCAGGGACCCCTTGTCCCCTGCTCTGGTGGGAAACTGGACAAAGGAAAGGGGAGTGACCACTCCCCTGTCCATCACCTCCCTAGGGGTGGTGCCCAGAGCTCCTCCAGTGTGTCCCAGACTTCAGCTATCTTGCTTTGCAAGGTGTGAGGGCACTCTGGAGGGCTCTGAGTGGCCATAGCCAGTGCCAGCAGGTGACGTCAGAGAACCTTCCTGATAGGTCCTTACCTGATTAGGGAGCCAATCCCCCCTCTCAGGGCTATTTAGGGTCTCACCTGTGAGTTTCTACGTGCAAGTTTCCAGCAGGAATCCTCTGCAACTACTACTTCATCCTCTGACCTCGGATCAACTGCAGCCTGCTCCAGGAACCGCTGTAACAGCAACAAAGTATCCTCAAGGGATCGTTTTCTTCTGCAACTTCAGCTCCAGCCAGCAACTGCAAAAATTTCCACGTTGTGCACACTCTGAGGATTCCCTGTCTTCACCCTGCACCAGAAGGACCAAAGAATCTCCTGTGGGGTGACGGAGTCACTCCCCTGCTCATGCAGGCACCTTCTAAGTCAACCACTGGTTCTTTTGGACTCCTCTCACAGAGACGGGCGCGCTCTTTGGAACACAGAGGGAGGACCCCATTCGCACAGACTGTCCTGAGGTCCTGCTGTCACAATTTGGAGGAGGTAAGACCTTGCCTTCCCCCAGAATGACAGTACCCCTGTGCATTATGTCTTCTTCACCTCCTGAGGCCTCTGTGCACTATTTGCAAACTTCCTTCATGCACAGCCTGGCCCAGGTCCCAGCACTCTATCCGGCGGCGTGGGACCTTCTTTTGTAGTGCTGCACCAACCGCATTTTGCACCTCCTTTGTCCCCATGTCCTGGGACTCCCCTGGGTGCTATCTGGTGCTCTGAGGACTCTCTGAAGTGCTGAGAGCCCCTTCTTCCTCCTCACACAGAGTTGAGGCCCTCAGGTCACCCCTGTGTCCAGATAGCGCCTAGTTGACACAAAATCTGACTTTGCCGGAACCAAGGCTTGTTGGAGGAATCCAGTGCCAAATCTCACCTGCATCCAACTTCACAATGTGGGACATCCTTTGCATCATGCAGGAACCCAGTGGCATATTCCTAGGGTGCATTTCTGCAGTCTTTGTCTAACCAGTGACTTTTCTTTTGCACCCTCTTCTGGGGTGGCAAGAGCTCCTTTCCTTACTTCTTTCGACTTCTGGACTTGGTCTCCTTCTTTTGCAGGTCTTCAGGTCGAGAAATCCACTGTTTGTTGTTTGCAGACTTGGTGGGTTCTTGCAATAATTCCAGTCACGAGGTGTAGTGTGTCCTAAGGTAACTTGCAGTACTTTACTCCTGCTTTTCTGGGCTCTGGGGTGGGGTAATTTACTTACCTTTACTGTATTCTTACTCTCCCAATGATTCTGCACACACTACACTTGTCTAGGGGGGAATTTGTGATTTGCATTCCACTTTCTTAGTATATGGTTTGTGTTGCCCCTAGACCTATTTTCTCCCATTGCATTCTATAGCATTTCCTATTGTTTACACTATCCTATGTCTAAATATTTACCTTATTTTGGTGTCTAGTGTATATATTGTGTATAATACTTACCTTAAGAAGGAGTATTGCCTCTAAGACATTTTTGGTACTGTGTCAACCAAATAAACTACCTTTTTTTTGGTGACACTGAGTATTGTCTTTACTTGTGTATAAGTACTGTGTAACTATAAGTGGTATTGCATGAGCTTTGCATATCTCCTAGTTCAGCCTAAGCTGCTCTGCTATAGCTACCTATATCAGCCTAAGCTGCTAGAACACGACTACATTTCACTAATAAGGGATAACTGGACCTGGTATAAGGTGTATACCCAAGGTACCCACTACAAACCAGGCCAGCCTCCTACAGTGTTTTATAGTGCTGTGGGTGGGTGTGGTGTGTGTATCAATGTCAGGTGTGTGAGTTTAGATTTGGCAAATGTTGTGTTATTTTCTATTTGGGTGGCCATTCTGACCTCACTGGTGTGTACCTCCAATGGTTTACTGCTGTTTAATGTCCGCTGTGGTGATTTGTGGGTCATAATTTGGAGGGCTTTGTTTTGTAGGCGTAACGGTATGGGTGCTCGTACCAACACTTTAAAACTAACCTTTGGTCTGGCAGATAAGTGTTTGTGGCAGTATTCTATCGGTTTAGTGTGTGTGTCATAATATTGTGAACAGATGTTTGCCTCCGCAATGGTATGTGGGCGGCCATCACCACGGCAGTAAGCAGAATTTACTGCCAATGTCATAATGACGGACCAACACTTGTCCATAGGCCTCTGACAAAGCAACATATACCTTCAAAGACTGCAGGTCAATAGCTACATCCTCTACTCAATTCACCTTACTCAGTGGTGCCAACTCTTAGTAATGATGATGAACTTTTGAAAGTAGAAAAAATTTAATACTATACAATCTGTCTAAGCAACCTATACCTACCTAGCCTACACTAACTAACCTTAACACTACCTTACACTGTCTTAACTTATTCTAAACTACCTTCACCTATCTAGCCTACACTAACTACCCTTAACACTATCCTAAACTATCTTAACTTATCTTAAACTTTCTTAACCACTATACACAAATGACATTCTAAACAGCAACCCCCCTCCATAATACACATAGATTGGTACAATACAAACAGCAATTACACAAACATAAATATTAACTATACATATAAACCTAAAATAATGATATATTTTGGTGGTATTTTTGTTTATATTTTTTTCATAAAACACTTAACAACAACCCCCCACCCACTTAAAAACCTAAAAGTATACAAACATACTTAAAACAACTGCCTAATAAAATACCAAAAAAACGCTTACTACACTATACCTATACTAAGCCCTAACTCATGCTATGCCTAATAACTATGAAATACAAACAAAATAGTGATAAAAGAAAGGACAATTTCTTGAGGAGGAGTCTATACAAGTGCATAAACCTGCACCATGGCCTCCTACAAGTTCAACATAAGTTCATGCAGGCTGTCCCGCTGCTGCTGGATGCCATCTATCCTCTTGTGTATCTTCCTCAATTCACTTTGAAAAAACTACTTGAAAATCTATCCCCTAGGCCTTCTGGGCCCCCTGAGCTATGCAGTTGGCAGCTGGGAAGCAGCAAATGATCTGGCTGTGGCCTGTGGTTGGGATGGCTGCTGCTGCTGTTGGATGCTCATTTTTTTGTGTTCTGTTGTGTCCATTTGGCATTGGTATTCACAGGACCCCGATGCTGTGGCCCTCTCATATAGTTTACTCATCTTTCTAAAAGTCTTCAAGATGTGTCTGATGTGGCGGTGGTGATCTTTTCTCAACTCAAAAGTTTTTGCTTTTTCTGCTGTCATGTTATCTAGGGAGATAAAGTTATAGAATCTTGGCTCAAGCTGTAAATATACATGATGTGGTTGAAAATAGGCTGACATTATTACACAGTTGTATGTGCCTCTCCAGGCCAACTCCAAAATATGAGATAAAGATATGGACAAAATACCTTCAGTAAAAATACATCTCCTACTCAAACAAGGCAAACAGTCAAGTACAATCAGTATAGGTTCACAATATGGAGATATAGACACAAAATGATTACAACCATATCATTTAGAACAATGAATCACACTCATGATGATGTGCTTGTTTGAAAAGGGACACATGGTCCAGAAATTGAAACTGTTGTTATTGCATCGTGCAAGTGGGCTGAAACTTGCTCATCAACATGTGTGAAATATGATAAGTTAAGACAGTCCAGGTTGTGCTTCTGCATTGCATAAGTCATTCGGAGTCACACAAGGCAGCACACATTGCTGACTTTGCTTACCCATTGTAAGATAGCCACTACATGGATAGGGGGTTGTTATTATCTTCTGCAAAACATTACTGGAGTACATTTCACCAATTTATCCTCAGGCAAATGCACTGAAATCTGACATATAACTTCTGATGCACACTTGTACTTAGTATATTTATGTACATTTGTTCTCCCAGAGCTGCATTGATCTGCACACATTTTAAGTCAGACAGTGCATCTCAGTAGAGTGTATACATGCCGCAGTACACATCTGTACAAGAACTTTGTGGCACATAATACATGACCCTTTCACTATGATGCAGATTGACTACATTAATGCCAGCCAGTCTAATTTACCCCACCAGTATGTGCATTCCAGCATGTGAACTTTTACATAGTGCAGCAACTTTATTATATACCTTGCATTGTATGAATGCCTCCCAGAAATGGAACATAAGGGATATAAAGGGCATGGGGTGGGCATTTCAAGACCAATCTATGTGCAGACTAGTGAATTTGTTCTGCTGGCCATTTCATGCCAATAAATCTGAATCAATGCATTGAGGCCTACTGGCACTCCATATGTTTCCCAGCAATTGCAAAAGCACAATGTGCTTTAAAAATATGCACATAGATCTGAAAGCTGACACCCAGTTAAGACCTGCAAAACATATAACCATAACCCTGCCATGTGTAGATCCCCCCTCACAATGTGCATCAGTCAGTCATTCTGGTAAAGATTTGAACACCATGAACATCTAGAGTAGCAGGTCTACATCCCTAAAGCCTCCAGGACATCAGTGCAAATGTTCCTCTGTCACACCAGTTCACATAGTGATGACATGACCTAATATGAGGGAGGCCCAATTACCCCTGAGGCTGGGCTGCAATAGTCATATTTCAGGGTAGGATAAGAAATTGAGGGTTTGTAAGACCTTATGATAATTTGCTCACACCATTAGTGAACTCCATGTTGCCATGTCTTTTGTTTTCTGTCATGGGTCAAATCCATGATTTCGAAACAACAACATTCACAGCATCTATCATAGTCAAAATGGTTAGATTGTGATGGCTACCCTGCTGACACTGTCCAACATTATTTCACAAATTTGCTTTTGATTTGACACATAGCATCATGGACTGGTATGTGCCTACAAATAATTTAAGTGCTACACAGCAGGTATCTTTAGCCACAACTATGGTCAGTCACGCTGAAACTATGTTGCAGGGAAGGTAAAATATATGCAGCATGTATGAGCATAGTATACTGCATGATGAAGGAATGTATGTTGCATACATACATTTTGCATTACTTTGATTTCATGATACCTTCCTGTTCACACTTGATAACAGTGTCTGCTTATTATTGCTCATCATCAGCACCTGTGACATACACAAATGTGGACATATGCAGCAGAATCCTGCCCAGGAAGCCTAGCAACGTACATTTAACTTTGCTGTTACATCTGTTGAAACATGATTTCTCATGTTTGTGCTATTTGTGGTTCAACCATATTTGTTTGTGTTGAACATCTGCAGATAATCCACCAGATGATGGTTCATGTTTGTTCCAAAAGCATCAAGACTATAGATATGCTAACATCAACACAGATGTAAGCATTCGTATATCCTGTGGGCCTGCTTATTTTGCCCCTGCATTCCCAATGACATCCCTTCTTGTCCATTCCAAATGAATCTGTGGCCAAGGTCTGTTGTGTTGACACACTAACTGTAAATTGGTCTCAGGTGATTGATCCCTTCCTAAACACACCGCAATGTGGCAAATCACTCAGACATCAATAAGCTACGTCCATGTACTGATGACACTTACTGGTTGCATTGAGGGCCTGGAAACTGTCAACCTCACCTTGGTTGTAAGGGAGATGTCCACCTCAAAGACAAAGATTAGAACATTGTTTTATAAATAGTGCAGTTACAAACAGGCAAATTCCCATATTAAATACTATGTCATTGCAGTGTTTAATATATATTCAATTCTCTTGACACATACATGTATACATTATATTAATATGGGATGCAGCTAGTCAGCTTTCAGGGCTGAGCTAGCTGTATGTTGAAGATCAGAGTTATCTATCATCACATGCCTGAAGCATGCCTCAGGCATGTGAATTTTTTAGTACTGCTTGTCAGCACCATTTTCCCAAGGCAGAATAAAGTAGTGTTGTGATGGGAAAGGAAAGGTCTAGACCATATGTGACATTGTAAGGGCCATGTGCGAGTTTTAATGGCAGTGGTGTACAGAGTACTGACTAGCGGCAATGCATGCTACCTTGCCATATGGTGCATGCCTTGTAAGCAGGTTTGTTTTGTATTGTCCTGGATGGCCTACATTCTTGCACATTTATATTTGTCTGAGGTATATTAATCAGTGTACGCATGCTTCACAATGCAGCACACACAACATTTAACATAAATGGAGACCGACCATATATTTTCTGCTTAGCCATCAACTGTGGAGCTCTGGTATTTTGGGAGCATTCTCTGGTTATTCAGATATGGTAAATCAGGGGATGCTCATAATTCCATGTGTGTTAATTGTATACAACCTCTGACAACCCATTGATCACCCCTTGGGCCAGAGTATGGCAATGCAGCTATTGGCTCTGAGTTGCTATATACTGGCTTCATATCTCCTCTCTGAGGCACACACATTGCCCTTCAGTACCTTCAATTTTGTCACTTTATTCATTGTAATGCACATGATGCAAGTTGCATGATGCAATGTGAAACTACAACAGTGTTCCTTAAATGTTCAGGTTTTGAATGACTGATATAACTACATTGCTAAATGCAGATGGTACATACATACATACCATTGGACCTCAGATCTCCAGTCCAAACAAGTCCACCAGATCACCCTCCCGACACTAGTCAGCCCAATGATGTATGATTAGGGTAATGATGCGATCCACTTAAAAATATTTGGTGGGATGCCAATGCAACCCTCCCACCTGTACTTCCTGTCTGCTGAAGGGTACCCATATCTGACCCTACCCCCAGGAGCCAGCATACTGGGCAGGTTGTAAACAATTAGCCATAGAAGACCTCCTAACTCTCCCTTAGAAACATTTGGACCCCTACTACTTCCAAACATGTCCCTATCCTTCCCTGACATGCAACACTCCAAACAAGCACCCCTTAAAACCATCCCTACCCTAATTAAAAAATACAAAGACAAATATTAATGCAACACAATACCAAAATACACAAAAAGTACACAAGCCACATAAGACAGGCAAGGATAAGACATGGACAAGACCAAAAATCACTCCAAACCACCAGATACTCTCATAAACACCTCAAACATCCAGACCAAAATAATAGACTGTAAGAGAAAGTGAAACTAAGTTTCACACTCCCTAGTATGCAGCCTGCCATGTCCATTTTTGTGATGCATTGATATAAAAGTAGACATTGCAAGATGGATACACTGACCCGAGGCACTTCTGCAGTACAGTTAGTTACATGCAATGGTGGCAATGCACAGCCCTGTGCAACTGGGGTAATGTTCAAGATCAAAACTGTGCAACAGAGGTGATGACAGGTTCAAACCCATATAACAGGGGTAATGCTTAGGTCAGAGCAGTGCAAAAGGGGCAATGCACAGGTCTGGAACTGCATGACAGGGAGAACACTCAGGATCTACAGTAGAAGCATGGGTTTTTCTGGATCAAACTCTAAGGGACCACTGCCATAGTTTGTGGACTGGGGTGGCCCCACTTGGCAGATAAGAGGGACAGATGGAAGTGTCTACGTTCTGAAGCATGGTGGTTTGAATTCCTTCATGGCGCTCACACTTTCTGGTCTATTTACAAGCAGAGTAGCATTGCTCTTGCACCATGTAGGGTGGTGCAATAGCAATGCACGCCCTAAAAGACATTTATGAAGTCACACAAGGCCACTTTGTGTGGCCCTTAGTGGCACCATTAATCAGGAGTAAAGCAATGCAGTGCAAATCACGGTGCTGCTTTACTCTGCCCTGGAAACGCATTTAGGCGGTCATTATGACCCAGGAGGTCAGTGCTATAGTAGAGGTATTACTGCCAACAGGCTGGCGGTACCTACCTCCACTATTACGACATTGGTGGTTTGTCCAAAGCCAAACTGCCAAGCCAACACACCGACCTCTGGGCTGCAGACTTCAGTCTCCAGCATGGCGGCCGTCACTAGGCTGCTCATAGCATTTTGACCCCACCCACCGCCATGGTTTCATGGTTTCTGTACCGCCACGGAAACCATGGTACCAGCAAAACACCGCCAGGCCGAATAATGGAACATGATACCATAGGTGGTGTTTTGTTGGCGTGGCGCTGCTGCTGGCAGCAGCACCACGTTACCACCATCCGCCGCCTTGACCGTAGCTGGCATTCCGGCAACCTTCTGGCAGAATTCCGGCTATGGTCATAATGGGATGGACGGTCGGTAGCCACGGCGATGGTATGTTGTTGGGCGTGGCGGTAGGTGGCATTTGCCACCAAGGTCCTAATGAGGGCCTTAATGTTGTTGCATGGATGTTCACATGCAACTCCCTTAGTTTTAGATGCTTTCCAAGATTACCCAGTACTGGTAGACCTGAGAATACACAAGAAAAATATGCCTTTCCAGGAGAGGTCTAACATGGAGCAATAAATGTAAATATCCTTGTTACTTTCTCTTTCAATGGGTGATACATTCAGCCACACACATAGTTCAAGGAATATACCAAATCGTGAATTCATACTCGTTTAAAGGTGCTCCCTCATGGACAAATAGCATTCCTGTATGAAAAACAAACACCCTTGCACCATGGCTCACGGGTGCCTGAGTTGGCTCTAGGCAGCCAAATTGACACCACAGCAGGAAAAAAAGCAGCAATACACAATATTATTTAAAGAAAAGAGCACATTCCTTCCATTTCCCTGTCAAGCAGTGGATGATTTGCAGCACTGTGTGATGATACTTACTTAATCTATACCTCAGTTTAGCTCAACACTAATATTGAACTGTTTTAGAGTTTACCACATATAACTCAAAGTAAAGGCAGACACACATGACCCATGTGAACACTATTTTATACTTTAAACTATGTGTTCTGCACGTGTTTTTGTCATGCTTGCATTTTCAGAACAAACTGCTGTTGTGCAGAGGTGTGTGCAACACACAGCACCAGACCCTTTGAAGAGGTGTGATCCAGCGGGCCTCACTGCAGTAAACCAGGGTTGAATGCTAATTTACACCTTAGCTATGTCTAAATCCTGCCAAAGGCAGTAGCATACATCTATTATGAGGGCATGTGTTTTTGTCACCATCCTGATCCAAGCAGCCTGCAATCCTTAAAACAGCCCTATGTCATGGCTCACAAGCATATTCCCTGCTCCCATTTGGGGATATACCAAAGTTGGTGCTCCACACATCTCTGTAGTTTTATCCACAGGGCAGGGGTACAGTACAATTAACCCTTCTGGTGCCCCGGAAAAACTGTTACATCCTGGGCAGCACAGCTCGGGTGCCCAGTACGTAACCATTATGTCCAAGTAGGGGCCCTTGGGGGAAGCGCTAGCATTGCCTCCGGGGGCCTCGCACCCCACACCCCTGGGCAGGGATGGAAGGGGAATCGCTTCTCCTTCCACCCCAGCCCCCGAACCCCTGTGGCATCAGATGACATCAGCACGCGACCTCATCAAAGGCCTACCCCTCCGCGCTGGAAGCTTGTTTTTTTCACCTCAATTTCAATATTCTTTTTATTTCAGCTGTTATTGTCTGTAGGAAAACCTTGTAGGATATACCAAAATGACCTCTTGCTGAATTTAGAATTTTGTCTAAGTTTCAGAAATGTTTAGCTTTCCAGGATCCAGCATTGGTTTCACACCCATTTCTGTCACTAACTGAAAGGAGGCTAAAAGCACAAAAAATAGTAAAAATGGGGTATGTCCAAGTAAAATGCAAAAACTGTGTTAAAGAATGTGGTTTTCTGATTCAAGTGCATGTTGCTGAAAGCTGGGAAGCTCATGATTTTAGCACTACAAACCCTTTGTTGGTGCCATTTTCAGGGGGAAAACCACAAGCCTTCTTTTGCTGCCCTTTTTTCCCATTTTTTTGAAAAAACTAAATGTTTGCAGAATTTTGGCTAATTTCTTGGTCTCCTTCAGGGGAACCCACAAACTCTGGGTGCCTCTAGAATCCCTTGCATGTTGGAAAAAAAAGACACAAATTTGGCATGGGTAGCTTATGTGGACAAAATGTTATGAGGACCTAAGCATGAACTGCACCAAATAGTAAAAATAAAGGCCATTTCACCTGAGGGGGAAAAGACCTGGCAGCTAAGGGGTTAACATGCAGAGATCATTTCATATTCTACATCTTCATTGCACTATATTCTTTGCCATAGTGTATACACAAATTGTCGCATTGGCTCTCATTGTACCAGTAAGGCTGCTCGATTTGGGCAGCAGCATCACCCGAATTGTGGTGAACCCGGTCCAATCCCACAACTGTCATCCTAATCCATTTCCAGGCTGCTAGGAGCACCTCATCTCTGTCCAAGAGCAGGGACGATTTTAGGCAACCGGGCACATGACATTATGACTTCTCTGGGAAATCGTGGTGGATCAGATCTCTCAGTTACATTAGGCTCACACTTGCAAAGACAAATAGAGGCAGAGAACGGATCAATAAGATTTATTGAATCAGCTGCGTCTTGAAAAAAATGGCATCAAATGCAATAACGAAAATGATGAAACATACTAGAAGTAAAACAGTGACAAGAAAAGTGAAACAAAGGAAAAGTCCCACCCTACTGTCACTGTGCACAATATATGCAATTCCTACCTAGGCTATGTTAGAGCAGAACAGGATAAGCCCTAATCCGCCCCCCAGGATTCCCCCCTCGGAAGACATCATCCCCCATACCTGAGTATGACAGTAGTGAAGAAGCCTGTTAACTACAGAGACACCATCCCCATATGGGTCAGGGAACTGGGATTCTCAGCAAGCAGCTGTAACAAAGTCAGACAGCATGCGATCGTGGTCATCTGGGTGGAACATCCCTCTAACATGCATGGGACAGGGAAAGGTTTTTATAATACTGAACTGATGTTCTAAGAAAATGTCCCCAAGTAAAAATAAGTATGTTTTCATGAATTTTAGAGACACAGGCGGTCATTCTGACCTTGGCGGACGGCGGAGGCCGTCCGCCAAGGTACTGCCGTCAGAACACCGCACCGCGGTCGAAAGACCGCGGCGGTGATTCTGACATTTGCCCTGGGCTGGCGGGCGGCCGCCAAAAGGCCGCCCGCCAGCCCAGGGCAAATCAACCTTCCCACTAGGATGCCGGCTCAGAATTGAGCCGGCGGAGTGGGAAGGTGCGACGGGTGCAGTTGCACCCGTCGCGTATTTCAGTGTCTGCTGGGCAGACACTGAAATACTTTTTGGGGCCCTCTTACGGGGGCCCCTGCCGTGCCCATGCCATTGGCATGGGCACGGCAGGGGCCCCCAGGGGCCCCGCGGCACCCCCTACCGCCATCCTGTTCATGGCGGGAGAGCCGCCATGAACAGGATGGCGGTAGGTGGTGTCTGAATCCCCATGGCGGCGGAGCGCGCTCCGCCGCCATGGAGGATTCAGACGGGCAGCGGAAAGTCAGCGGTAGCCCGCCGGCTTTCCGCTTCTGGCCGCGGCTGTACCGCCGCGGTCAGAATGCCCGGCGGAGCACCGCCAGCCTGTTGGCGGTGCTACCGCCGACCTCCGCCCTGGCGGTAATTACCGCCAGGGTGAGAATGAGGCCCACAGTGTACCACAATGCAGACAGTCCTGTCTTGCTGCAGTCCTGAGGAAAGCATAGAGTGAAAGAATGTTGTGCTAAGAAATGCAATGCTTCCCTAGGCAAAAGGATAAAGAAAAGAAAATACCACCATGAATGTGGCCAATTCTAAAATAACAAAGTGAAATAGAATAAAATGTTACTGCGCTAAAGGGCAAAAGCAGCAGGCCTAGTTGCAAAAATAATGTGCCCAGAGATATCACTAAAATGCCTCTACAACAACATATATGTGTGCTTGACGTTTGAAATGAGGGCTTCACACCTTTACCATCTCTTTTTTCTTTTGGTAATGTGATGTTTGGCAAACATCTCCCTTGTCGTATTTCTCTAGTTAATGCCACTCATTTCTAGTTCTTCTCGTTATTGTATTATGTTACAGGCCTTTGAGTATGCTTGCATATCTGTGCAAAGCATGGTAAACATGTATTTTCTTAACTGTGGTCAGATGTGTTATTTACATCAATCTGACCCAGCAACGTGTCATATATGTAGTGTTTAGTAGATCTCAACCCTTGCATGTGTACCTTTTTTACATATGACATTTTCACATTTACACCTAGGACTAGGCCTTTGACCATATAAGATTCATCCCATGATCTGTGATGGCATCTGGTGCAACATGCGTACCAGCAGATTACACACTTTGACACAGCAAAACACAGCTAGACAGTTGACTTGATATATAGATTTCTTCAGAGCTGGAGATATGGCCCTAGGCTTCTATACAGCCAAGGAATGAAACTTTCACACATTGAGGCCTATATCTAGTTGACAATATGAGATTGACTACATAGTTAGAGTGGCATTCACACACATGCCACACAATGGTTGATTTGAGTAGTAAACATTTTTGGATGTGAAGTTCACAGAGCTTCAGAAATTGTGGACATCTTTTTTAATTTGAGTCATTAAAAAAATAAGCAAGCAATAATGTGGTCCCTTCTCTGGTGATCAGCCTTTGTGTGTACAATGTCTCCTTCAGATTCTTCTGCCTCTCCAACCACATGTGGCATTCATCCTTCATAGTCCCACGGGACATTGCTCCGTACATATTTATTGTGCAATATGGCACAGACAAAAATCATTTTACACAACACACAGGTAAATAGAGCAGTTGGCCTCCTGATTTGTCGAGGCACCGGTAGCATGACTTCGGTAAACCAAGCATCTGGTCCACCACATTGTGGGTTTTGGATAGAGTTGCATTGAGCTTCTCTTGCCCATCTGTCTGTGGATTTGTGTACAATGTAATCAGCTAGGGATGCAAACCATATCCCTGGTCTCCTACCTAAAAATAGACAATATCATAAATCAATGAATATATTCTTTGTACTTCAATATAAATATCTCTTTAACATTTGTCTGGAGGCACCATGATACACATTTTTATTTTATTGATACAGGTATTTTAAAGTTACTGTTGAACATTGCTTTACACATGATTGTTGCTATATTTCGGGTTACTTTAACATGTTGTACAGCATGGAAGGGATACAACACATCCACATCCACATGAACATTACACAGAAGACTGACCAGATGACCTAATTAGAATATTGTATCTGCTAAGTGTAAATTGTAGGCTATTGCCCTGATTTATACTTTTTGGTGCAAAACTGCAGTAAGGCAGTTTTGCACCTGAACGTTTAGCACCGGCTTGCACCATTTCTGTGCACCAGCCAGGCACCATATTTATGGAATGGTTCAAGTCGGTGCAAAGGGTAGGTTAGTGTAAGAAAAAATGACGTTAGTTAGGTGAGGCTGGAGGTATGGAAGAAGGGAGTTTTGCTCTAAAAAAGGATGTTAGGCAGATTAGAGTAAACAAAAATGACTCTAACCTGCCTAGAATCATTTTCTAACCCAAAACCATCCATACCACATGACTTCTGTCTTAGAAAAGACAGGAGTCATGCCCACCACCCCAATGGCCAGCACAGGGGACCAGGGTCCCCTGGGCATGGCCATTGCACCCATTGCCATGTAGGGGGGGCCATTTCAGAGCCCCCAATGGAACTTAAAAAAAAAAAAAACTTACATATTCTTACCTATACGTACCTGGGATGGGCTACCCCATCCTCCACTGTCCCTCTGGTGTCGGTGGGGGTGTCCCTGTGGCCTGGGGAGGGCACCTGTGAGCTTTTTCCATGGTGTCCCACGATGGAAATAGGCCCACAGCTCCCCTAACGCCTGCCCTGACCCAGGCGTTAAAAAATGATGCAAAGCAAGTTTTTCACCATTTTTGACCCCTCCTTCCCGATGCGTGATTCGTGCTGGGGCCTTAGAGTCATTTTTTTGCCCAGGAACGCCTACCTTGTATCTCATTGACGCAAGGTGGTTTCCGCAGACATAAAATGACATTAACTCCAATATTTTGGCACTAGACATGTCTAGCCCCAAAATATAAATATGGAGTTAAGTTTGCATGGGATTTTCGTAAAACAAAAATGATGCAAATCTGGCACAAACAGAGTATAAATATGCCCCTATGTGTATGACATCTCTCCAAAGTTAGAAGGAAGTCACTTGTAACCATATTGAGATATATGGGTTTGAATAGAGAAGGTAAGTTTGCCAGTCACTAATTCAATTGACATGATTTCAACGACGATGTGCTTGGTTGAGTACATGGTATGCTAGACCCTTAGATTTTTTGCTATACATTTGCATGTGCGGTTGCCTATTAAAAGTTACCATTGTTTGTCATCTGAAATGGATGTTTTAGTTTTATATAATCATAATTCACTGATTATATTTACCATGGCAAGTTGACTACATGTACTTAGACATATACAAAGGAATGGAAATGTGTGGTAATTTAGTATGAGGCCTAATTATGTTTTGATGACCGACTTGGTCAACCGGACCTGTATAGTAACATTTATGTCAATAAAAGCATGTCTGTGTAGTAACTATTTTAAATACTAAGTACTTATTGGCCTTGACTCATACAGCATTTCACAATCATTTGTATGTAGATGTGTTTGTGAAAAAATAGGGCTGATTGCAGAGGCCATTTTCACTTTTTGCTAGTGTTTCCCTGGCTCTAATGGTGTCCTGTGTACTGCTAACCAGTTCCAGGTCCTCTGCTCTGTGTAAAATGAGTATGGGTATTTGGCTAATTATAATTGTCTATGTCAACCTACCTATAAGTCCCTTGTATATGGTAGGGCATGTAGGTTTAGGGACCCCAGCATAGGTAGGTCACCCATAGGTGCACTGCTCACGTGCCCTGTGTCATTTTAAAGGCAGACCTGACTTGCTGGCTGCTTTTAAACTAAAGTTATATGCAAATTCAACCTTGGAATTATATATACTTCCAAAGTCTTAAACTGCCTTATTTTTACATATGTCACCCCTAAGATGTTCCCTATGTGCCCCTAGGGTAGGGTGCAATGTAACCATAAGCAGGGACCTTATAAAAATAGTTTTATAATCTCTGGTGAGGTAAAATAGCCAAATTTGTTTTTCCCTCAGTGTAGTGGATGGCTTCCATAGGCTAAGCGGGGAGACTTTATTTTAATTAATAAAGTCCCCTTAAGTGTCAGATACCTTGAGTTTGTTATCAAATTAATTGTTTTAATAAATGTCACAACTTACAATTGTTGGATTTAATATAACTAGTTCAGGTAAAGAGTTTTAAAACTCTACCTGAAAGTTCCCATTTCAGCTCTGTAGTGCCCTTCTCTGATTGGCCAGCCTCTGGAAGCCTAGCCAGGCTGCCTTGATGAGGTGTGAAGTGGCCTGGGGTGAACACAAAGGATGTGTCTGGGGGAGGAGATCAGCCTCAGCAGATGGGAAAGCAGGAAGGGGGAGGGCAGCCAAACTGGTCTTCAGAGGCATGGTAGGACATTTGGAGCATCCCAGCACCTCCCTCACATCCTGCAACCCCAGACAATTAGGTGCCCTCCTGATTAGATTAGGAGAGGGCAGGAGAGTGCTGTATTTAAGATTTTAGCCACACTAGTGGGTGGGCTCAGCCAGATCTAATCTCCAAAAATCACTTTTAGCCATGTTGGATTTTTGAGTAATGTTGCTCACTGCGATTTCTTTTTGCCACACTTCCTAGGAAGTGGTCATCAAAGGGAGAAGAAACCTGCCTGTGAATGGATACACAGGACCCCCACTGTTTTTCATCCAGGAGCAAGGATAAATATGGCAGAACTGCACCCACACCTCAGATCCCTACAAGGAACAAGCCAAAGAAGACGAAGTACTGCCCTGTTGCATCCCTGACCTGCACCTGGACAATGCACTCTGAAGGACTGCACTAGCTGCACACTTGGGCTTCACCACTAAAATGACTTTCCCTGTCTTCTACTGCTTCAAGAAGAGACTCCCTGTTTGCTACATATATAAAGGAGGTACCCAGAGTCCCCTGCATCAAGTCCTGCAAGCAGAGCCCCGCTGACCAGCTTGCAGTGGCCATTTTAGGATTCTGACTGGGCACATTCTGGGAATTCTAGTACCAAATCCCAAGGAGCAACTCAGAGCTTCTGAAACCTTGGCTCAAGTTATGGACACTTCAAGGACCCAATAAGGACCTCTGGAAGAATATCCAGAAGTTTGGAGACGTTTGGAGCAACTCCATAAGTTGAAGAGGTGCAGTGTGGGAGTTGTAGTCCAGACCCCAAGAGACAATCCTGAGCCTCTGAACCTTTGTCTGGTGTTGTGGACCATTTTCCTGAATCAAGAAACACTTTTGAAAGTAACTGTAGCAGGTTTACCTCGTGGGTGGCCTGAACTCTGGACTTTGTCCCTTTCCAGTGTGACCTTTTTTTAACCGTTTGAGTGCTAGTTGCTTTTGTGTGCTAGAAAACATGAATTCTTTTAAAAATTCATATCTCTGGTTCCCCTTATCTGATTTTAATCATGTTGGTGTCATTTTAAAGATAAGAATATAATCTATTTTTATAAATTTTGGAGTTTTATTGTATTTTGTGGTTTACTTATTTCCTGTTTTGTGATTTTTAAATGCTTTACACACTTGCCTCCTGAGTTAAGCCTTGTCGCTCGTTGCCAAGCTACCAAGGGATGAGCTGAGTTTAATTTATTGACCTAACTGGACCTAAGTGGAGGTTAGTGGCCTGTTGCTAAGTGTAGGTACTTACCTGCCCTTACCAATAATCCACTTTCCAACAGTGTTTATTACACTGTAACACCCTTCCATCATCACTATGTGACCTAGTTTTGTTCCTATTGTATGACTTTTGTATTGACCTATGTGAGCAATATGTGTAAATGGTTTTGATTAAGTAAGATGCTGCAAGTGTATGTATGTACTCATCTACTAAATTGAAGGAGAATGTTGACGAAGCCTATTATGAATGAGGATAATGTGACTTTGAATATTGTAATGGCTGGTGTATAACTGCCATTTGCTCTTTTGGTGTGACTCTTGTACCTAGATACACACTGTTCCTTTTGTTGATCCAAAACTTCCAGTGCATGACAGTCATTTATATTTGAGGGTCCATGCACATTTGTGATCCTAAGAAAATCATCAGGCAACAAATATACTGCCACGTGTGAAACACATTGTTTGGATGTCAACATTTAGTCAAGGCAATTTTGGTATCCAAAGTTGTACATATACTCCCATCCTTGATACACCTTTTTAAACACACATCCCACAAAATTTAAATATTGTTGCGTTCATGTTGGCTTCGGAAGAATTGTAGGGCCGATGTTTTTTAATTTGCTGTTACTTCGAAAACATTGCTTGTGATTCTGACAGCTCACACAGAAAGACAGGTTATAACACCTAGCACTATGTATTTTAACAGTCTTCCATTTATCTGTGAGGTAACCATACATTTTGACACCATTAGCTACATGTTTGTGTGACATACCTACACTAGGTGCACATCACACACAATCCAAACACACAGGTGAGTGTTCAGTCATTCATTTAAATCTAGGTTAACTATTGAATAATCTGCTCTTTTACCAATGAGTAGTCCATCCCCATAACAGCCATTCTCAAACCACTCAATGATGACACTGTGGTGAATACGTAGGTATCATGGGCACTTCAAAAGGTATTTTGCCCGAATGTTGATGAAGATTCCCTGATAGTACACTATTGCCTGGACATAGGAACAATACTAATGTTTTTGCCTCCAGTAGAGGGGTGCAGGGGGCACAAACTGCATGTGTGTGCAATATATGGCATCAAGCACATGGGAGAATCCTGCTGTGTTGTAAAGCTCTTGCCTGGTCTCCAGATGATGTTCATTAGTTTTGGGGAAGAGTAGGTACTGTGGGGTTAGTTTGATTATGGTATGCAAGAAAGATGGGAGAAAGGCGGATAATTCTCCCTGTGACACACCTGACAATCTTGCAACTGTAGTTTGGAACGATCAAGAGGCCAAACGTGGAGCACAGTCATCAATTTGACATGTGCAGGAATTGTATGCCTCCATGTAGCTGCTGTCTGAAAACTTGGCCCTGTCTTTTGCAACACCTCCAGGAGGGACTCTTCAACCTGTAAAACTGGATGACCTCCTCCTCCATGAGGTCAATGAGGGATATGCGCTGCCGAACACATGCTCACTCCTCCTTCCTTGCCTACATGGTGGTGGCTACTACTGGCTGTAAAATGATACCCTCCATGGCGTAGTTGAGCTTGCCAAAGTATTTTGAGATGCTCAGGTTTCATACCACAGCCACTGAGTCATTTCCTACTCCTGGTTTATCAATGTGTAGCAATCCTTGCACATTTCAGGCTTGGTGTTGTGCTCCCCGGACATGCGTGTTGCAGTAGTAAACCCATAAAAAACAGTGTTACAGTTGCATCAGATTTTGCGGGGGAATACCAATATTGCATATATTAAATGTTGTGTGATGCAGTATGTTTTGGCGCATATTTTGCCCCAAGCAACACTGGAAAAACAATGCATTTTTGCTAATGCTTGTTTTTATAAATATAACTTATGGCTTGTACTGCTGTTGCATCACAATTCATGGCCCAATGCCAGCACAAACCTCTCATAAATATGCCCTAGTCTCGGCACCATAGACATACTAGGATTAACAATCTGATTACACACTTAGGTAGCTCATGGAGTGTGGCTGAAAGAGAATTAGAGTAATTGAAAATTGAAGAGACAATGATCATATGTCTGTTTTGTTTTGTATCTCTTGGTGCAACTGAAGTTGATATTTGAGAGGTCCATGGTAAAAAGTTTTACATAGCCTACTTGGAAATCCAGTGGTTTCCACTTTATCTAATCTGTTATCTAGTTCATTCAAAAAAGACATCACATTCCATAACTATCAATGATAGAATGTGCAGTTACGGATACCAGAAGAAATCTGGGAGAATACATCTAGTTTAGCATTAATCCAGATCCAAAAGTTGTGCTCAAACCTTGCCAGAGTAGGACATGAACCTAGGCTTTGTTTTACCAATAAATTGTTTCAGTTTTGAGTTACTTTCTTAATGAAGACCTGGCAGAAAATCCAGCTTGGTATTTACCACCCAATGCAAATGGCAATTTGCGTTAGCATGTAACAAAAGGTAACACAATGCAACACATTACTGTGCGTTCCATGGATGGTGCATGGGTGTTCCTGTTCATCCACTCATGGATTTTAACCCAAATTAATTTCTACAAAGACTTGTAGAAATAGATTTGTGCTAGACTCATTCATGTCCCTGGGGATGGTAAGGAGGAGATTTTTTTATTTTTATTTCTCCTTGTTTCCTTCTTGGCAAATACATTACATTCTGCAGCACACATGCAAAGAGGTACTTACTTTTCAACATAGTTTTTGTGCAAAAATGCACCAGATATATGATGACCACCATGCACAAAGCCTTGCACTGTGGCCAAACATTTATTTGTAATTCTGTGGTTAATTGTCTTTAAAAAAATAGCATTAAAGAGATGAGTTGCTCATTGTTTATAAGTCGCTCCTATTGCCCAATTAATTTCTGTAGTTAGATTGTGCCTGTCATAATTAACAGAGGTGTTACCTGTATGTTCAGTGTCATATTGAGTTGTGTTCTTTTAAGTAGTTGATAATCTGTCCATATGGAAATATTATCTCTGCTACATTGGACAAGATAAAAAATATTGAATCATTTGAGGCTTTTATTTCAAGATTCCAATTTATTAACAAATTATCCATACCTTGCTCAAAACGGATGTGTATAGTGACCATGTGCATCACCCATGGTAGGAAGTGCAATGAGCTTTTTCTAGGTCCATTGAAATAAAACTATGCCTACAAAATTCACACAATTTCAGGAATTTCTCATTATGCTTGTTACCTGGAGTTCCAGAAATCAAGCCACTATGTCACCTGAAACCTATGTGACATTTGCGGTAAAAGACTTACTGCGACGAGGTCCATGTACTTTATAAATTTACCTCAAACACAAGGGAACAATAGAACTCGAGTAACTGTTGTATCCAGTGCTTTTTGTTTTTGGGACTATTTTGAGTGAAATATTATGTTACCAAAAATTGAATCTAAAACATGTTGGTCACTGAAATATCGCGCTAAATGAAATATTTGGGGGCATATTTATACTCCGTTTGCGCCGAATGTGCGTCAAAAATTTTGACGCACAATCAGCGCAAACGTTGCCCCATATTTAAACCCTGACGCCCGAGGCCGCGCACGCGAAAAATCCGGAGTGTGCGCCATTTTCTGGAAGCGGCAACCCGCCCTGCGTTAATGATATGCAGGGTAGGCGTTCCTGTCAAAAAAACGATGCACACGCCGCGCGTCGTATTTATGCTTCCGGGCAAAAAGGACTCCCGGCCGGTAGGCGGAGCAAAAAAATGACGCAAAGCCCGATGTGCGTCAAATTTTAACGCCTGGGTCAGGGCAGGCGTTAAAATGGGGCAAACACACCTGTATTTAATCAGAACACACAGAACAAACAACAGAGCAGCAGAGCAGCAACAGGGAGACATGGAGGTGATTTTTCTTCAGTGTGCACGTAGACGCAGAGCCCTGCAGCAACAACAGCAGCCACAACAACAACAGCAGGGACCCCAAAGACAGCGCAGAAGGCAGGAGAGGATATTCCATCCAAGAACAACGCTGCATGGCCTCAGGGAACACAACATTATCCAGAGGTACCGGTTGAACTGGCAGGCCATTCAGCAGCTGCTGCTCAACATTGAACCGCAGTTGGCCCCCACATTGGTGACACCCCGCACCATCCCAACAGAAACAAAGCTGCTTGCCGTACTTCACCTGCTGGCAAGTGGCTCGTTTAAGACAACTGGTGCCCTGGTTGGTGGAATATCACAACCATCATTCTCTGCATTCCTGCCAAAAGTACTGGATGCCATCATTCGCCTGACACCCCGCCACATCTGCTTCCCTAACACACTGCAGAAGCAGGAGGAAACTAAACAGGGGTTCTACGCCATCAGTGGCTTCCCACACATCCTTGGTGCAATCGACTGCACACATGTACGCCTTGTGCCACCTGCTGCAACAGAACACCTCTACCGCAACAGGAAGCACACACATTCAATCAACGTGCAGGCCATAGTCGATCACCAAGGACTGATCAGCAACATTGTGGCTAAATATCCTGGGAGTGTACATGACGCATTCATCTTCCGTCACAGCACCATCAACCAAAACTTCCAGGATGGACGGTATGGCAATGGACTACTTGTTGGTAAGGACAAAAATCAAACTCATATACACACTGCACAGCAACCCTCTAGGACAAACAACACATACACCACATTAGCAACATCTAGCCAGGAACACACTGAGGTACTCACATCACTAGCCATGTGTCATAAGTCACCATTGAACCTGTCGCACATTGGAATGTACTCCACAGCTTAATGTGAAGACATTAATGAGTGTGGTTGCCTAAATGTCACCTTGCACATTGGAAGTGTCACAATAACCTGTACATTAACACATTGCATAAGTCTTAAGGTATGGGATGTCCAGGGTACTTTCATATGAACGTGTTAACTACACTTTCATGTTTAAACTCTGCATGGAACTCTCATCTCACCCCCAGTGAAGACACACGGACACGTGTATCACAAGTCACAATGCAAGGGAGGGCACACTGTTATGAAAATCAAAATACAGACTGCTGACAAACGGTTAGCTAACAAACACTTGCTCAGCCAAGGAAAAAACTCAATGCAAAACTTTTACCCTACAAGTATAGGTTGTCACATTAGTACACAAAAGAGTCACAGACAACACAAGACAACTACTGCTATCAAAGGTCTGTACAAGAGTGCTTTCTACATCTAATTGATCCCATTCTGTGTTTCTATTTCAGCTGATCAGGGGTATGGCATCCAGCCTTGGGTAATGACACCATTTGGGAACCCCACTACTGCTGCAGAGCGGGCATACAACGACGCCCATAAGAGGACACGCAGCATTGTTGAGCGGACTTTTGGGATCCTAAAGTCAAGGTTCCGCTGCCTTGACATCACAGGCGGTAGCCTACTCTATTCCCCAGAGATGGTCTGTAAGATCCTACTCACTTGTGCCATATTGCACAACATTTGTGTAAAAAGGAACATTCCCCTCCTTGAACCAGACCCAGACATGCCTGAAGATGACAAAGAGGAGGATGCTGGCCTGCAACAGGAGAGGGAACAACCAAACACGGCAGCAGGAGTGCGTAGGCGCCAACAGCTTGTAAATATTTTTTTTTCATAATTTCTCATATCAACACTTATTGCACAATTGTAAATAAATACAGATAACAAACACCACATCATGCTTTGGCCTATTCATTTCTGCCCACCTTTAGTTCGAAATTGCTGAAGAAGAATGTCGTCTCATTGAGCAATAATGACATAACACTCATCACACAAAAAAAAAACATCACAAATGTCTGCACAGAGGGTAGGATGTTACATGATACATTACCATCCACAGAGGCCAACAGGAGTACAAATGTGGCAATGACACATGCCTGATCTCGACACCTGAGACAGTCTCTCACTCAGCCCAAAAATGTTGATCATTTCAAAGTCTCATTACACGTGTTCAGTGACAGGGTGGGACCATCCATGTGTACGTGACCATGTCCTCAATGGCGTCTCTCAATTTTTGATATAAACAATACCCAATTGGAACAACATTAGCTGCCACTAACTCATGAGGAGACCTTGAAGTTACAGTGACAACATACACCCAGACAGCTGGGGGCCTAAGTCCACCTCTACCGCCCCCCAAATATACAAGAACCATGTACTTGTGAACTAAACACATGCATAAGGCGCATGTGTGGACTACATGTCAAAAGTCAAACACAAATCAGATATACAAAATCATAATAGGACATGGTTAGCCCCATAAAAACTGTAAGTTACTATTGCACTCCCTGTTTGGACTATAGATAAATGCATTACCATGATAAATGTGGACACATGTTTGAGAAGGAATACATCATGGTATCCCATTCATCATTTCAAAATAGCCATCAGCAATTACCCAAAATATGTGTACAAATATGGTTAATACATTTGTTGAGGTATCATAAATATTACAGTGTGAATGCCTTCTATACATCCAATAAGGGACATGTGTCATAGCTAACCACAAATGTGTATCACATAGCACCATTTCCTTCCTCAACTTTAAAAAATGAAGACATAATTTAAAAATGCGTCAAATTTCCACGCATACAGCATGGGCGTCATCATTTTTTCACATACAGGAGTGCACAGAATGCAGAGTCAAAAAATATGATATGAAAAATAATAAATTAATAAGCTACATGACATGTCCACCATATTGTCCATGTAGCGTCAAATTTCCACGCATACGGCATGGGCGTCATAATTTTTTCACGTACAGGAGTGCACAGAATGCAGAGTCAAAAAATATGATATGAAAAATAATAAATTAATAAGCTACATGACATGTCCACCACATTGTCCATGTAGCGTCAAATTTCCACGCATACAGCATGGGCATCATAATTTTTTCACGTACAGGAGTGCACAGAATGCAGAGTCAAAAAATATGATATGAAAAATAATAAATGAATAAGGTACATGACATGTCCACCATATTGTCCATGTAGCGTCAAATTTCCACGCATACGGCATGGGCGTCATAATTTTTTCACGTACAGGAGTGCACAGAATGCAGAGTAAAAAAATATGATATGAAAAATAGTAAATTAATAAGCTACACGACATGTCCACCATATTGTCCATGTAGCGTCAAATTTCCACGCATACGGCATGGGCGTCATAATTTTTTCACGTACAGGAGTGCACAGAATGCAGAGTCAAAAAATATGATATGAAAAATAATAAATGAATAAGGTACACGACATGTCCACCATATTGTCCATGTAGCGTCAAATTTCCACGCATACAGCATGTGCGTCATAATTTTTTCACGTACAGGAGTGCACAGAATGCAGAGTCAAAAAATATTATATGAAAAATAATAAATGAATAAGCTACATGACATGTCCACCATATTGTCCATGTAGCGTCAAATTTCAACGCATACAGCATGGGCGTCATAATTTTTTCA